>NC_080044.1:283874-610127 GCF_012489685.1 Lotus japonicus
AAGAGGCTTCATGATTGAAAATATTGATGCACTCAGAGAGAGATGTGGGTTGAAGGTGAAGTATAGGGAATGATGGAGAGGTTGGGTGCAGGAGAGGCTGGGTGATTGCTGCTATGAGCTTCAGAGGCACCTTGTGGAGAGCCAATGTTAATTATGGGAGCATTGGGTTCAGAGGTTCCACGGTGAGGGTCTGAAGTTTCAACCAGAGGGTGAGGTGATCTAACCGAGGATTGGTTAGATACTGATTGTTCAGGTTCAGGGTCTGGTTGAATTGGCTCTTGTTGGTCAGGGACAGGGTGAGCCTGTTGGACTAAGGGGTCTGCCTCTTGGATAGGATTGGCCAAGATAGGTTCATCTGGGTCAACTAGACGTTCAGGTCTAGGGCCAGGATATTGCCTAGGGCTTGGACAGGTAAGGTAATATTCTTCCAAGGCAGATACCTTCTCTTTCCTAACCTCCATGAATTTTCTAAGTGATTCAGAGGTATTGGAGGGAGGAGAGTCAAAGACATTGATGGGGAAGGATACAGGTGTGAAGGCTGATGAAGAGTCTGTATCCGTGGTTCTGACAGCAGGACGTGCTGATGCTCTGGGAGCAGAGTGATCAGACGTTCTGGGTTGTGGTTCTGTTGGTTTGGGTTCTGGTTGGTTGGGGATGATGGGTTCAGAAGTTAATGGGTCGTATGGAATGGTAAGGAGAGAGGTTGGATCTTCTGACCTAGAGGGTTGGTTCTGAAGCAAATTCCAGAGTGGTGCTTCAGTAGGAGAAGGTTGAAAGAATGAAGATCTTGGGGAATGTGGTGGAGAGGTGGTTTGTGCGGCTGGCTGGGATTCATGAATAGGAGTGAGGGGATTTGAAGAGTGTTGGAGTAAGGCAGAAATTGGGAGTCCATCAAATAAATTCAAATCATCATCAGAGGTAAGTGCAGGCTTACTTGTATGTGCTGATGATCGAGTCACTCTGGCAGGAGGTTCAGTCCTTCTGACCTCTGCAGCAGCTGGTTCCACCCGAGTAGGCTTCACCACAATTCTGACTTTCTTCTGCTTCTTCTTTGGAGGACCATCCTCACTATCATCACCATCATCATCATCAGGCTTGCTCTTCGCCTTCTTGACCAGAGGGACATCAGATTCCTCTGAGGATTCGTCCAGAACCATCTTCCTCTTGGTTTTCTTCTTGGGAGGAGAAGGAAACTCTGGAGCTGGTGGAAGTCTGCTGACGAAATCATCAAGGTCAATCTCGAATCCTTGAGCCCTGAGGTCTTCAACATAGCATCTGATGGCTTCAGGATGGTCTGCTTGAGTCCACAGAGGGTAGTCATTCAGAGGCATTCTTCTTCCTCTGATCTCAGAAGATGTGTCCTCATGAGCAGGAGCAATCTTCTTCTGGACCAAACCCATCTTCTTCAGAGAGTTGGCAGTGAAGACATCGCTAACAATTGTGCTCAAATCCTCTGTGCAACCAGCATTGATCAAATCTTGCACCAAGTTGCTTTCAATGAGAAAGTCTGAGATCAGCCTCCCAAAAGGGATATATTTGATGGCTGACTTGATGGAGGAGGTGGTGCGAGACTTCCGGATGCATTCCTTCAAATAGGAGAACAGGAAGTAGGGAAGGCAGATCTTCTCCTTGTCTTGAATGAAGAACAGCATCGCCTTCTGATTGAAGTTGATGTAGTCTGGAGAACTGCCCTTTGGTCGTTGATTGATGCAGTTGAGCAGGATCTTGTGCCAGACCCTGAGTTTGGGTTGAAGGTCCATCACTTTGTAGCTCGTCTTGCCCGGTTTGAAGGTGGTGTACAGGGCCTTGTTGACGATGTCCTTGGTCCTGGGTTTCAGCTTCGATTCCGTCAGTGAGAACCGATACCCATGAGCAGTTTCTGCACCTAGCAGATTCACGAATGACTTCTCCGTGATGATGATCTTCCTACCCAGTATGTAAGAGACCACCTGAGTGTCATCACAATCAGCGTGCTTCCAGAATTCCTTTACCAGCTTCTCATACACCGGTCCTCGAAGTCGATTGAAGTAGTTTCCCCAACCTTGAGCTTGGACTTCAGGACGGAGATCAAACCCATTTGCAGCCAAGTTGTCGAGGTTGAATCTCCATTCTGCAAGGACTTGGAGTTCCTCAGGAGGAAATACACAGTGAACGGCACAGCCCCGTTCTGCAATAGGAACAATCTCCTCTTGAGCTTGAGCTTGTTCTTGTGCTGGGTTCTCAGAGCCCCGTTGACCCGTTGCCAACCCGACTACCATGTGAGGGAACTGAGGTGCATCTGCAGTAGATCTTCTGGTTTGTCTCACCATTTTGAAGAGGTTGAAGGTTTGAGGTAGAAGATGAAGTTTGAAGGATGAAGAGAGATCGAGAGAGAAATCACGAAGGAGGCGGTTTTGAAAAGCAGGGAGTGCGAGAGTGAAAACCGGAAGTGAGAGAGAACGTGTGTGTATAGTGGGTTTTATCAAATAACCGTTGTTGATTCAAAAAGCACTTTAAGATCAACGGTTGAAAATTAAAGATAGACAGTAACAGTAAAATACACAATCACACACAGAAGATAAGCATATCTACACGCAATCACAACAGACTGTCACACGGGCACAAGGAACTATGCATCAGAAATTCTGACGCACGTGTTGTTGTCTCAGCTTCAGAGTCAGTACCAGTGGGCACACACACTCTGATTGAGTTACCTTCTGGACTAGACATCTTCTGATCAAGAAGTATCATAGTCAGAGGTTCTGATCTATCTTCACTCTGGACAAAAGTCCATGTTTAGATTTTTCAGAATAAAATTAAATCTATCTTCAGCTAAGGGCTTTGTAAAGATATCTGCCCATTGATGGTCAGTATCAACAAACTTCAGAAGAAGTACGCCCTTCTGCACATAATCTCTAATGAAGTGATACTTTACCTCAATGTGCTTTGCCCTTGAATGCAAGATAGGATTCTTGCTCAACGAAATTGCAGCAGTGTTATCACAATAGATTGGGATATTGCTCTCAAGGATCTGATAATCCTCCAGCTGATGTTTCATCCAGAGCATCTGAGTGCTGCATATTGCTGCTGAGATATATTCTGCCTCTGCAGTTGATAGAGCAATGGTTGATTGCCTCTTGCTTGCCCATGAGACTAGATTGCTTCCCAGAAATTGACAATTTCCAGAAGTACTTTTTCTCTCTGTTCTATCTCCAGCATAATCAGCATCACAATAACCTGAAAGCTTATACTCTGATGTTTTCTTATACATCAAGCCAAGGTTAGTGGTGCCTTTCAGATACCTTAGGATCCTCTTAACAGCAGTTAAGTGGGTTTCCCTTGGATCTGATTGGAAACGAGCACATAAATGAACACTAAATAGTATGTCTGGCCTAGATGCAGTTAAGTACAGAAGTGAACCTATCATGCCACGATAGAGCTTCTGACATACTTTACCACTTATATCTTCTTTTTCCAGAATGCATGTTGGATGCATTGGAGTCTTGGCCACTGTAGATTCCAGCATATTGAACTTCTTCAGAAGTTCCTTAGTGTACTTGCTCTGATGGATATATGTTCCTTCTGGTGTTTGATCAACTTGTATTCCCAGAAAGTACTTTAATTCTCCCATCATACTCATCTCAAATTCAGCCTGCATCATCTCAGAAAATTCTTTGCATAGAGATTGATTAGCAGAACCAAATATAATATCATCAACATAAATTTGCACAATTAAGATATCATCTTTATAAGTCTTGCAAAAGAGAGTTGTATCTACTTTACCCCTTACAAACTCATTCTCCAGAAGGAATGAGCTAAGTCTCTCATACCATGCTCTGGGAGCTTGCTTCAGACCGTAGAGTGATTTCTTCAATTTGAACACATGGTCTGGTTTCTTTTCATCTTCAAAACCTGGGGGTTGATGAACATAGACTTCCTCTGAGATATAACCATTTAGGAAGGCACTCTTTACGTCCATCTGATGTAGAACTATGTTGTGATTTACTGAGAAAGAAATCAATAGTCTGATTGCTTCCAGTCTTGCTACTGGAGCAAATGTTTCAGTGTAGTCTATTCCTTCCTGCTGGCTGTAGCCTTGAGCAACTAGCCTTGCCTTGTTTCTGACTACATCTCCTTTCTCATTTAGCTTGTTTCTGAATACCCATTTCGTTCCAATAACATGGACATTCTCAGGCTTCTTCACTAAGCTCCAAACATCGTTCTTGGAGAATTGATTCAATTCTTCTTCCATGGCCAGAATCCAATCCTTGTCCTGAAGAGCTTCATCTATGGACTTGGGTTCAATTAAGGACACCAATCCTTTCAGACTCAGCAAGGTCTCTTCAGAGGGTCTGAAGGCAGATCTGGTTCTGACTGGTTCATCTTTGTTGCCCAGAATCAATTCCTTAGGATGAGCTGCAGTGATTCTGCTCTTCTTCAGAGTTTGTGAGTTAGAGGGACCAGCTTCTTCCTCTGGTTCATCTTCCTCTGGCTCAACTTCCTCTGGAGCTTTGCCTTTGTCAGAAACATTAATGCTTAAATCTGCAAACTTTTCAACTAGCTTTGACTGGTCAGAGTCAAGCTTATCATCAAATCTAACATGAATAGATTCTTCAATAGTCTTAGCATCAGTATTATAAAATCTAAAACCTTTAGATCTATCAGAATAACCAAGTAATAGACACTTAGAAGATTTAGCATCAAATTTATGCAATCTATCCTTAGTATTGAGAACATAACAAACACAGCCAAAAGGATGAAAATAAGAAATGTTGGGTTTTATGTTCTTCCACAATTCATAAGGAGTCTTTTTCAGAATTGGTCTCACAGAGATTCTGTTCTGAATGTAACATGCTGTATTTACTGCCTCTGCCCAAAAGTGCTTAGCCATGCCAGTTTCTTGGAGCATGGTTCTAGCCATCTCCTGAAGAGTTCTATTCTTCCTCTCAACAACACCATTTTGTTGAGGAGTTCTGGGACAAGAGAAATCATGTGTAATTCCATAGGAATCAAACAGACTCTCAAACTTGTCATTCTCAAACTCTCCACCATGGTCACTTCTGACACGCACAATTCTACAAGCCTTCTCGTTTTGCACTTGAGCAATGAAGGTAGAGAACACAGCATGAGACTCATCCTTGCGGGTTAGAAACTTTACCCATGTCCAGCGGCTATAGTCATCAACGATAACCATCCCATATCTCTTGCCACCTATAGACTCAGTTTTCACTGGTCCAAACAGGTCGATATGCAGAAGTTCTAACGGCCTTGAGGTTGAGACAACATTCTTTGCCTTGAAAGGGACTTTTGTGAATTTGCCTTTCTGACATGCTTCACAAAGAGCGTCTGAAGCGAACTTCAGATTGGGTAAGCCCCTGACAAGGTTTAGCTTGCTCAGCTGAGAAATCTTTCTCATACTGGCATGCCCTAACCGTCTATGCCATACCCACTGCTCTTCATTAACAGACAGAAGGCACTTCACATTCTGAGCCTCCAACTCAGATAATCTGATCTTATAAATGTTGTTCTTCCTCTTGCTGTTAAACAGAACAGAGCCATCGATCTGACTTACAGCCCGGCAGGACTTTTGATTGAATATAACATCATAACCCTTGTCAGCTAATTGACTTATAGACAATAAGTTATGTGTTAAGCCGTCTACCAATAAAACATTATCAATGCATGGACTACTATCTACACAAATAGTACCAGTACCAATAATTTTACCCTTTTCATTTCCTCCAAAGCCAACTTCGCCTCCAGGCTTAAGTTTCAGCTCTCGGAACATACGCTTTTCTCCCGTCATGTGACGCGAGCATCCACTGTCCAGATACCATGATTGGTGTTTTAGTGGAGCTATCAAGGATATCTGCAACATAGATAATCTTGTCCTTAGGTACCCACTTTCTGGGTCCTCTTTTGTTAGTTACCCCAAGGGTTCTGATCACCTTGGGTGTCTCAACATGATATTTTAAAGGAATATTTGCATGATATTTAGTCATAGAGAAAGATCCCTTTTTAAGAGGGTTTTTAGCAACTTCAGCAGGTACAGAATCAGGCAATATGGTACCAGAGGGAACAAAGCATTCATACAAGGATTTAGCTTTAGACACAGAAGGCTCATTTCTAATTGGTTTAGAATAGCCAATGCCATGCATTCCATTTCTGCTTACACCATAGATCATTGAAGCCATTAAGCTTCTATCTACGCTTTTAGCCAGGAATCTTTGAAAAGATTTTTCATACTTAGATTCATGCTTACTATCAGAGGCATCGCAGGCAATAACTTCTTCTAACTTTGCAATTTGATTCTTAAGCACAGAGTTAGAATTAACTAAAGCATGGTTATCATTTTTCAAATCAGATATGATTTTCTCATGTTCAGAAGGAGTTTTAGAAACAGCAGATAAGTTCTTTTTCAGCTTCTTATGCTTAGACAACAAGGAGTTATACTTATCCATGATATCAGACAAAGCATGTTTCAGTTCAGAGGTAGAGAAGGAAGCAAATACCTCATTTTCATCGTCAGAGTCTGGATCTCCTTCTGATTCTGAGTCAGAGTCAACAGCTTCCTTTGACTCTGTTCCTTTGTCTTTGACAATAGCCATGAGTCCTTGGACTTCACCATCAGAGTCAACATCCTCTGACTCTGATTCATCGAATGTCACCATCAGACTCTTCTTGGTCTTGAAGTGCTTCTTTGGCTTCTTGTCCTTCTTCAATTTTGGACAGTCACTTTTGTAGTGCCCTGATTCTTTGCACTCAAAGCAAGTGACTTCCTTGATTGATGACTTCTTCTGACCTGAGGATTCAGACTTTCCTCTTGCCTTTCCAGAGCCTTTGAACTTGCTCTGCCTGTGCTTCCAGATGCGGTTGAGTCTCTTGGAGATCAGAGTCAGCTCATCTTCATCAGAATCTTCTGATGCTTCTTCAGATTCTTCTTCTTCAGCTTGAAGAGCCTTTGACTTCTCAACCTTAGCCTTTTCAGATTTGGATTTCAAGGCTATGGACTTTTTCCTCAGATCTTGCATCTCTGAGCGCTTCAGCTCATGGCATTTCAAAATGCTGATGAGTTCTTCTAAACTCATATTCTCAACATCTCTCGTGAGCTCTATTGAAGTCACCAAAGGCATCCAACTTTCAGGAAGACACCTGATGACCCTTATGACGTGATCTTTTGTTGTGTAGCTCTTGTTGAGAGGACGTATGCCAGCTACAAGCAGTTGAAATCTGGAGAACATTTCTTCAATGGACTCATTTGGCTCCATGATGAAGGATTCATACTTTTGGATCAAAGACAATGCCTTTGATTCTTTGACTTTCTTGTTTCCTTCATGAGACATCTTCAGAGAATCAAAAATGCCTTTAGCAAACTCACGATCTGTAATCTTCTGGTACTCCTCATAGGAGATAGCACTTAGAAGAATTGCTCTTGCTTTATGATGTTGTGAGTACAGCTTCTTTTGATCTGCAGACATCTCTGACCTTGGGATCTTTTTGCCATCTGCATCAACTGGACGCTCATAGCCATCCACAATAATATCCCAGAGATCTGCATCGAAACCCAGAAAGAAACTTTCCAGTCTATCTTTCCAATATTCGAACCTTTGACCATCGAACATAGGAGGCTTTGCGTTGTAACCATCTCTTTGAGTTTCACTGGTGGTGGCAGCCATTGTTTTTCACACCGGCCCGGATCACTGAACACTGTTAGGTGTGGTAATCAGAACTTGCGCTCTGATACCAATTGAAGGTATGAAAAACGGTAGAAAGGGGGGGTTTGAATAACGTTTTCAGTACAAAAACTACCACCTTAAAGATTTTAACAAATCTTTTCGAGAACTAAGTGCAAAAGATAGAGATAGAAAAGCACACAAGGATTTTATCCTGGTTCACTTGATAAATCACTCAAGCTACTCCAGTCCACCCGTTAAGGTGATTTCTTCCTTCTTAGAATGAAGGCAATCCACTAATCAGGTAAGAGTTACAACTGCACTTGAAACCTACAAGTGACTAACAATTACACTGACTTAGCTCACACTAAGATTCACTCTCTTAGTCTTCTCTAGGATCCGATCAACCTTGATCTCCTAAAGGAAAATCAAACAACTGTTTGAGGTTGGTGTTTACAAGGGTTTGCTTCTGAATAAGCTGAGTGTAAACTAAAATAAATTACAAGATAAAAGAAAGCTTAGAATATGTCTTGCGCGTGTGTATTGCTTCTTGTATATTTTTTTTCTTCTTCTTCTTCTAGCCGCTTCTTTCAATCTTCAGCCTCTATATATACTCCAAGGATTAGGGTTGAGCGTTGCATGGAAATGCTACCGTTGGAGGGCAGTTCTGGAAAATCCAGCTTCTGCTGTGGCTGAGAACGTTAGGTAGGTCGTCAGGAAGGTACACTTGCTTTTGTACTTGGATAGCGACTTGACCTTTTAACCTAGGAGACTTCTGATCAGAGGAATGCTTCGTATTGGAACTTGTGAAGCAGGTTGATCAGAGTCAGAGGGAAAGCACAGATCCTCTGACCATTGTATCTTCTGATTCTGAACTCAGAGGGAAGAACATGGCCTTCAGAGTTTCTTGCTTCTGGACTTCAGAGTTTCCACTATTCAGCTTCTGGATCTTCAGAGTCTTCTACACCATCGGAACATCTGAACCTTCAGTGTTTCTTGGTTGTCAGAACTTCTGGATCATCAGAGCTTCTAGCGACTGAGTCCTCATCAGAGTTTGTATAGCTTCAGATCTTCTGAAGCTTTTCCACTGTTCATACTGAACATGGTGAATGCGAAAGCGTTGCTTGGGTTACCCTTTATACACAGTGCTTCTGATTTGTGTGAAATTGAGTCAGGGTCAGAGCCTGTAAATAGCACACTCAGAAAAACACGTTAGAGTACCACAATTGTTCATATCAAAAGGTTAACTTGTAATCATCAAAACATAGAGTTGTACTACTAGATCAAAACTTGATCTTACAATCAAGGCATCATGAAATCAACAAGCTCGGCCGAAGCCTCAGAAATCATTTCAGACATTTAGCAATTAAGTGCATAACACATAAATCAAGTCGAATTCGTCGACACCTAAAACATTATCTAGTAATTCAGAGAGTAGCCCTCACCTGTAGATTCTCCAGCTTGCTCCTCAACCTTTCCTTCACAATCTCCCTCCTCGAATCCACAAAGTTCCTTGTTCTTCGGGAAATTCCTCAAAAGAACCTTTAGAGTAAAAACCACAGAATTCTATCAAAATCTATCGAAAACTAAGCTATCAATACTCACTAAGGTTACATGAAGTAGTATGTACTCCGAGGTACGATAATCTAGCGCGAAAGGACAAGTTTTTGAAAAAGGAATTTTCCTCCTCCCCCTTTAGGGTGCTCGGCCACTTTAGGTAATTAGGTGGTTCGATTTTTCTTCGATCAAACTTGGTTCCTAGGTTATTATTAGCCGTAACTAAGGGTATTCTAAACTCGGAAAAATTATCGGATCGAAAACTGTCGCAGGGGTATTTTGGTCCATATTTTAACTCAGAACTTCAAAACTGAAATCTCAAAATGCAAATTGGATGGGGACGTCACCAACGACGTTTATGACAACTAATCCTACTAGCACTAAGCTAAGGCGATAGTTTTCAGCCCAAAGGTTGAGACTTTGCTTAAAAATGGGTATTTTAAGCAGAAATTGATTCCGGCGACATTACGGAAAAACTAATCCGACAGAAGTGCTCTGGGGCACGTAGGGAAGATGTTTAGACAGAGAAATCAAGCTATTTGGACAATTTTCCAAAAACCTCAAAAC
The DNA here is from genome assembly GCF_012489685.1 of Lotus japonicus. NCBI lineage: Eukaryota > Viridiplantae > Streptophyta > Magnoliopsida > Fabales > Fabaceae > Lotus > Lotus japonicus. The sequence continues at coordinate 293,651 of NC_080044.1, forward strand.
TTTGAGCTCATAAAAGTATAGAGAAAAGCTATGGAAAAGACGATCAGAGGTAAGGATTAGTGACTATACCTCGACACCTTGAAGTAGCAACTGTCGGATCAACGATCAAGCAAGAAATCAAGAAAATCTTCTTCTCCTCCTCTCCTCTTGGCCGCGGGTTGTGTGTGTGTGTTTTGTGAGGTTTTTGTTTCAAGCTTCAACATATATATAGGGAATGAAATGGAAGATATTTATCAAGGATCGGATAAGTATGAATAGATATTTATCAAGATTGGATAAGTATGAATAGATATTTATCAAGATTGGATAAGTATGAACAGATATTTTGATAAGATATTTTGTAAACCGGTACAGATTTGTTTAGATATCGGAGGATTTAGCTCATAGAGTTAAGATAAAAATATGAGAGTGATTTCCGATTCTTCCTACTGATTCCAACGTGTTTTAGACACGATATTCTCCCCGCTGAATCTTCTAATTCTTCAAAGAAAGATCGGTATGATTTTTGGTTTTCGAGGCTTGTTTTTAATGCTATATATAGAGGTTGGCAAAACGCGGGAAAATGAAAGTTTCGCGATTCCGATATTTCCGGCTTCATTCTCCATGAATTCTAAGATAGGTTTTGGCGACATAATACCAAAACTCAACAGAGGTCTCCTTGTATTTTAAGTGACTAATGCAAAGTCGGTGTAAAAACTATTTTACCCGATAAGTTACTTTTTGCAGTGATTGTCGGAATAGAAAACTTCCTTCTGAAGAAAGATTGAAATCATCAAGAGAAATGGGTGTTCGCGTGTAGAATCTTCATTTGAAGCTCCGGATAGAAAAAGTCTTCATCGTCGGTTGATTCTAGGGTTTTGAAATACCAGGGTTTCAGTTTCGGCAAACTTCCGATGATTGGAATCGGACGTTCGTAGATCCTAGAGTTTCGCCTCGAAACGATTGTTATATATGGAAAAAGAGAAGTTCTAACATTTCTCTGAAGATTTTTGGAATTAGTTTCCATCGTGACTTTAAGCGTAAACTAGCTATTTTCTAGGGTTTCTGCCCTAGGTTTGAGCGTATATCGATCGTGCTATAACTTTTATTGTCCTTGATACAATCCTTAGACTTTTCCTGAACTTTCTCCTTCATAAATTTATTCCTTTCGATAAACTCTTGTTCAGGTTTTCCTTCCCGATACATCAAACCTAATCGTAAATGGAAATCTCTTCCACTTATTCTAAGCTTAAAAACTTGGGTCTTACAAGGACGATATTTTCTTCTTAGTATTTGAGTGAGGTTGGCTTGTTTGGTTATTTCTTAGCTTTGGGAGCATTCTTTTTGTGCAGTTTTTATAGGTTGATTTTGGGTAGGATCGGTGTTGGGTATTGTTTTGGTGGACTTTTTATTTTCTAATCCGTAAAGGTTTTGAGCCCCTCTTTTTACATCAGACCTTCAAGTTTTCATGATGAATTGAAATCATTTAACTCTAAAAAAGAATAAATGTACAATTCCGCAATACTTTATAACACAACATAATGAAATAAATCAACATAACGAGATAAATCATGCTTTGCTTACAAATTCACATGCAAAAAAAAAAACAACAAAACCAACAATGTTTTTTTTACATGGGAAAGAAAAAAAAACCAACAAAGTTTAAATTCATTTATTATGGGTTTGTATTAGAACTCACTAAATTACTAAAGCTATTTACCAAGGTTTATTAAAAGAATTATATATATATAATTAAATTTCTTCATTTCCCCATTTAAATATTTGAAAATTTAAATTTGACTAACACATGATAAATTGATGAAGACTTTATAAAAAAATTACACTTTCATTGCATAATAATTAATCTCTTATTTTTATTTCAAAATTTGAAGAGTTTCTATTTCAAGGGATTGAGATCTCAATAATGCCTCATTTCATGTCACAACCAATGAAAATATAATATGTGAGTTAAAAATATATGGATATACATTTATAATGTTATTGGTACTTTTTTAATTGAGATGGTAAAATTTCATTAGTATGCCACAAAATAAGATAATATTTTTATTTTTTTGACATATGTCCCAACTTAGTTGGAAAACGGTTGCATGAGCCAACAAATGTATTTTTCAAAATTCATAACTTGTACTTCCATCCATATTCCATTCTATGGTAAATACTCACTTTGGTTCTTGAATGTATCACTCGCTGTCAATTTCGTCCCTAAATTTTAAAAATCTATTATGCCGTTCCTGAAAGTGGAAGACGCCAGTCAAGTTAGTCCATATGTCAGTTTTAGTCAACTAACGAAGATGACGTAGCTGTTAAATGTTGACATAACAAACGTTAGACAAATTAGTCACTGAACATGACAAACGTTTGCAATTTAGTCCCTACTAAAAATCACCAATTTTACAAAAATGGGTTTTAGATTGTGTGATTGAATTGACAAATTACTTGTTTTGTAATAAGATTGGAGCATTTTTTGAGATAGGAAGTGTGAAGAAGTGAGCGATGAATATTATGGAAGCAGAGGTTTGCATAAGTTTGCAACGTGGCAAAGGAGCGTCCCTCCCTTCCCAAAGATATTGGGATGGCAGCAGCAGTGACAGTGAGATGGACATCGCCGTTTGTGGGTCGCAGGGAGAGGGAGACGCCGCCATTCATCGTCAAGAAGGAGAAGCCAACTGCAGTTGCATCTAGAATCAACGCGCTGTTTTGGGGATCTGGGAATGCGAATAATGGGAATAGAAACTCCATCTCATTCTCAACAACACACCAACACCAATTCACTTTCACTTTGAATTCAACTTCAACAAATTCCAAAGTGATAACAGTTTCATTTGTTTCTTCAATCTCTGAGGTTCCGGCCACACAATGGGATGCTTGTGCTCTCGATGCTACTGGTCCTGAAAAGTTCAATCCATTCCTCTCCCATGCTTTCTTCTCAACCTTAGAGGATTCTGGTTGTGCAGTCAAGGAAACTGGTTGGAAGCCACACCACATCGTTGCTAAGGATGAAACCAACAACATCCTCGCTGTTGTCCCACTCTACCTTAAAACCCATTCTTATGGTGAATTTGTTTTTGATCATTCTTGGGCTAATGCATACTATTCTTATGGTTCTGCTTATTACCCAAAGTTACAATCTTGTGTACCCTTCACACCTGTAACCGGTCCAAGGATCTTACTTCGCAACACCTCTTTCAAAGATCATGTTTTTGATATCATAGTCTCTGCGATGAAAGATCTCACTGCCAAGGTACCATTTTCATTTTACTTTACTTTACTGTCTCATCTCTTCCCTAAAATTTAAATCTAATCTCACTTCATGTCTTGTCTTTTCACAGTCTCAGCTTTCATCACTACATGTTACTTTTCCCTCTGAAACTGAGTGGCACAAATTCGCTCAAAAAGGTTTCCTGCCCAGGATTGGAATGCAGTACCACTGGAAAAACCGTAACTACAAAAAGTTAGTCATATCTTCAATTACCTACCAATACCATGCATCTTTTGTGTTACATTCAAATAGTTGCTGCTACTTGCTTCACTTTTCTAGCATCTCTTTTATTGCTGCTGGGATGAGGCTGTGAGGAATCATTTAATGGAAATTCAAATCTTATGTATGATTTTTTTTGTTAGGTAGAATTGAGTTTTCCCCCTAATTGACAAACCATTCCTACAAGAGATGCTTGCTAGCAAGCAGTGTCAAATTAGTTGATTAACAATTGTATAATGACGAGGCTAAGCATCATGAAACATTGGCTTTTTACTTATAGAGTCTTCTATTATGCATGTAGTCATGCGATTGATAACAATACTCATTTGCTTTCTTTATCTGTTTGGTAGATTATAATGTGAAGCCTATAATACCATAATGCAGCAGCTCATATGATCTGTAATTGTTCTTCTTATTCTTTTTCTGTTTGTCATGTATGTCCTAATCCTTTTATGCTTCCAGTTTTGATGAGTTCCTGATGGACATGAAGCAAAGTAAAAGAAAAAATATACGTCAAGAGCGCAAAAAGGTTGGTATGTTTATTCATACATGCAGATGTTTTCAACTGGCCATAGAGTTATATCCAGTGTTCTTTTTTCTTTCTATTTGTCAATAATTGGTTTTATCCTTCATCAATTTGTGATAGCATAATCAAAATTTATTACAACAGTGCTTTCTTTTCTTTGTGCACTCGTCAAATGATTCCGGATTTTAAGTGTCACCAATGCAGTTGACCTCACAGTTTTATCCCCACTAATCACTTGATTTCTTTATCTGCAGATTGGAGAGCAGAACTTGATTATGAAACGGCTCCGGGGTTATGAAATAAAGGTTCTTTGCATTTGCATTTACTTTGTATCCTCCTGACGATTTAATTGCATAATATACAGTGGAATTTATCTTTCTATAATATAGGATATGCATGGAGAAGACAAACTTGACTAGACAGAGGAGATAGAGTATAGTCAAATATTTAGAGGTAGAGAAAGGCCTAGAAAAACTATAAGTTAAACTATTAAGAGAGATTTAGTATTAGAATGAGAGAGGGTGGGTAGAGAAAGAGAAGAAATATGTTAGACCGCTGGTGTCTACAATTGAGTGTGTGATTGCGTGTTTGAATTGAATCAGCACTGTCATAATTGATTTTGACAAAATTGATCATGGTAAAAAGAAGTTAAAATTATGTTTGGATACATTTATGACAAAAATGATTCATGTTGGGTAATATTATAAATCCAGTGTAAAATCCCACAATAGATTATGTCCACCACAGAAGCTAGACTTTGTACCTTCATCCCAGAATGATTTTAACTACCATCTAAGAAAATAATTGTCTTGAAGTGAATACCCTAACTAACTACAACAGACTAATAGAGTTGCAATATTCTACATTGGGTACATTGTGTTCATGTTATTCAATACTCCCCCTCAAGCTTAATTGTGACGTGAAGGGAGATCATTCACATTGAGCTTCCTGCGAAGATCAAGGAACCGACAGTAGGACAGGGGCTTAGTGAGAGCATCTGCGAGCTGAGACTCAGAAAAAATGTGTTGCACTCAGTTGCTTGCAAGGACATTTGAACAGGTAAATATGTGGAGTAGATAATGAGAGTGGTCACGACGACTAGATACAAAACCAACTTATTAGAGTGTCGACCTAAGCCTTTCAAACTAGGCTCAGGGTTCTTGTTTCCGGCCATAGATTATTGGAGTTTTTTAGGCTTCTAGCTGGGCAGGGGATATTTTTTCGCTGAGGAGCTCAGCCTCTGGACTTTCTTTTATCTCTGTAACAGCTCTTGGAACTCTTTTAATTGAATAATAGTCTTTTAAATCAAAATTCTATTCTGAGTTCTTATCAGAAAACTTCTAGGTTTTGATTCTTTTATGCAACCTAATAACTTAAAGTGATGCATTTTTTAATTGGTAGGCAAGGCACTGGGATTCCTTCTACAGTTTTTACAGGAACACAACTGATAACAAGTATGTTATCCTAATTGAACCATCATATTGTGACAAGAATTTTATTTGATGATAAGGGAATAGTTGTAGTTTCTATATTTAGAATGGCTGTTTGTCTATTGACAGATGGGGTACTCCTTACCTGACAAGGGATTTTTTTCATGAGATGGGGTCAAAAATGGGAGATCAGGTACTGCTTGTTGTTGCTCAAGAAGATGATGAACTTGTTGCAGGTGCCCTAAATCTTATTGGAGGAGATACTTTGTTTGGACGCCTATGGGGTTGTCGGCCACAAACCTACTATCCAAGTTTGCATTTTGAAGCATGTTATTACCAGGTTCACACTCATCATTATTTTTTTTAAGTTTAGATGACTATTTCCATTTTTGCTAGGTTTTGGATTTATGGTTGGAGAGAATAACTTAAGAAAAAGGAAGAGAATAATTCAATCTCTTTTCTATAATCTGCATAAAAGATCTCTTATTTAGTCGAGATAAACATTATATATTTATGGTTTGTCTTGATATCATAGGCAATTGAAGCAGCTATTGAACTCAACCTTAAAACAGTAGAAGCTGGAGCTCAGGGTGAACATAAGATTCAGCGTGGATATCTTCCTGTGACAACATATAGCTGCCATTACCTTATTGATGACGAATTTAGGAATGCTATCGAAGATTTTTTGCTTCGTGAATCTTCTCAGGTATGATGAATTGTCAGCAATAGTAAATTCTTTGTACATGCGCCAAAGATTTATACTTCGTTCCTCATCCTTCTATGGTCACTCTTGTGCTAATATCAATTGTAAATCATTTTTTATCATCAAATAGATATATTACTTGGCAATCATATGTAATGTTGTTGTAAAACACGCTATTTTATCTAGTAGGATTACTCCGTAATCATGAAGGGTTTTGATTCATTAACACTCCTCTTTCTCTTCCATCTCATTTACACTCAATTTCTCTTCTTATCTTTCTCATCTTTTCATATCATATCACCTACCATATTTCTCATTTCTTCATTATCTTCATTGGTGTAAGTGTGAGTTGAGTGTGAATAAACACTTATTCAATCATTAAAGCCAAGCTGCAATAAGTTTTTATTCACACTCAAACAACACTAGAGAGAAAAAGAAATGAGAGAGGTATAATATGTGGTCTGCTAGGGAAAGAAGAGATAGGAAGAGAAAGTGGGTGGAAAAGAGATGGTAGAGAAATAGAGGTGTGGATATTTCTAAGTACTAGGATGTGTTGCTCTTGTTTGTGAAAAAGGCGGGGAGTCTTAAAATATAGGTAGGGTCATATCCTTCCATCTTTGAAGGATTTTCACTGTTAAGCATTTTCCTTTTCTCGACATTATTGCCATCCATGTTCATACTATTCTTAAATGGTTTACATATTGTAATATTTTCTGTCTACAGATGAAGCTTGTTATGAAACTCTTGCGTGATTCTGGTCCCTTTAAGGAGGGTGTCGTGTTCTGACCCAAAAAGAGGAGGGTGCCCTGTAGAAAATAAACAGTGCCATGGTTTTAATTTTTGCTTGTAAATATATATGGTTTTATTTTGTAATTATCAATAATTCCTAGTAATGTATGTACTAGTTGCATAGTAAATCAAAAGCTAAAGATATATACTATCAAAATAAGGTAATTGCTAACTAATATTCTTACGAGACTAGTTATTAGAGCATAGTTATGACCTTATAATGTTAAAATTGTGTATGCGTCTATTTTATAAATGTTGATATATCTTAACAAGATCCTGTCTATTTAATACCATTGAAAAAGAAAAGAGAACAGAAGTGATTAAAATAAGTCGGCCAAGAATGATTTCATAAAAGGGGTATGATGTAGGTCCTAAATAAAAGAAGACTAGATTAGATTTGTAATGTAGACAAATCATACTCCAAGAATGAAAGAGAAGAAGAATATCCAAAAAAATTAGTTTTTTTTTTTTTTATAGTTACATGTTGGGGAGAAGCCCTGGATAAAACTAAGCAATAGGCTCAGCCTGCAAAGGAGACAAATCATGTCCTACATCAATAGTGAGCAAATTAACACTTGTAAGAGCTATGAGCAAACTTGAAGCTCAGCTAGATGGGGGTTGGAGTTGTTGTGTGCAGTCTACAAAACTGTAACTGAGTGAATACTAATTAAATTACAATCATATCATATATCTCACTAATGACAATACTCAATCATTGATAGAATTAAAAAAATTGGTTGATTGGAATGGAGAGGTTGGTTGGTCACGTCCTGTGTATATTCTCAGACAGTGAGAGATGCACCATTGTCAGCTGGTGTGAGATTGAGGATCATGGTTGCCGCCTTCAAAGCCCTGTAAGTAAACAAGTGAGTGAGTGAGTGTAATAGAATATGAATGAGTATATGATATCAGCATAGTCATAATACTCATAATACCATGATTCAGGTGATTGATAGTGTGCAGCAGAAGCACCAAAACAGGAAGCAAGCATATCAGTGTTGATGACACCTGGATTAAGAGCCACAATTGCCATTCCTTCCGGCAACTCTTTTGCGACCGATCTGGTCAATCCTTCAATCGCCCATTTTGATGCACAGTAAGGAGCAACCAGTGCTGCACCAGACCTTCCCCATCCAGAAGACATGTTGACAATGACACCTTGCTTGTTTGCAAGCATGAGAGGGATAAAGTGTCGCAACACATTGGCAGTCCCTTTGACATTGGTATCCATCACCGAATCAAACTCCGCCACCGGAACTTCCCATAGATTGTTGTTCTTGTTTATGGTTCCTGCACCGTTGACGATGACATCTGGAACAATCTTCTTCTCTTTTACAATTCGTGCGAGATCTTCAACACTGTCGTTGGATTTGACATCGACGTTGAGGAACAAGTGATTGGGATTAGAGGGAGAGAGTTGGGATTGAAGAGAAGAGAGCATATCCTCAGAACGGGAACATCCGATGACAGTGTGACCTCGATTCGCCAATTCAATCGCCAAGGCTCTTCCAAGACCTTTGCTTACTCCGGTTATCATCACCCTTCGACCTCCTCCACTTGCTTCCCCATTTCTCCCCATTCAGCCTTAACCAGTTAACCTAACCCCTTTTCTTTTCTTTTCTTTTCTTTTCTTTTCTTCTCTCTTTTCTCCCTCACTCTTCCTATTACATATGACGACCCCATGGCTTCTAAAAAAATAATTATATTTTACTTTTTTAATCTTATTCTATATGAACAATTATTTTTTATGAACAATTATTTCACGAAAAATCATATTATATTCTGTTTATTTTTTTTATAATTTACTCCATATAATAATACTCATGGTTATTAAAACCGGACCGGACCGGCCGGTTCGACCGTTACAACCGGGAACCGGACCAGTGACCGGTCCAAAACAACTAGATAACCGGAGGGAAGAAAAACCGGGTGCAAACCGGGAAAACCAGGAAAGAACCGTTCGAACCGGTAAAAACCGGCGGTTCAAGTGGTTCAGGCGGTTCTTTCAAAAAACGCTTTTGTTAATTTTTTTTGCCTAATGGGAACAGTGGGAACGAAGAAAAAAAAAACAAAGGACAAGTTGAAAAAGAGAGACAGAGAAAGAGGGAAGAAGAAAGGTGAGCTTGAATGGCCATTGAGAGAATTAGAGGCAAGCCATAATGACACTCAGATGCAGGTGAAACGAGGAATTGAGAGTTGTAGAAGTTGCAGATGGAACTATGATGAATTGCTCAGCTTGAAAAGTGGCACAGCTTTGAGTACCACAGCCGTTTGATCTTTGAGGTGAGGAGAGAGAAGTAAGAATTTGGATATTGGATATGAAGTACTAAAAGAAAACCCTAATTTAGGTTTGGGCTTTGACAAATTAAGCCCATACCACTCAATAATTGTTTAGTTTTTTTTTAAGTAATAATTGTTTATTTGACTTATTGCATCTTTTAATGTAGTTACATATAATAAAACATCACGTTTTTTTGAAATGATAATTAAACATCACGTTACTGCCAAAATAATGGCTCCTTGGGCTCTATATTTTTTCCAGCTCTTATTATTTTATTAACGTTTTTATGATCTGATGCAATTTTTCATAAAAAGTCATACTTTTTTTTAAGTATGAAAAGCCATACTCTTAATATTAAATCATGGCACATAGATATTAAGTATTTGATAGTCCTTTTTTTTCCCTATACTTGAAAAAATATTGACTTTTTCTATTCAATATTACCTTATATATTGTATATTTATTTTAAAATATTATTATATAATTGATAGCGGTAGTACCGGTCAGACCACGGTTCGATTACGGTTGAACCAATGAACCTTGAACCAGTGCCCTCACCGGTTTGATCACCGGTCCGGTTCTGATAACCTTGATAATACTTGACTTATATATCTAAATGTATTATCATCAAACGTGTAGGTCAACTAACACAAGTTGTTCTAACCTAAGCACAAGTCTCGAATTTAAGCTCTATTATTATACATGTGTTAAGTACTTGATTCAAATAGTTATTCCGCCTATAGTGGTCCTACTAGACTTATCCATTGTTTTGTACTAACATTAATACATTATGTTGTATAAGCTTATTCGTGAATCAACTCTTATAATTAAAGTGATAGGTTATTTAATCAACCCTATAAATAATCGATTATGCATAATTGAGAGTGTGATGTATTATTTATAAGGTACATAAAAATACATAAATTTCCACCACCATTGCCCCCTCCACCATCATCACCATCACCTTCTAACACCACCCCCACCACCTCCACCATCCTCAACCATCATCACCAATACATCTACCTACAGTCACAACCCATCACCAGAACTGCCACCACTACCGCCACAACCACCTTACTCCTCTACTGCCATCATTCAACATCACCACTGCCACCTCTACCGCCACAAGTTTCACAACCACCACCCTCCATCACCGCTCCTACCCATTACAACCATCTTCACCACCCACTAACACCACCATCATTTTTATATTATCTATCAATATTAATGTTTCACAAAACATAAGACTATATTAATATAAACAATATGATGTTATACAGTGTATGATCAAATTTTATATAAAATTACATTTTTATCAAACTTTATCATATCATACATAATACTATCAAACCATATACTATTAGGCTTATACTATACAACATATCACACATAATTTCTTTCCTCTCCCTCACTCATGAAGTAGCTTGTATTACATATGACATAGCTTCCAAACAAATAATTATATTTGAGTTTTTTAATATGTTTAATCTTATTCTTTATTCAAATCATTTCATGATTTTCTAAAATAAAGTATTTTAATATTAGTTATGAACTTGTTGTAAAATAATACTCCCTCCGGTCCTATTTATAAGCATGAAAGAGAAGAAAAATTTTGGTCTTTTTTATAAGAACCAAATGAAAGTTTGAGCTATATTAATTATTTTTTTCCAATGATGCCCTTATAATTCTAACTTGTAGAATGTGTCTCATTAATTATTCTCTCTCTTTCCCACTTTCCAACACGAATAACAAAGGGTAATTTTGGAAGTTTATTTTAATTCAAGACAAATTTAATACATTTTATCTAGTTTTACTACATTTCTTAAACTATGTGAATTTTTTTTTATTGCTTATAAATAGGACCGAAAAGAGTATTTTATTTTATAATTTATTTCATATGATGTTTTTTTCTTCGAGAGGATAACAATAAGAGGGAAACCAGGCAACTAAGGCACAATTAGGGAATCTTTCAACAACATTAATTTTGGTCGATGCTTGACTTATATATTCAATTTTATTTAATATTTATTTTATTTAACATAATCTTAATTTATTTAAATAATACAAAATTTAGTTATTACATGTTTTTAAAGAAAAAATTCAGTTATTACATTAATTAATCAATACTTGAGTAAAAGTAATTGTGAAGTTCATGTTATTTTATATTTTCACTAAGAAAAAGTTATTTTTAGTGGGGTTTGTTTTACATTTAGTGGTAGCTTTCGTTGGCACATATCTCAACCGTCACTTTTCTAGGTGTCACAGGCATGTTTGTGGCGGCTTTTACTCAACTGCCAAATGTGAACTACTCGGTGAGATTAAGGAATGAAAACGCATAAGGGATAATGACTTGTCTCTTCCCCCCTTATGTTAGGGTTTGTCCTCCAAAATTTCTCTAACTAATTTTTTGTCGATGCTCTAACTCGTTATATATGCTTGCAACCCATTTATTATCCTTCCTAAAAGTCATGGTAAGGCTCATTTCTCAACCTAACATATGCTCAATACAAATCCATCCACCTGATTCAGTCTCCCAACTAACCAAACCACCATCCAACGAAAAAATCGACAACCCCAAACATACAATTCACTCTAGAAGTTCTTGTCATCATTTGATACAATTTGGGAATATTTTACATTTGAACACGATCTTACCCGACCAACGATCAACCTTAAAGAGATGGAGTGTAATTGAGAGACGTTTGAGATGTTTAGAAGTCCTAACTAATTCATAAGAACTTTTTAAAAGATTTTGCAAGATAAAGTTATAGATTCATACAAACATTATAGTCAACACCCTGTCATAATTAGTTAGTTATACTTAGTTAACGACATGTGCTCTATGCGCCAAAGATTTGTTACAGCTACGAATGTTGGGGTGGAGTCAGTGCGTGTTCATGTGGATGGTAGTTGGATTGATAATGGTAATAGAATATGAGCGGATGGAGCAATCCGGAACCATGATGGTAAGTGGATTTTTTGGCTTCTTTGGTAGCTTCAGGGAGGGTGATGCTTTTCATGTAGAATTGATTGTTGTTGATGTTGGTCTTACTCTTGCTTGAGACATGGGGTATCGTGATATTGTTTGTGCGTCTGACTGTAAGGATGTCGTGGATGTTCTGTTATGCATGACAGATGTTCAGACTTTCTGGTTGCACGATTAGATTAGAAAGGTAAGGAGCATGTTAACTCAGGATTAGAGTGCCTCCATTGTCTACGTTCCTAGTGAGAGGAATTTAGTCGCTAACGCCTTGGCTAGACAAACATTTCAAGAAGTAAGTCTGTTGCGCTTTTGAAAGTTCCCCACCTTCCAACTTGATTTAGTTGTTGTGTTAGGATGTTTTATATAGTCTTTTTCCCCCTTCTTTTAGCTTTCCAAAATTAACCAGAAAAAGTTAACCACATGTCGTGCACTCATTATTTATTCAAAAATCCATTATATGAGAAATATAAAATATTCTTGGATACTCTCTCCGTTCATTTATATAAGAGCCAAATTGAAATGCATTTTGATCATTTTTATAAGAATCAACTTGAAGTTGAAGCGCATTAATTATTTTTTGACAAATCCGTTTGTAGGAATGGTTGGTTTGTCATCCACCTTCTATAATGTTTTGTGACGGATACTATATGTTATTGCATATTCGTGACGGATTTGTTTTCGTCTCAAATATTTCCCGTTTCAAAAATCAAATCGGAATACAGTAAATATCACGAAAACGAAATGGCTTCGCCCGGGTTCGAACCGGAGACCTTCAGTGTGTTAGACTGACGTGATAACCAACTACACCACGAAACCTTGATGTGAGTGTTTCAGAAAATAAAATTAATATAATAGTAGTTCATTGAAGAAGTTGCGCCGTGTGGTTAGCTTTCAAGTTTCAATAAAATGATGTGGGAAACAACCCAGGGTGAGGGCGGCAAAGAAGAATGATACTGAGAACTCCTCCACCATCCAAGAGGCCACGCGCCGATGTCGATGCCGATCACCAGCTCGTCATCTACGAGGATCCACCGGAGTCTCTGCCGGTGGTGTCGGAGCCTCAGGAACCCTCCGTCTCCGAGCACATGCTCTGTACCTATCAGTGCCGCCAAATGGTTCGTGTCCTCATTGATTGATTCTTCTTCATTCCATTACATTACATTACATTACAATGTTGAACAGTTCGTTAAACCCTTGTCACGTTATTGCATAGGTCAAATCAGATTTCATAGATGCCCTAAACAAAGCTGAAAACCAAGTTCGTGATTATCACTCTAAATTCGAGATATTGAATGCCAATTTCCTCCAAGTTGAGTCTGAGCGGAAGAAATTTCTGGATAAATTCTTATATGCCGAGCAGGAACTCGCCGCTGCAAAAGGGCGCGAACAGGCACTCCAAGACCAACTTTTGAAGGAGGTCACTGAATGTCAAGAACGATTAAGAAAACAAATACAATTAAACAGTGAACTCGAGGTCTTTTTCTTTTTACTTTCTATTTACTTCTTCATGCTCACAAATAAACTTCTCTATAACAATATGCACATCTGCCTGCCTGGCGGCATTTTCAGACTGTGTTTTAACCCTTTTCCGTCTGGAATTTAGGTCAAGCTCAAAAATGAGATCAACCTTCGTATAAAATCCGACTCTCATGCTGCATCAGCAGAACAGAAAGCAACATCTTTAGAAAGAAAGCTAGGCAATCTCTCTGAGAGCATAGAGAGGGAAAAAAGGAGACTTCATGATGAACATTCACAACTGAAAAAGGATTCCAAGTTATCTATTTCTAGAATAACTGCGGATGTAAGTGGCTATACTTGTTTTTCATGGTTCAGATTTCAGACTAGTGGTCATTTACAGCTATGACTCATTGTTTACGTTATGTTATTCTCTTTTTGTAGCTTGAACAAATGGAATGCAAAGCAAATAATGCTGTCAGAGAAGCAGAGTTGCTAAAACACCAACTAGAACATCTTAAGGACCAATTCAATGAGGTTTGGATGTCTGCTTAGTTGATTTTTCCCCTTTATAGGTCCTTCAAGAACCTCTCAACAAACCTATTCTTATTCTGTGCTGTTAAATTTGATTTGATGTTAAGCCTCTAACACTCATGTTGTACTTGCTTTCATGTCATTTGCATATTCCCTTTCCAGGAGGGTTATGGTTGCATTACTTATTAGTTCCTATTTCCAGTGTTTGAACCAGAAGATTGAAGTTGAAAAAAAACTATCAACTTTAACATCTCAAGAAGTTGCTCCTACAGGGAATGATACTTTAGTTAAACAATTGCAACAGGAGCTTCAGCACTATGTAAGTTGGCTTTCTTTCTTTTTTCCTTGAATCTTGATACCTCTTTCTATTGTGATTGTTGTAGTTTGTTGAAGTTATTGATGACTTGATGTGTTGAGTAATTTTAGTTGTTACTTAAGTGGCATGATCATATATGGAGAGGAATGATGTCATTATTTTATTGAATGGTCTGGATGTATAAAGTGGAGGTTTGAGTAGGCATGGCTCCTGAATAGAGTCGTATTATTTTCTTAATAATTTTTTTGGGTTGTTTATGGGTTGGTGCCAAAAGTCATATTGGTGCATTTTTTATTTACATTTTATTGTCCTTTATTATCAAAATTTTCAGTAAGTGTAGTTTAATCTGACACCTGATGTTACAATGATACAGTTTGTTAATATGTCTGTAATGTTTTAACTTTTAAAAATGATTTTATTTTCTTTAAGGGTACACTGTCAGTGTCATATAAATGCTCTTGTTTGTACCCTTCCCTTTGCTGTAACTTGCTGTTATTTACAGAGAGCATATGTAAATAAAGCATTGTTGTAAAGGAGCTTGGTTTTAATTGGGCTGGTGTGTTTACCCAGTATTTTTATATAATTATGAGCTTATGACCAAAATTTAATTCATTCATGGACTTAAAAACGAATTTGACCTGAATGCTGCCTATGCTACAAACCTATAGTCTTGTTGTGAAGGATCTTGGTATCAATTGGGCTGTTGTTTTTGGGGTTCGTTGGTGTTTTTCTAACATTACGCATTTAGAATAAAGTTAAATTCATTTATGGTCTTAGAAACATATTTTGCCCGAGTGCTCCATCCTTATCAACCTAGAGTCTGAGCTATTAAAAGCTTGATCTGGCTATCTTCATGCATTTCTGTTAGTAATTTCATTAATGGCTTAGGTGGGGTTCATTTGATTATATGAACAGAAACACAGAAATTTTTGCTGAAGTGTGATTCTCAGTCCATATTGATGTGTGATGTGCATTATTTTTTATTCTTTGGAAGGATGCGGTATTTTGATTGATTCTCATATACATATTTCTCCTGCATTTTTATTCACGAGAGCTTCTTATTCTGTGCTTGGTGTCTTTCATTGTTTTGAGAGTTTTGATTCACAAACTTCTTTTTAATTTCAAATTATAAACACCCGATTAATAGTTTAATGAACTTCTACACTTTCTTGTGCACTAGGCAAGTTCTGGATGAGTTCTCACTGTAAACTTGTTTGCTTTTTTAAAGTTGAATTATCTATCCTGTTTACACTTGACATTTTAGGAATCTGAAGTAAGGGAAGCAAGAAAGCTAAGATCAAGTCATGAGAACCTTGAGCTTCTGAAGGAGAAATTATCGGAGGAAAAGGACCTCCGGGAAAGAGCAGAATCAGAGCTATCTAAATTACAGGATGTCCAGTCAAATATGAAAATGTTAGAGGATCAAATGTCATCGTGGAGATCGATGATTAAAAATATACCTGGTGTCTCATGTTTTGAGGACCTTTCTGATAAAATTGCAGCTTTACAGAAGTACGTGAGTTATGAGTAGCTAATGTTCTGTTTGCTTAGCTATTTTAACAAGTTTGAGTTGTCAGAGGCATTCTCTTGATTAGTCATCTGGATGATTTCTTTATATTTTATTATGATTTGAGACTGGATTTGAGCACCTTGAGGCCACGAAGAATTAGAGATGATATCCTGCTAGATTCCTTTTTAAATTTTTAGTCTCCAATGTTCATATGGCACTACATCATTTTTCAGGTATATAAATGACACTACTTTTCTGAACACGTTGATGGAGAGTATAACTTGTGCCTTGTATGTTCATCCGTTTGCAATATAATATGAATTTATGTTAATGCATGTGTTAGTATGCAAATGATGCACTGTGTGGATGTGTAAGACCTAGGATATCTTCACATCGAGATTGCTTTTCAGTGGGTTTATTTTCGATGTAGCAAAAATAGAGATTGGTATGCTGCTTTACATAGTCAGTATGCACATCGTATTGTCTTTTGATCTTGATATCTTCTATCAATGCAGGGAGGTCATCAGTAGCACACAGAAGGAGGGCGATGGAACTGCTCACTTGAAACAACTGGAGGTGGCTCTGGATGCTGCTGAGTTTAAAAAACAAAATGCTGAAACTGAGGCTGCATTGTCTAAAGAGAAAGCAGAAGTATTAAAATCAGAGATTAAACAAATTGAATTAATGGTCAGTGTTTGATTACGAAGTTGATATCGCACTTGAATAATTACTGAACACTGGACTTATTCTCAACATACTTCATATCATACATTAGATCCATCGACATATTTCGAATTGCTGGATTTATTATCTACTATTCTTTATGCAAGGCTGGTATAGAACACTAAATTTATAGGTCAAAAGCAGCTTGGTGTGAATTAATGGATAAATCTTTGGCTTTCAGATATTTGGATGCCCCCAATTAAAAGTAGGATTCAGAAGGCATAGTTAAGTTATAGGGAGGAAGGAGTTTGCCAACTGGTGAATTTATGGTGTATGCAGAAACTGATTTAGATGCTAGGAGGAGGAGGAGATAGCTCAATGTCATGCCTAGAATGGACTTGTATCACATAATTCCTAGGAAAGATCCTATTGCTACTTAAAATCTTTTGATTTTCTTCTCTATTGATATTCCTCAACTCAGAATATACCAAGATGCATGTATCTTTTAATTGTAACCCTCACCAGGAAATTTATGTATCACTTAATCACACATCTTTTGTGATACATAGATACTGATGAGATTTCCTGCAGCCTTGGTCTTTTAGCTTCCTACTTCATGTGGAACTACGCTGATTACTTGCAAAGATATATTCAGTACTATTTGGGCAGTTGATGTTATCACAACTTTTGAATATTTATAAACAAAACATGCCTATGAAATGAAGCACATAGATATCAGTTTATGGCTTGATGGCTGTTGTCTTAAATGTATAAATTCTGGGATAGTAAGTATCAAAATCTCCATTTCTTCAGTTTCCTAATTTTTCAAGCTTGTTGGAGTTGTTGCATTTTACCCCTTCTATATTAGAGCTTTTAGCTTTGGTTTTTAAGGACTTAGTAAACTTATTACGCACTACATGCTAACATGGATGACTTTTTCCGTGCTGGTTATTATACATGACAACCATACTTGAGTCGAGACGTGTGTAAAAATATCACTTCCATTTAATTGGAAGTTTCCGAATTCATTTAAACTTCTTTCTAATTGCTCAGAGTATCTGGTTGTTTCTGGCAAGTAGTGTTCCTGGTCTTTTTATAATCCTGTTTATTCTTTTATTTTTTAAGAAGCTGGTTGTTGTTGGGGCACCAGCCGTCAAAACTTCTGGGCAATCTATTCATGATAGCTTTCTATAATTGCTGCATGACAGTGATAGTGACTGTGTAGAGTTACGTTCTGGAATCTCTAGTCATTTTTTTGCTATTAATTTCTGTTGTTTTCAAATTTCAATTAAATATTTATTATCATGCAGCTAGCTGCCGTTACTGAGGAAAGAAATAAATTAAGAAATGTTGCCAATTCGAAGAGCAGTGAAGCTGGTGATGAATCAAAATGTGCTAATCCTGTTCAGGTCACATTTCCCCCCTGTTTTTTATCATTTAACTCATCTTGTGATCTCTCAATGGTTTTTGCTTGTTGTTTGATTAATGCATGCAGGAACTTGAATCATCTCTTAGGAAGAAAGATGATTGTATTAAAGAACTAGAAAGTACCTTACATGAGCTGAGAGTGGTTAATAATCGTCAACATGAGGAAATAAAGTTACTTAATGAAAAGTTGCACAGTGAAGCAAGAAGAATAAAGTCATTGGAGAGGGAGAGTAACAGTCTCCGTTCAGAGATTTCACTGTTAGAGGCAAAGGTTGGTGTTGGGTAAATCCTTGCAGATACATACATAGATATTATTAACTGCTTTATTTTTATTGTGTTTCATGTGCTTAGAATCATCAAATTAAAGTCTCTTTTCTTAACATTACAGTGTTCAGTATGATCATTTGTGAGGGTTCTAAATTATATTTAGTGGGCCTATTGTGTTTGGACCTGAGTTTGATTTTATCCGTTTGCTTTTGTTATTTGCTTTGGTGTTGAGCTGCTTTTGTTATTTGAGTTGGGCTTTTGTGGGATCAGAGTCATTTGCTTAGTAGGGTTAAGTTTACTATAAATAGGAGTACTCTCCTCAGGTTAGAGTATGCTTTGAGTATTAGATTTGTAAAAGAGTTTCACCCTTGGAAGGGATTCTCCCTTGAATGAAGGTTCTCCTTCTTGTGAATCCATTAGGATTCTTTTTTCGTACCCCTCTCTTTTTTTTTGGTTACAAGAGGAAAGCACGTACCCCTCTCTTTATCTCTTCTTTCCTCTTGTTTACTTTCCAGTTTTAAATTTAAAAAATTACCAAAAGTTATTCTTATTTCTCGTCCTTTCCTTTGTGGTTGTTATTAGGGTTTCTAAATCCTAACAATAGGTCCGACCTGCTTTGTCTTCTCTAGCATCGCCACCCCCCCTTCGCTACCACATCCGCACGCCCTCCACCCCTGCTGTCGCTTGACCAGCCGCAGCCGCCCCACACTGGTAATGGTCGAAAACCCCCAGATCAGGATTGTCTGGCCAAGATCAGCCCTTTTCTGCCGGTTTCGCCCCCACCGGAGTTCTAACAGGCTCTGACGCGCCACCACTCCTGCGCATGAACCAATGCGCTGCCACTCTCCGCCGCGCTTCGAGGCACGTCCGGCAGCCTTTCCGGACGCCACTTGCACCGCTGCACTTACCTCCTTCTCATGTTTCCAGATCTGGCTTTATTTTGTCTTTATCAGATTTGTGGTGTTCAAGATCTGAGAAAGAAGACTCGGGTTGTTCTCTTTTATTTTTCAGTTCTTGGCCGTAACGGAAACTTGGAAGGCTACTGTTGGTGATATCAAAGGGGACACCGCTGATATCAAAGGGAGAATGGCAAGGATCGAGGCTACCATGTACCTGGTTTTGGAGCATTTTAAGAAAAAGGGTGAGAAAAAGAAAGTTAAAATTGAAATTGAAGAATATTCTTCTTTAACGGTGTCAACATGTTAGACCTCCAAATTGGAGAATATTGTCCCAGATTTTGAGGAAAAGAAGTTTAGCTTTGGAAGTTTGGGAGCTACTTTTGGAGTTAATACAAGCTATGTTAGTGGCCCAGCGAGCGCAAAGAGTTCTACACCTCCTTCTGACACATCTCAGGATTTTGAAGAAAGTGTGGAGGACCAAGACTTAAGCAGGCACTGGTTTACTGACTGAAGGTCTCAAAGAAGATGCTGCCAATATGCCCCACACCTCTAGTATTAAGCTTTTTGAAAGCACAGTCTCTATGGTTGATGCTCCGATGTCAATGAACATGAATGATGTTAAGAATGCAAAGTTTGGCAACGCAGGGTTTTCTGAACATCTAGGTACTCCATTATCACTCATTTTTGTGAACGAAGATGGACACTCGACGAGGAGGGGTGATCCTTCAATGCGCATGGAGCTATGGGTCCTCGCCATGTTGACCCAGTTGCCGTCTCCAGTTGCCTTCAGAACATGGACACTTGTGCACTTGCTGATTTGGCATTCACCCGGTTTGCTGCCTACAATGGGATCCTGGAGGAGATGATTTTGTCTTCTATGAAGGGTGCAATAGGAGAGAAAGGAAGATAAATGATAAAATTTTTGTTTTTTTTTTCTGAATAGAAGACTGATATTAAATGAAAAGGATAAACAGGAACTGAGAGGCTGGGTCCTCTTCAGAACCAAGGGGCTGGCTCCTCTTCAAGGGCTGGTTCCCTTTACAAAATCAAATACTTAATCCATGATTCTAACCTAAGGAGGGTACTCCTATTTATAATACCCTAATCCTAATAAGATAACTTAACCTCTAAGAAAATAAAAGAAGATATCCTACCCCAAATAAAAGATAACATCCTAAAATACAATATTAGTTCCTAAAACAAAAGATAGAATCCTAAATTAAATCCTAATATAATTAATCCTAACACTTGAGGACAAGGTTGAATGTTTTGAGGGCAGTATTGTTAGGGTTCTATATTATAATCAGTGGACCTGTTGTGTTTGGGTTTGAGTTTGATGCTATCCGTTTGCTTTTGTTATTTTCTTTGATATTGAGTTGCTTTGATTATTTGAGTTGGGCCTATGTTGGGCCAGAGTCATATTTTTAGTAGGTGTTGAACTTATAAGATTTACTCTTTTAGTTTATGAACAGAGGAATAGGAAGTGTTCTAATAACTGTTGATACTTCATTCATCATGGATTTAGAAGTACAATATTTATAGACTAGATTTCTAGAGGTTTCCTAGTCAACTACTAACTTTAAACAATAAAATCTATATAATAAAATCTAATCTTAACCTAATCTATCATAAAAATATAAAATCTAATCCTAACAAACCATATCCTAACAAATCGTCTCAACAAGAATACAAGATATATCCTTATAGATATTTCTATTAGATATCTCAACACCACCTCACACTAAAGCTTACTTAGCTTTAAGTTTGTTACAAATATCCTTTAGAAAAAGGAAAACTAATGAGGGTCTTGACTCTTGACGTATATTTGGATTGAATAGGTCAACCTTTCAAACTTATGCTAAATCCATGGGCAGGCAAGAGACAACTTTCCATGCTTGATCTGGCTGAGATTGATGCAAGTCAAAACTAATTCTTCTGGATTGTCGTAGGATCAGCTAAACCAGCAAACACAAGTAGACAACAAACTAGGGCGAAAAACCAGCTACAATACGCCCGAAAACAAAACAAGGCTGAAAGAACAGCAACCCATCAGCAACCACTCAAAAAAAAAACACTTGGGATTGATTGATTGATGGCTTCTGAGATAGACAATGGTGTCAACTCTGACACCGATAACTCTTGAAAACTCTAGAGCGGGCCAGCAGCGCTATCAGCAACTGAAGCTCTAAAACCACATAACCAGAAATCGAGACTGAAACTTATGGAGACGAAGGTCTGACAAGGGTGTCATCTTCAACACCTGGTGACTGCATAAACAGATCGGGGCACGCAAACTGAGAGCCTAACCCACAATGACCAGATCAGGGCTACGAGAAATGACAAAACCCGTAAGAACTACCGAAACACAGAAGACCCACTGACCAAAATGGGCTAAAGAAGAACGAGAGACCTCTAACACAGAAATTGGCCGCAAAAATGAAATCCTGGCTGAAAAACAAGCAAAACCAGATAAGTCATCAGCGGCTGCCGGTGGTGGCCAAGCGACGTAGATAGCTGACTGGTGGGTTTTGGTCGGCTGAAGGAGACGAGCCCAGTGATGTTGGCGGTGAGAACTTACTCTCACCGTAGACGGACAAAGAAGAGAAGAATCACCAAACTTTGTGGTGGTTTGTGGTTGTTCGTGGAGGCTCAGGTGGCCGTGAGACTAGCGGCGAGCGAGAGGCGAACACGGCAGTGGCAGTGGCAAACTATGACAGTGGCGGTTGATGGTGGTTGCTTTTAGTGAGTTAATCGAAACATTACAGAGTTCCAAATTTTGACCACTCTGATACCATGTTGAAATTATAGGATTTACTCTTTTAGTTTATTAAGAGGGAATAGGAAGTATTCTAAATAACTGTTGATACTTCATTGATGATTGATTCAGAAGTACAATGTTTATAGACTAGATTTCTAGAGGTTTCCTTGTCAACTACTAACTCTAAACAATAAAATCTATATAATAATATCTTATCTTATTCTAATCTATCATAATAAAATCATAACAATATAAAAGCTAGTCCTAACAAACCATGTCCTAACAAATAGTCTGAACAAGATATATCCTAAATTCTAATAGATGTTTCTTAATAGGTATCTCAACAGTTGGGTTAGTTTAATTATAGATAGGAGTACTCTCCTTAGGTTAGGGTATGATTTTAGTATTAAATCTCTAACTGTTAAGGGGCTTCACCTTTGGAAGGGATTCTCCCTTGAAAGAAGGTTCTCCTTCTTGTGAATTTATTAGGATTGTTTTTCGTATCCCTCTCTCTTGTTTATTTTCCATTTTTAAATATTAAAAAAATTACCAAAAATTATTCCTACTTCTTCCTTTCCTTTGTGGCTTTTCTAAATCCTAACAGCATTGGTATGGTTTACTTGTCATTTCTTGACCCATAATGAAGAATGATGAAAATACTTCTTTAGAATACCAAACTAGGGCTTCCTTGGAGCTTGCAGCTTCTATTTAACGTGTATATTTTCCAATGACCATCGCTTCTTATAAAGCACTGTAGTACGCTGACACATCATAGAATCTACATTTTTTTCATATCAAAATCCTCTTTATTTCTGATGTCTGTATTACTGCTAAACTGTTCGTTTGCACAAGCTGTCTTGTTTTGGTTTTCATTTCAGTTTGATAGTATACACACTGTTTTTAACTTCCATAGTTGGGTCATGGTGATTTTTCTGCTGCTAATACAAAAGTTCTGCGGATGGTGAATACACTTACTGTTGACAATGAAGCCAAACAAACTATAGAAGCTCTGCAAACTGAACTGCAGAAAACGAAAGAGAAACTAAAAGCTGTTGAAGAATTGAAGAGTCAGTCAGGTACGAAAACGGAACATTGTAATTACAGTGGATGTAAGGGTCTAAATGTTTTGTTTCAAAAAAGAGTTGGTAATACAGACAAGAGGGGGTTCACAAAGGAGAATAGTTTTAAGAATGATTTTTCTATATGTGGTATCAAGTGCTAAATGGAAGAGGATGATGCTCTATAATGTCTAGTTCTTTTGTTGCATTATCCTCATTTCCTTTTGCAGAACATACAACTATGGATTGGAATTCTTTTAGTGCTGGTATATCTTGTAGTTATAGTCTTATAGATGAAACTACAAAAAAAGTCATGACGTAGCATTCTGTTTTTGTTTCTCCAGTGAACACATTTACCAGTCACATTTTGCTTCTTTGCGAAGCCGGCTATCAACTTTCTGCTTTCTTACTGAAGAGTTTGTTCCCATTTATTAGACCAGTTAACATATTCTTGTTAACCACAATGTTCATTTTGTAATATTGAGGATTGAAGGCTCAATTTGAACTAACAACTAGTTAAATGTATTTTGCTGTTTATTCTATTAGTCTGACCTCCGTCCTTTCAGACTGACATCAACACAGTAATGAGATTTTTTCCTAAAACTGAAAGCATGTGCTAAGACTTAAGACCTTAGGGGTGGTCCAAGGCTTCCAGTATTGTCCAATTAAGCATTTAAAATAAAATGATCTAATTTATGGTTTTCCTGATCACTGCAAACTGCTCAGGAGAAGCTGGAAAGCTGGTAGATAGCTATATATCTGATAAGATATTGCAATTAAAAGAGCAAATCGCAACCCTCGAGAAGAGAGAAGAGAGGTGAGTGTATAACTTGCTACCCTTGATACATTATGTGTTTGTAGTTATCAAGATGATTTTGGAATAACAGAAATACTGAAACCTTGACAGATACAAGACCGTATTTGCTGATAGAATTTCAGTCTTCCGGAGGGCGTGCTGCGAGCTTTTTGGTTACAAGGTTGATATTTCCTGATCTAGTTTTACACTTTTACGCCATCTTTTTATTACTATTGTTTTTGTGAAAATTGAAAGTGCTTTAGTTACACCAAATGGTGTTCCTTTTATTCCATTTTTGAATGACCCGTACACCTTTGCTTTGAAAATTTTGTAGCATCC
The DNA here is from genome assembly GCF_012489685.1 of Lotus japonicus. Classification (NCBI taxonomy): domain Eukaryota; kingdom Viridiplantae; phylum Streptophyta; class Magnoliopsida; order Fabales; family Fabaceae; genus Lotus; species Lotus japonicus. Next base: position 317,864 of record NC_080044.1, read on the forward strand.
TGGTGGGGGTGTAATTCGGTATAGCCTATAGTTAAACATCACTGCTTTTTTTGTTTATTAATCACTATATTTTCAAGTAAAATTGTAGCATGCTTTGCAGGGGGATGGTTTCTATAACAAATTGCTTATAATTAACTTGGGTAATTCTGTATAAAAAACTAAGCCTTTGTGTCTGGATGAATCAATTCAAAATTTCAAGAAATTTAAAATTCTGGAGAAATTAATTTGGTGTATTTTTTTTTTGTCATTTACGAAATATTTTGTTTGGTAAATATATAAGAAATTGGATGAAGAGAATTTGATAGGTTGAAGGATGAGAGGAGGTTTGAGGGAGGGACTGTTAGAATTCCTTCTAAAACGGTGGAATTTCAATCCTCTACCCTATAAAACTATCTGGTATGTTCTAGGATCTCTTATTTGATATCCAAACAAAGTATTTTGGATGAAGTAATTTAAAATCCTATCAACAAATACATTACCTTATTAAAATTAATTTTCCAAAGACTCATTAAGGGAAAAACTCACTCACATTATAACTTTTCTCTGTAATTTGACATGTTATCCAATGGTTCTGCATATATGGTTTGTTATTTCCTCTCCAGGAAATTGTCTCTTGAGCATTTTCTGATTAAGTTTGTTAGGACCCAATTGCAAGGTATGGGACTTGAGTCCCACATTGGAAGTATGGGATTCTAATGTGGGGTTTATAAGGCCTTGGGCTCTCCAACTACAAGAGCTAGCTTTTGTGGTGTGGTTCTCCCAAGGTTCTTATCAAAGTTCTTTACGAACTGGAAAAAGTTGACAATTTTTCTGATAATTGATATTTTATTTATATTTCTTCTGACACTTGGAGTGCTTCTGTTGTTGTTCGTAACTATATTGTAGATTGTTATGGATGAACATCAACAGCCAAATGGAATCCCAGTGACACGATTTACCTTGCAGTCAATTTATGCACAAAGTGATGATGAGAAGCTTGAATTTGAATATGAATCAGGGAACACTAAAATTTTGGTAAGATGTTGTGTTTGATTTAACGTTGAGAGAGGAATGGTAGTTTTACTTTGTTCAGTTACACACTAAATTTCAGTTTGGGCACATCTTCAAGATTAAATGGTGATTTTCTTTTTAGCAGATAATTTTGGGATTCTGATAATCCAAAAAAGAAAAATCAGTGGAAATATGTTTTGAGGTTTTTTTGGTTTTTCACAAATGATGTCATGAAAAATGCTGAAATTTTTAATGTTATTTTTTTTAATAACAGGTAAATCATTATACATCTCAGCCTGAGGTATCTCGTCAGGTAAGGAAGTTCTAATCTTGTAAATTTTCCCCCATAAATGCATCCAATAAATATGTTTGCTCTTGAACTTCTATTTTATTTCTCTAATCTCAAGGATAAATTTGATTATGACTGTGTGTGGATGGGAGAGAAAGAGGGTTTGTTTGTGTAGTAGTTGTGGCTACTTCCTGCTTCTATGCATCAATACCTTCCTTGTATAGGAAGATACTTTGGTTTTAGCTGCAAGTATTTTCATTTTCCAGCAATATTTTGTTCCAGAAAAAACAAATTTTCTGTGTTGTATGTAGAAAAGGAAAACTGACATTTTTCAAATCCAAGCCATCCATCAGGAACCAATGTTGTTGAAAATATTTGATTATTAGATCCATTCAGCCAAGTGGGGATGAAACTATGTTACAACAACTTAAGATGGATTAAAAAGAAAAGAAACTAAAGACTTGTGTGGATTAAGAATTGCCATAATGCGTCGCTTGTTTCTTTTACTGAGTCATACCTTGTACATTCACAGGTTGAGATATTCATTCGGAAGATGAATTCAATTCCTGCTTTCACTGCCAACATAACGGTGGAGTCTTTCAATAGAAGAACCTTGTCTTGAATTCAACCTACTAGTGTAGGCTATAAAGTGTGCTGATGTTTCTTGTGGCAACTCTCAGTTAACTGTATATCATGCATCTTCAACATTGGTTCCTGATGGATGGCTTGGATTTGAAAAATGTCAGTTTTACAGACTTATACCGAGGTGTATATCGTTTTGTGAGGACTACATTTTTCTTGGTGTTTCGTCCTTTGGCCGTCTTTAATACTACACTTGGTTTTTCAAATTAACTGCTTGTTATGTATGTTTAATATCATTTTCTGAAGTTGTCATTATGCAGGGGTTTTCAATTCCAGTTAGAAAACCTATTTTAGTTTTGCATCTCAATTTTTTTCCTCACAATTTTTCGTAATCAAGTTTGGCACGGATGAACATTTGCATCAATTTAGTCGCCGTGAGAGAAAGTTGAGGCAAAATTTGATAGGAAGACTAATATTGAGACAAATTTCAATGAAATGTAGGATTAGACTGTAAAATGTGATTGATATATGAGGAATTAAATTGATGGTGATTTATCTAGATAGGATGAATTCCATAGTTTATTCTTGCGTTTTAGATTTATTGGGCTTAATGCTTTTGACCTGCATCAGCTCTTGGTATTCTTTGAAGCTCTATTCCCTTATAGTGGTAAGACTTACCGGCAACCTTGGGTGGTTTAAGCTTGCATGCCTGCCATTATTTGTGGTAATTTCATAATGGTCAATAAGTATATGATTGCATGAGGTATAGGGAAGGACCTAGATTAGTTCAGCCTAGCACTGCTTTTCCTTTTGACAAATTCAACCTAACATTACGGTAAGGATTGTATTGTGCCCACTCAGAATACTAATCGGTCTGTGCGATCCCAATTTGCTCAACTTTATTTTATTTATTTATCTGATAAGTAAACTTGGCTGTGTTCATTGCCTCTATCTAGTGATGTTAACTTTTAGGATGATGTGAGGGGCCTCCCTCAGTAAGTATTCTGGACATTTTGGCGACATAAAAAAGGCATGATGGAGATTACACTTCAGTGCTGTTTTTGCCTGCCGGAGGCATTTGCGTTTTGCCAACCATTTGGAGTGGGAAGTTGACTCGGGGTGCTTAAAAAACATAATTTTAATGACTCATACTCAAATGGTAAATGACTTGAAAAGGAAGCTTTTGGTGTGGCGTTATCAATTATGACTCTTTTTGATATGAGAAAAAGTTTGATGCACCGACGGTGTAAAGTTTTTTTACACCGTCAACCAATCAGATTTTAAGGATGTGAGAAAATCTCTCTTTTCAGTTAATTTCTTTAATTGACATGTCACATCCTTGAAATCTAATTGGTTGATGGTGTAAAAAAACTTTACACCGTCGGTGTATCAAAATTAAACTCTTTTGATATTATGGCCTTTGAATTATAATCCAGTGGCGTTTAATTTCAACGACGATATAATATAAGGGTAACACAATAATTATAACAGGTTTATACACGAGCATCATTCAACTTCGTTTTCTTTGTCCTTTAGCAGAAATAAATAATGATATATGAATCTATGTTTTTCGTGGGGTGGATGCATGAATCTTAAAGCGTATCAGATTGACCTTGTTTCGCCTATATTATATTTATAAATTAAAATTGTTTTAATCTTGTTCAAATATGTTTAAATAAATTGCTTCACCTCTTTGTCATTATTACATTGAACTCCCTCTATTTTACAAAATGCATTGGCATTCCCTTCTTTATGTATCATTTAATTAGAATAATAGAGAGGTGTCGAGTGTTATAATGATAAATCTTAAGGAAGATCGATGCAATAATAATAAACTTCAAAAGATATTAGTGCAATGTTTTCATTAAAATAAAGACAACTAGTGTCTTGTTAATTGATAAAGGGGAGATTAGTGATGAATTTCATAACAGACGAGTGCAATTTTTTACGTAGAAATAAAAGTATAACAATTTATTCATAAATTTATTTTGAAATTTTGTAATTTAACATAAATTTAATAAAATAATTATTATAATTAACTTAATGTGGAGGAGAAGATGCACTCATGACTCCTAACTACTAGCTAATCTTGAAGTTTGTAATATATGAAATGAGGGACAATGTTACATTCTTTAACACATTTTCTATTTTTCTCCAGAACTCCAGGGTAGTATAACCTTTCGGTGGAGAAGGTACTAGGTGCATAAAGAACTTTGCACTTTGGTTGGGGAGAAGAATTAGCAAAGTGAGAGAGAGACCAGGGAAACATGCATAGTCTAGTGTAGTCCTAAGTGATGATAGTTGGTAGAGCAGAAAGTCTAATCCAATCTTGTCAATAAAGCAAGTAGTTGAAGATATATCATATCATCTTTTAAGTACTAATTGATATATGGGTTAAGCGTCATATTAGTCCTTGTCTTTTTCTCGCCGTCTGAACCAGGTCCCTCCCCGGAAAATTTATTGATTTGGGTCCTCATCTTTGAACTTTTTTTGGAGCGGATCCTCGCCGGAGGTTGGAGCTCCGGTGAGTGCTTAAATGGCATGCCAACTGGGTTTAATGAGGTAACGTGGAATTAAAAATAATAATAAAAAATTAAAATAAAATACACATAAGAAATTATAATTTAATTAATAAAAATAAAACTAATTAACAAATCTAACCCAAAAATTAATTAACAAAATCAATTCCCCCCAAATCATCTCCATCTTCATCAAAATCAAACCCATGTTCATCTCCCATCTAAATCAAATAAAAAATCTCCATCTGCTTCCTCTCTCTTTCCAGCACAATTCTTCATCTCCTGAAAAAAAGCCATAATCTTCCATTAATTTGTTGCAAAACCAATACAGAAACAGGGCAGAAGCAAGGCGCATCAAGTCAAACAACAAGAAAAAAACGTTCTCCCCCAGACAGGATCCAAGCCTTCACGCAGCATATCCTTGGGTTGGATTAGATAAAAAAAACATGATGCCATAGCAGAGGAAGAGGCAATACAGTGCAGAGAAACCAGTGAAAACTCACTCACATCTTCATCTACCCAAATTCATCTCACCATCTCACCATTCTACCCTAAACCCAGCCACCTGCAACCTCACCCTCACCCCCAAACACCAACCCGCTGCAACCTCACCCTTACCCACCTGCAACCTCACCCTCCCCCAAACCCCAACCCGTTGCAACCTCACCTCCACCCTCAAACTCCAACTTGCAACCCCACCCCTAAACCCCAACCCGCAACCTCACTCTCACCCTCACCCTCACTCTCACTCGCACCCCCCAAATCTCACCCTCACCCGCACCCCTCAACCCCAACACCCACCCACCTGCAACCTCACCCTCACTCGCACCTCCACCCCCAAACCCGTAACCTGCAACCTCACCCTCACCCCCTCACCCCAACCCGAAACCCAACCCCCGTCACGAAAAAGAGAAAGAAAGAAAGAGGAGATATGGGTCCTTTGATGATGAAGAAGATGAAGGAGGAGGGCGGTGGTGCGGCGGAGGGCGAAGGTTCGATGGTGCGATCTGAGTCCTTTGATGATGAAGAAGATGAAGGAAGAGGAGATGGTGAGATGAATCTGGGTAGATGGAGATGATTTGTCGTGAAGATGATTTTGGGTTAATTTGGGGGAGGGGGATTTGATTTATTTAGGGTTATATTTGTTAATTAGTTTTATTTTTATTAATTAAATTAAAATTTATCATATGTTATTTATTTTTAGTTTTTAATTTTTTTAATTCCATGTCAGCATTATTGGCACAGTCAGCTATCCAAATCATCACTCGTCGGAGCTCCGGGCTCTGGTGAGGATCCGCTCCATATGATTTTTAAATATGAGGACCTTTTCCAATAATTTTTCCGGCGAGGGACTTAGATCAGACGGCAACACAAAGACAAGGACCAATATGACGCTTAACCCTTGATATATTGTTTTCTGAAATGTCAAATTTCAAATTCTTTATGTGCTTGTCGGCCGTCGGCACACCCACAATCACATATATGTCGCAAAATGTACGTATTATATTTTCATCTCTCATGATAAACATCCAATTATAAGAATATTTTCTGAATGCAAGTTTGTTTTTTTCCTTTTGAGAAGGGATGTTAATGATTGTTTGTCTCTTTGAATAAATGTTTTTTTTTGGAATTAATTCAAACTTACGTTCACATTCTCATAAAAAGTTTAGCTTAATTACTACTGGACCAGCATTTTATTGGTTCTGAATGTAAGTTGAATTAATGTATGTTTCTGCTTAATTTCCAGAGGGTAACAATAAGAAAATAACAAGTTTTCTTCAGTTTTGTTTTCTTTCTATTAGCGGACTACAAAGACATACTTTGTTGGAAAGATACTAGATATAATCATCTAATGCAAGGCTAATGGATAATTGAGTTATTCTATGATCAGACTTTTCGTGTACTTTGTATAATCACAATGAGACAACAAAAATAATAGCCATTATGAATGAATGAGATTTAAAAAGTAGTAATAATAATCTCAAAAAATTGTGGGTTCTCTTTTGATTCACTCGCATGAAAAGAGTCTCTCTCTGAAAATTCTCTTAAAGTTTTGGTTTTTCTTCTGAATTAAAAATGAAAACATACTAGAGTTTTATAGCAAACTTACATAAGAAATAGATGGACATAATTTAAGGAGGATTTATCTAATTTTCTCATTCTATACATTTTATTCAAGTTATATGTATCTTCCTTTATTTGCATTCCCTGTTTTATTTATTTATGGGTTAACTATCATACTAGTCCATGTCTTTGTGTCGTCTTCTGACCTAAGTCTCTTATCGAAAAAATTATTGAAAAATATCCTCATATTTGAAAATCATATGAAGAGGATCCGGCGAGTGATGAAATGACAAACTGATTATGTTAAGTCAGATTACGTGGGTTTTTAAAAAAAATAAAAAAAATAAATAACAGGTCATAAATTTTAATCTGTTTAACAAAAATAACCCTAAATTAATTAATAAAATCAATTCTCCCAAATTAATTCCAATGCTCCAAATTAATCCAAATTTCCAATCAAATTAGGGTTCATATTCTGCAACTCAATCCTCTTCTTCTTTTCCTCAAATTAGGGTTTAAATTCCCAATTTTTTAATAATCCCCAACTTTCCCAAATTAGGGTTCAATCCACCATCAACAGAAGAAGATACATAAGGTGGGTGGTTCAATTTTTTTGATCATGTTCTTCTTCACCACCACTAACCCCAACAGCCACCACCATTGGAATGTAGCACGCAGAAGCACAAACACTGGAACGACCCACTGGATCTGAATCTGAGTGCGCGGAGAACGAAGGAAGAAAATGAGAGGGAGAGGTTGGGTGCGACGATTGCGTCTCAGATCGCCACCGCTCACGGCGACGAAGATGACGGTGATGATTAACAGCGTGAACGACGACAACAAGGATCTCTTCCTGTTCGCTTCCTCTTTCGTTGACGGCGACGAAGATCTCTTCATGTCCTCTTGGTTTCGGGAATTACATTTCCCACCCCATCCATTAGAATTGTCACCCCACTAAAATACTCCAGAAGATTAAGTTCTAGAGTGCTCCGGAAGATAAACTTCCGAAGTCCTTTAAAAAGGAGGGTGCCAAATTTAAGTGCGTACTCCCTCCGGTCCTATTTATAAGCATGAAAGAGAAGAAACATCTTGGTCCTTTTTATAAGAACCAAATGAAAGTTTGAGCTATATTAATTGTTTTTTTCCAATGATGCCCTTATTAATTCTAACTTGTAGAATGTGTCTCATTAATTATTCTCTCTCTTTCCCACTTTCCAACACGAATAACAAAAGGTAATTTTGGAAGTTTATTTTGATTCAAGACAAATTTAATGCATTTTATCTAGTTTTACTACATTTCTTAAACTATGTGATTTTTTTTTGCTGCTTATAAATAGGACCGGAGGGAGTAGTAAATAAACCAACTGATACGATCCGGAAGTTTAACTTCAGGAGCACTCCAGAACTTAATCTTCCGGAGTATTTTAGTGGGGTGGAAATTCTAATGGATGGGGTGGGAAATCTAATTCCCCTTGGTTTCTTCCTCTCCTATCGATTTCTTCCTCCTCGCACTGTGACAGAGCCCTCAACCTCTTTCTCTGCTTCAGTTCACAGCAACACCAAGGGGGATTTGCAGGTTAGGGTTCCAGATTGGTGGTATTTGGGGGCTTTGGTTGAATATGGGTGAGGGTGGATCCTTGGTGGTTTTTTGGGCTAGGTTGGAAGGTGGCTTTGTTTGGATTCAAATGTGGCTTTGTTTGGGTGGTTGTTTGGATTCGAAGGTGGCTTTGTTTGGGCGGTTGTTTGGATCCACAACAACACCAAGGTACGGATTTGGTTCGAATCTTGGTTTGAAGGTGGTTTTTGTTGCTGAGTATGGATTCTTGGCCACCACCATTTCTGGGTTTTTTGGCCACCACCACCACTTCTGGGTTCTCCTGGGTTTTTTTTCCCTGTCTTGTACATGTTTGGAGCGGTTATGGTGGGGATGGAATTTTGTTTCATGAATTTTAATTATTTATGGACTCTGGTTATGATGATGAAGACAATGAGAAATTAGATTTAATTTGGTGTTTTTGGGATTTTATTTTGTTTATTGTTGGGGTTATAATTTTTTTGAAGAAGATGATGAAGAAAATGAAGATGAGATCAATGTAAAAAAATTTAGATGAAGAACCTTTTTTTGAAACATTAGATGAAGAACATGATGTTGAATAAGATTCATGTTGATGAAGATGAATTTATATTTTTTTAATCGAATTTAGATTTAAATAATTGTTTTTATTTTTGTTTAACAAATTAAAATTTCTAACCTGTTAATTTTTTTTTGTTTAAAATCCATGTCATCTGACTTCACACAGTCAACTTGTCATTTCAGCACTCGTCGAAGCTCCGAACTTCGGCGAGGATCCGCTCCATATGATTTTCAAATGTGAGGACCTTTTTCAATAATTTTTCCGGGGATGGAACTAGGTCAGACGACGACACAAGGACATAGACTAATATGATGGTTAACCCTTTATTTATTTATCTTTCTTTATTTTCTCTCCTATAAAGAGGAAACTCATCAATCTCTCTATCGGATTTAGAGGGAAGGATCCAAGAATCAGTTGCTCACTTACAAAACTCGTGACGGATTCATAAATTTTAAGATGTGATACACATACATATAAATAAGTAATAGAAGCAAATTATACATATAGTAGTAGGAAAATAATTTTTTTGCAAGACAAATAATACAAAGAACATACACTATTAAGGAAACATAAAAAATTGTGAAGGCAAATGACCTCATAAGCTATAAGGTGGATCCGTCTTAGGTAAGGACTTGGGTCATGATATCTTAACTATTGCTATGAGTATCAAATTGTAATTGTTGGATTTCAATATCACGTACCCAGTAACATCTCATGTCTATATGCTTCAACCTTGAGTGAATTGCGCGCACTTTAACTAGCACACTATACCTGCCTATCTGGGTCCTGATCTATTAAAAATCATCTCCATTGAAAGTATGTAATATCAAATACATACTTCTACCAATATTTATAACCATTAGAGCATATTTTTAATTCAAACATGACTAGTGAGGGTACGTATATGAGAGTAGATACTCAATTTAGTCATGAAAAGTGTGTTTGCATTTACTATTGTTTAATGTAAAAGGTTTAAATAAAACTTGCAATTAATAAAATAATTTTTTATATAAATTTTTAAAAGTTATTGGGTTGGAGTAAAAATTAATAAAATGATGTAGATGATGTGACATTATTAGAAGTTATAAAATGTAAATACTTTAGTGAATATCATGGTTAAAGATACTTTAGTTAGATGGCTAAATGTTAATGCGATTATGTTAACTTTCTCTTTTAAATGAAGCAGTTTACTTTAAAATTTCCATGGTCTAAGCATACATGGTGGTCTATGTTGTATAGAAAATATATATGGTGGTCTATGCATTTTATTCAGAATAAAATATAATTGAAATTAATGGGGGAATTATGGTATCCGCTTAGGAATTATTATGTGGTGAGTCTCCACTTGTCTCCCACTTTGCCCTTAACAAAACTTTTCCGTGTACATCAAATTCTAGGCACAATAAATATCGAGATTAATTTTTATGCACTGACGGTGTAAATAAGTTTTGCACTATTATTCAATCACATCCCTCCATTTTATTTGCTCACAATTAATTTTGAATTTAAGAATATCTAAAAATAAACAATGGAAGGTTGTGATTAAATGATGGTGTAAAACTTTTTACACCGTCGATGCATAGAAATTAATCATGCATCCATTTCTTCATTGACTTCTGTGTTTATCAACCGATACAGCCCAAATATATCTTTCTTATTAGGCTTAATTACAACTTTGGTCCCCGACGTTTATCAATGCCACGATTTTGGTCCCCCACCTAATTTAATTACATGGATGGTCCCCGACGTTGTAGACCGTGTGCAACGTTAGTCCTACCATTTATTTCTTAATGGAGGAGGCTTACGTGGACGTCTAATTGGAGAGAAAAAGGAGATCTGAGGAGAGAGGGAAGCACGTGAGTATCACGTGAACTCACATGAACCTTATATGAACCCATTATACCCAAATCTGAAACCTTAGGGATCTAAATCGCGTTACCTTCTTCGTTCCAGAGAGGTCAGGGGTTTAGGTATAATGGGTTCAGATAAGGGTCACGTGATACTCACGTGTTTCCCTCTCTCCTCATACCTCATTTCTCTCTCCAACTGGACGTCCACGTAAGCCTCCTCCATTAAGAAATAAACGGTAGGACTAACGTTGCACACGACCTACAACGTCAGGGACCATCCACGTAATTAAATTAGGTGGGGGACCAAAATCGTGGCATTGGTAAACGTCGAGGACCAAAGTTGCAATTAAGTCTTCTTATTATTATATGAACTAAACTGGAGAGGCACCGGCCTTCCATGTAAACAAAAAAATTGGAGAGACACCTTAATTTTTTTTTTATAAGAATTAATTTGAGATTTGTGGTGAATTAATTATGTTCAATAAGAAATACTCTTATTTAATTAAATTTTCTCTCTTCTTTACTCTTTTATTTTTTGCTCCTTTGGCCACCAGTCTCCACGGGGGAAAGGGGCCTCACGTGACTAATATGGCTCGGGATACGATAGTGATGTCCCTGGTCACAAATGTTTTTATTTTTTACCTCAGAGGGGATCGAACCCGGGCCAGAAGCCTAGGTGAAATCCCTTAAGGAAATGCACATTCACCACTTATGCCACCCCTTGTGGTTCTCTTCCTTACTCTTTAAAACATTAATGATGCATATAATTATATAAATTGAGAAAAACGAATTATGAGTAATTTTGAGAAATTGATATAAATTAATTGAGAACAAATTTATGTTACTAACTACGCAAATTACTTAAGAGGCATGAAATAATTATTTGGTTTTTATAATAAGAAACGAAGGGAGTAAAATTTAGTTTTTGATACTATAAAATTTTCAACCTACCTCTTTTAGTTATGGTAAATAAATTGAAAAAACTAAAACTCTTTCTATTTTTGTATATGCACCCTCTCATCTAGTCCGTTTAAGGAACATACCCTGCAATAAAGATGTTTCAAGACCAATTAGGACTCATATCTTTCAACCAAGATGTCATGCGCCAAAAAAACTTCGAATCTATTTGCCACCGTTTTAGTAATGACCTTGTATATGACATTGCACAGTGAGATGAGACGAAACTCCCCCTTGTACTTCGACTTCTTAACCCTTGGAATAAGGCAAAGAAATGTCTCACTAAACCGACTAGGATCCTCCTCATCATTCAGAATCGTGAGCACCAGACTAAAGATATCATCACCAACAACCGACCAAAACTTTTGGTAAAAAAGAGCAGGAAGACGGGACCTAGAGCAGAAGTTGGCTTCATTTGCATAAGGTCATTATACACCTTCTGCCTTTTTAAAATAGCTCCTAGAAACCCCCTCATCTCTTTTGTTACCTGACCCGTCACCACCTCACACACCTTCGACGCGTCACAAGGGAAAGACGTTGAAAAAAGGCTAGAGAAAAAACTGGCCACAACGTGCGCAATTACCTCTTCCTCCTCATGAACCACGCCGTAACCATCCTTAATCAGCTCCACCCAATTTCGCTCGCCTTCCTCTATGAGGTCTTTTGATGGAAGAAACTTGTGTTTTTATCTCCATGGGCCAACCACATAGCTTGGGATCTATGCGCCCACCAAATCTCCTCACTCTCTAGCAAATCATCCAACCTAGCCTCCAAACCTTTCTTCCTATCCAGCACCCCTTTGTCTGCTTCCTTCCCACAACTCCAACAACTCATCCCTTACCTCCTTGATTTTAGAAGGCACTTTCCCCAAACCTCTCCTTCGCCCATCTAAACACAGGTCCACTATGCAATCATTAGCCTTATCATGTTTTGGTTTAGCCTTGGCTTTGAACAATACTAGTTTATGTACTAACAAAGTAAATACTTTTATATAAACATTTACTTACAAGTTACAACATTTTTTTTTAAATTAATATAATTATGATGCAGCAAGATAAGAGTTAAATTTTCATGCACTTAATGTAAAACAGTTTTACACAGATATCGAATTAGATTATGCCACGCAGGACCAAACAGACACATTTCTTTTTAATTTTATTTAAAAATATATAAGTTTCTAACGTGTCAGAATTCAATTGGACGTTTGTGTAAAAAATACTTTACATTGAATGCATCAACTCGTTTCTTGTAAGATAATAAAATCTAATTAAATATATATATATGTAAAATTTAATTACACTATCACTTTATTATTATTAAACTTGATTAAATATATCTTTCGCATCAATTTGCATGAAAATTTTGTCGTCTACTTTCCATGAAATAGAAGGGACACAAAAACATGTTTAAAAAGGATGTAGGTTGGCCAATGAACTCGAAAATGTATAAGCTACCTTTTGTTTTGAATTAATTAGCAGCGACAAGCTTTTGAATTGGTCTTTTTTGTCCTTGTCATTTATAACACACACAACACAGAACAGGACAAAACTATCATAACACTGCAATAAGCGATTAAAGTTGAAAGCATGTGGTGTGGAAAACTTCTCATTTTTTCGTCCGACACCAAAGAGCAATGCACCCAACAACTTCTTGCAACCCCTTTTAACCTTTTTCTTCTTCTCAATACTTTAATTTTAATTTAAATGGTCGGTGCACCCTATAAAATAATTCACACTACCTGGTCAGAATATATTTTTTATGAGAAAATGGTTTTTTTAGTATATTGAAAAGATAAATTGATCTCTCTAGAGATTGATTCCTAAACCTCTCCACCCTGATTCATATATCCCAGAACTCTTACAATTTTTTATGAGAAAATGGTTAATGCAGCGTCAATATAAAGTTTTTTTTACACATACATTTAATTAGTTTCTATCACATTAAAAATTTATTTTTATTTTAATTAAAATTAAAAGGAAATGGTCCATTAATCTTATATTTATCTTTTGGCTTTGGAAATCTTAATAATATATAAAGCCCATCCACCAAAGTGGGCCGTACTGTTATTTAATTTCCACATGTCACAGCTCTATTGGTTGGTTTCACCTATTTTCCACATGTCCTTAGCTGATTGGTCCAAATCCTTGCATTTTGATTGGTCGAAATCATTGAATCATTAATTAGAAATGTCAATAGCACACGGTTTTGTCTTTATTCATACATGGTTTTGTCAATATTAATTAGTACCCGGTTTTGCCCACATATTAAGTAAATATTAAATTTTTAAATTTTGTTTAATATGGAAAAAGTCCTAACTTGGTATGTCACGTAAAAACCAAATATGGTTTCAATTTCCGGAGAACAAATATGGAAAAAGAAAATGAGCTGTATGAATAAAGACATACCCGGTTTTAAACAGAATGGAAATATTTGACTGATATGGAAAAAGTCATACCCGGTTTTGTCTATTGTATACTTCTCAAATATGGAAGTATTTGACTAATATCAATTGTGATAATTAATTGACGAGAACAAATTTTATTTTTTGAAAAAATTTCAATTTTTACATGTATATTTTCCCGCCTTTCTCATATCCCAAATTCTATATAAATACATGTGCTCATAACTGTTCGGCCACCAACCTATTTCCCTTGGCCATTCATTTCTTCACTCCATTGTGTTTGTTTTAATCATGGAGATGCACAACTTTGTTGTACTTCATCATATGGGGAAGGTTTATTCTTTACCTACATTTTTTTTTATTAAATGATCTTACATATTTTGAATTGTCCACGGTACAATTAAAGTTTTCATTTTAATTTGCAGGACTTTGGTTTGCTTACTGAATATGATGTCATGAGGCTTAAACTTCAGACTGCCGGGACATGCTACATTGTTGATCCTCTAGGGAAAACTTTAGTGTTGAAGTATGAAGTTTATGAACATTTTGCTGCAATAACCGATGGATGGGCTGGCCTCTGTTCATTTTACAATTTCAGTTACAATTGTTGGTTTCTTTTTGCCAAATAAGAAAAGCCACATTTAATATCTCTATCTATACTGAAACTTTTGACAAAATTAAGTACCACGGTTGGCCTGTTGTCAGACTTTCAGTTACAATTGTTGGTTTCTTTTAGATTTTGAAAATTAAAATTTATGTTAGTTTTTTTTTTTTGAGAGCTTTACGTTAGTTAGTATGATTTCAAGATTGTATGTTATAGAAAAACAAAAAAAAAATTATAAAGGAGTAGCCTTTTTAAATTTCGTTTAAAACAGCTATATTTAAATTTCAAATTTAAAAAATCAAGCACAAAGATATCTTCAGGATTATTTCAAATTTTAGTTATCTTCATTACGTTAAAAAAATTGCGGAATTAAAGGAGATTTTTTAGAAAACAACTATTTTTAAACATCGAAAAATGACTAAAGCAAAAAAGAAAAGTACAGCACTCCTAACAAGTCTTAAAGCAAAAACACTTTGAGCTCTGAGGACGTAATTCCACCAGCTTAAAGCCTGGAACTAACAAGAATGAGTCATGATCATGACATACTCTTCAATTTCTTTTTCTATGTGATTTCTAGAATTTTTTATGTCAAAAAAGAAAACCCCCCATTGTAATCGCTCTATGCTTGCATATTTCAAGGAGGACAAATTCATACTTCAGAATGTGCATATGAAAGCATCCCTAATTAATGCATTCTTCCTTTTGGGCTTAGTGTTTTCTTCCCTTAGTAATTTAGAGTTCTAATATTTCTTTTATATTGTGTATAATGGCAAGATATATATTAAGAAGAAGAACCAACAATAGAGTAGTTTTCGTATTTCGTTCTTCACTCTTATTAATCAACCATTGCAATTATACTTTTGTGTCCTCCATAATTTCTGCTTCTACTTGAATTGAATACAATTTGTTGTTCAGTTAGCTCTGTTTTAAGGCTCAATTGGCGCACCCTTCACCCAAGTCTCCCACCACCATATAAAGTTGTATTATGAGTGCTTTTGGCGAATATTGTATTGTCAATATGTTAACAATGAGACAATTAAAATGCTTGATTCAAATAGTGAATTTATGGTTTATGAATTTGTATATGTGCCTCAAATTCTTAATTTAAGAAGTCAGCTTTATGCTTTATGAATTTTTATACGCTTACCTAAATTTTAGGAGAAAATTATCACCATTTTTGAAATGTAACGGTCTCTTTTTATTTATTGTTTTAGTTAGATAAAGTATACACAAAATGGTTATAGACTTTAATAATCTGATAGTGAAATATGTTCTCCATGAATTTGAAGGTAAAAATTTCTCATGGGAGAAATATTTCATGTGAAAATATATTTATGTTAAAATTAATAGGAAAAATTTTTAAAATAATTTTAGTGTTTTTTCATAATACATATAGTTTTTTTAAAGCAAAATTTTATTGAATAAAAAGTTGAGATACAAATCATCTCGACAAAGGAATAATTACACCGTGGCAACGATGGCAAGCAACAACCGCAAACAACGAAAAGCAATCAATGCGGAGCCTCTCAGTAGTTTATTGAATTATGTTTAAACTACAAGATTGTTTAAATAAAAATTATAGGATTAAAAGCTCTCAAGGGATGGAACATATATTAAAATATTTTCATGTTAAATAGAAAAATACATATATAGTGTTTTTTTATTTATGGGAAAAAATGAAAATTACGACCCTAAGGTTTGGTTCCCATGCGATTTAGACCTTAACTTTTTTAAAGGTGTATTTATCTCCCTAAACTTACTAAAATGTGCAAACCAACCCTTCTGTTGATTCTGTTGATTTTCCTTTTAAGTTTTTTTTCGAAAGCAAAATGATATATAAAATACTATAGTCAAGAATATACCAACATCAAAAAGAGGGGACACAACAGTCAAATAAAGCCAATGCAGCAAAAGCACTCAAACAAGCCCCAAGACCAAACTAACAACTAGACATAAAAAGGAAAACGACATGACCCTTTTAGTAGAGGGAAGGCTATCCACAATATAGAAGAAGGCAAACGGGGATTGTGGTCAAGAAAAAATACATTGAAATTGACAACAGGTATGAAATTTATTGCGGTTTTAATAGGCATTGTGGGTACAGTAAATTTTAAAAAATTTGAAAAAAAAATCGTGCAAAAATTAAATATATATCATATATGTTATTTATTAGTATTGTAATCTGCATGCTACATGTTCTTCACTGCAGATATGTTGTGCCTTACAATCCCACACTCCTTATGAGGTATCAAGCTCACATTAATGTGGAGTATTGTAACAAGTCCAATGCTATAAAATATTTGTTCAAGTATATCAACAAAGGGGCAGACCGAGCAATGCTTGAAATATCAAATCAGGACAACGATGCACAAGCAAAAGAGCCAGTTGATGAGGTAAAGCAATATTATGATTGTCGCTATCTTTCACCGTGTGAGGCAGTTTGGAGAACATTTGATTTTACCATACACAAACGATGGCCGTCAGTGCAAAAACTAAATTTTCATCTCCCAAATGAATATTTAGTATATTATAATGATGATGACGATGTTGGAGATGTCCTAGAAAAGAGTGGTACAAAATCCACAATGTTTATGGCTTGGTTTGCAGCTAATGAGAAATACCCTGATGGGCGGAATCTAACATATGCTGAATTTCCCAGTAGATTTGTTTATCATAAAAAAGATAGAATCTGGAAACCAAGAAATAGGGGTTTTAAAATTGGCAGACTACAGTATATCCCTCCAAGCATCGGAGAGTTATATTACATGAGAATCCTACTGACTATGCAAAAGGGTTGTACATCGTATAGAAGTATCAGAACAGTGAAGGGAATCACATATGATACTTTTAAGGAAGCATGCGATCAATTGGGATTGCTAACAGATGACAAAGAATATATTGATGCAATTAAAGAAGTCTCTGATTTAGCTTCCGGAGAACAAATGAGGAAACTCTTTGTAAGAATGTTGATGATGAATTCTATCTCAAAACCTAATGATGTTTGGGAAGCATGCCGGCTACTCTTATCAGAAGGCATTCTACACCATAGACGAAAAGAATTTCATAATCCAGGTATGACATTTTTCAAATTATATTATTAAGATTTTAAATGTCTTTAAAATGAGTTAATTAATGCTAGGATTTAATTTAATTGAAATTCAAAACTTTTAACACAAATGTCGTGCAACATAATTTTGCATACTATGTGAACAACATTAGTTATATTCGATATAGCGATAAATCATTGGTTAATTTTTATTTTCGACTGCAGGACTACGAATCGCAGATGCTGATTTGAAAAATTTATGTATCATTGAAATTGAGAAGTTGCTCCAAAGAAATGGTAGGTCATTAAGTGATTTCCCATTATTACCAACTCCAGAATATGATGAAGTCCTACAATTTGACAATAGATTTATTGTCGATGAACTAAGCTATGACAAAGATGCATTACGGATACAATATGAACAGTTGCTTAGTATGCTCACACCTGAGCAGAAGTCAGTATATGAGAGGGTTGTCACATCTGTGTTGTCAAACTCAGGAGGATTCTACTTTTTATATGGCTATGGTGGAACCGGAAAGACTTTTGTCTGGAACACTTTATCCGCGTCACTTAGATCCAGATGACTAATTGTTCTTAATATTGCTTCCAGTGGCATAGCATCATTAATCTTGCCTGGAGGCAGAACAGCTCATTCTAAGTTCTGCATTCCATTAGATGCTACAGAGACCTCGACATGTAATATAAAGCAAGGAAGTCTACGAGCAAAGCTTCTACTTGAAACAAGCCTTATCATATGGGATGAAGCTCCAATGTTGAAAAAGTTTTGTTTCGAAGCTCTAGACGTTACACTTCGAGATTTAATGAGGTCAAAAAATGAAGACAACGCTCATAAGCCTTTTGGAGGAAAAGTAGTAATACTTGGAGGTGATTTTAGACAAATACTACCTGTAATAGCTAGAGGAAGCAGACAGGAAATCGTGGAAGCTACTGTAAACTCTTCGTCATTGTGGAAGCATTGCAAAGTTATGAAATTGTCTAAGAACATGCAGCTAACCGCAGCTGAGACGGCTGATGAAGCAAAAGAAATCAAAGAGTTTGCAGATTGGATACTTAAAATTGGAAATGACGATCATCCTGATTCCGGCGCAGGAAAGTATGAAGTTCAAATCCCGCCAGATCTGCTCATCCAAATTAGTCCCGACCCATTAATGGAATTGATTAGATATACATATCCTGACCTTTCGGGCAAAATGAAACACCCTCAATTCTTTCAAGATAGAGCAATATTGGCCCCAACACTGGAGGCTGTAGAAATAATAAACACTTACATGCTTGGGATGATAGATGCACCAGAACATGAATATCTGAGCTCCGACTCTGCCTTGCGATCTGATGATGATTCTAAATTTCAAGGTGAGTGGTTTACCACAGAATTTTTGAATGACACTAAAAGTTCAGGAATGACTAACCACAAACTTTTATTAAAAGTTGGTACTCCAATCATGCTTTTGAGAAATATAGACCAAGCAGCAGGCTTATGCAATGGAACCAGGTTAATTGTGGATTAACTTGGTGAACGTTTTATTGGTGCAACTGTTATAACGGGAACAAATGTCAATGACAAAGTGCACATTTTAAGAATGGACTTGGTCCCTTATGATTCCAAATTTCCAATTAAATTCAGAAGAAGACAGTTTCCAATTGCAGTGTGCTTTGCTATGACCATAAACAAAAGTCAAGGACAAACATTATCTCAGGTTGGGCTCTTCCTTCCGAGGCCCGTCTTCACTCATGGTCAGTTATATGTAGCTCTCTCAAGAGTACACTCAAGAAAAGGTCTTAAACTTTGTATACTTGATGAGGCGGGCAAACAACAGACCAGTACTGTAAATGTGGTGTTTAAAGAAGTTTTTGGAAATGTTTGATGTAAACAACACCATTTCAATTCATTATATCATTTTGCTCTACATATATCTTTACACGGTTAGCTTATACAAAAATTACTTATTGATTTATTAAAAAATTACAACATATACTTTCCGTGCAACGCACGGGTACCAGCACTAGTGATATATATATACACTTCATTCCACCCTTTTTCAACTTTTACGACGAAATATTAGAATTCATCACAAAACGAGACAATAGGGATAGAATTAGTGATGAATTTTACTAAGAAATGTTTTCCGTGGCATAAGATGTCACTATTTTAAATCTGTCTATTCTAGCAACAAATTATATTTTCATCTCTAAAATGCATTGATAATTTAAAATACTTGTTAAATTTTGCATGTATTAGTGACGAATTTTGGAGATGGAAAAATATCTATCGCTACAATAGAGGGATTTAAATTAGTAACGACTTTTGCGACTAAATTACCCCCTTATTAAAGTTGTCATTAATTCTAACTCTATTATTCATTATCCAAAGATTTTTTACGATTTTATGTTTTGCTACAAAATTTAGAAGGGGTGAGGTGGAATGTACATTTAGACAAGAATGATGGGGTATCATTTTAACATATCTTTTAAGTGTATTTTACTATTTCCCTTTTTATATTTGTCCTGATATTTGGACCTAGGGAGGAAGTGACATACGACGGACTTATGTTATGGTGTGAATTTTGCTTCAAATTTTTCATGCATAGTTTTTATCAAATTTTACCTGCACGTTTTCTTACGCATTTTCATTACTAATATTGAAGAAAAATTTGCAAGAAAATTTGTATGAAACCTTTGCAGAAAAATTCAAAAGAAGAGTTTTGAAGGAAAATTTGCATGAAGTTATAGGCTAGGTTTTAAACTTCTGCCATACACTTTTTTTTGCAGGGATAAGTATGCTTTAACTAGAAAGAAATATTAGACAACCACACCAATTTCCTTGTCATGCCGAGCAGCCAGCACATGTATACATACATCTTCACAGGGGGAGGAAAAACTGGAGATAAGACCGGAACCACCCCATGTTCTAGTGACCATAAACAGCCCGTTCATTGCTTCAGGTTGATCACTAAATTTGTTGACTTAATGTTCCATCTCTTTACATCTATGTACCGGCCGGATGAGAGAAGCCGATGCCAGCCTGCCGCCTAATGTGCTCGGGGATGAGCCTATTTACCAGCTCAGGTGATGCTCCAGCTAATTCCTGTTTAAAGTCAAAAAGTGGGGGCAATGGGCGGCCATTTGGCAGTCGGGCATTTGGCTCACGAAGCTCATCAAAGAAAGGATGTGTCAATGCTTCCAGCGCAGTGCAGCGAAGACTAGGTGAATATTGTAGAAGCCTTGATGCAAGGTCAATTGCTTCAGGAGGCATTAATCACAGTAAAAATGTGTATATTCCTTGGATGTTATGTCTAAAAATAAGAGATACTTATATATTCCATTTCTTTTATCAAATTATTGTTTCTCTATCTTCTCATTCTTATATTTCTCTATGTGTCTGTGAATTTGAGAATAATTATTTCTACACAATCAACACTAATGTTCACATTTCAGTTTTTCTTCCATCTCATTTTCACATTTTTTTCCATTTTATCTTACTTTATTTTCTATCACACATTAAAGTTCTATAGATGGAGGTGAAGAGGTGCTCATGCTTTTTTTCCTTTCCATTAATAATTGGTGCACAACTATACAGTGAAAAACACCTAAAGCCCTCCTCATAAAACATGTTTCGTTGTTTTTTTTTTAAAGTTCTCCACTTTATGAGAGTCTAAAGTAGCTACAAAAGTGGGTGGTTATTTCCATTTGACATTAGAAGTCAGAGTGGATCAGTGGAGGTAGTACCACACATATTGCTTTGCGGGTATACATCCACTTTCCATTTCACTATAAATCAAGGAGCTAACTATGTTGATCCATCCATCCATCAAGTAAGACAAGGCAAAAAAATAACTTGTATCATTTCACAACAATGCCTAACAAAGCAGAAGTCAGCAACACCACCCCATCCGCCGTTGAAACTCTTGATTGGAGAGGCAGACCCTCTCATCCTTACAAACATGGTGGAATAAGACCTGCTGCCTTTCTTCTTGGTATCATTCTTTCTATTCTATGTGTCTGTCTATGACGTGTTCTTCTAATTAATTACACTTATACTCTGTCTCTTCCTCTGTCTCTTTATTCTTAATTTGCTTCACTGCACTACACTGCAGGGTTGCAAGCATTTGAAATAATGGCAATAGCTGCGGTTGGAAACAACCTCATAACTTACGTCTTCAATGAGATGCACTTCTCTCTGTCCCAATCTGCCAACGTTGTCACCAACTTTGTTGGCACTATCTTTCTCCTTGCCCTCCTTGGTGGCTATCTCTCTGACTCTTTTCTTGGGAGCTTCTGGACCATCCTTATCTTTGGTTTTGTTGAACTCTCTGTAAGCTACTACTTACTTACTTCTGTTTATTTATTAATTAATGACATTTAATTTGAATTGATTGTAATAATAATTAATTTAACTGCAGGGTTTCATATTACTCTCAGTCCAAGCTCATCTCCCTCAGTTGAAGCCACCACCGTGCAATATGCTAATTACTGATGATGGAGGAGAACACTGCACAGAAGCAAAAGGTTTCAAGGCCATGATATTCTTTTTGGCAATATACTTGGTGGCATTGGGGAGTGGCTGTGTCAAGCCCAACATGATTGCTCACGGAGGAGACCAGTTCAATCAGGAAGACCCCAAGCAGCTAAACCAGCTCTCAACTTACTTCAACGCTGCTTACTTTGCATTCTCTTTGGGAGAACTTGTTGCCCTCACTATTCTTGTTTGGATTCAAACTCATT
This sequence comes from Lotus japonicus, assembly GCF_012489685.1. NCBI lineage: Eukaryota > Viridiplantae > Streptophyta > Magnoliopsida > Fabales > Fabaceae > Lotus > Lotus japonicus. The sequence continues at coordinate 340,044 of NC_080044.1, forward strand.
CTGGAATGGACGTGGGCTTCGGGATCTCAGCAGCTGTCATGGCAATGGGACTGATAAGCTTGATTTCTGGAACCTTTTATTACAGGAACAAGCCCCCACAAGGCAGCATCTTAACCCCTATTGCTCAAGTACGTACCATTCTTCAACTATCTGTCTATTAATTTCCTACCCTCTCAAGATAAAACTCTATTGTATACATTCTTTAGTGGAACAACACATTGCTAGCTCGGTTCAATTATCCATTTCTAGTTATCTAGAAAAATTCGTACTTTTATAAGTGTCTGTTTAGAATCCTTAGATACTAGCTAGTTGTGTGATATGTGAACTTACTTCCATCTCAACCTTTCTTAAGGGTTCTATTCAGTTTTCCTTTTGCATTGAAATAAGACTTATCTGCTAAATAGGGTTGTGTAAATGAGGTGGATCACATCAACATTTGTGATTTTGTGATAATCATCAAAACATGTATCATTGTTTATTCTTGGGTTGCACAATAATATTGTTAATTTGTGTTTGCTGAGACATGTAAGTATCAACTTTAATTTTGTGTGTCTTATGGATATATGCATGCTGGTTTGTATTCCTATTACTCTTACACTAATTCAATCAAGTTGCCATGATCTCATACCAGGTTCTTGTGGCTGCATTTTTTAAAAGAAAGCATATTTATCCATCTAACCCCCAAATGCTTCATGGAGATCAAAACAATGTCGGTCAGGTTCATACTGATAAGTTTAGGTACTTATATACTATGTTATTTTTACTGCTTGTCTTTTCAAACACCTAGATCAAAAGAAACAGCTGTCTGTTGATAAACTTCATGATCTAGAATAGTCTATATAGATTAATTAAATTTCTGCCAACATATACATATCTAAAAAAGCTGATGATGAAACTCTATGTTCAGGTTCTTGGACAAAGCTTGTATCAGAGTTGAAGAGGCTGGGAGTAACACAAAGGAAAGCTCATGGAGGTTGTGCAGTGTTGGGCAAGTTGAGCAAGTGAAGATATTGCTATCAGTTATTCCCATTTTTTCTTGCACCATAGTTTTCAACACAATCTTAGCACAACTCCAAACATTCTCAGTACAACAAGGGAGTGCCATGGACACCCATCTCACAAAGTCCTTTCACATTCCTCCTGCGTCGCTACAATCCATTCCTTACATTTTGCTCATCATTGTAGTCCCTCTCTACGACACCTTCTTCGTACCATTTGCCAGAAGAATAACAGGCCATGAATCTGGAATCTCGCCTTTAAGACGAATAGGCTTTGGCCTTTTTCTGGCTACCTTTTCCATGGTTTCTGCAGCTCTATTGGAGAAGAAGAGAAGGGATGAAGCCTTGAACCATAACAAAACATTGTCCATTTTTTGGATCACCCCACAATTCTTGATCTTTGGGTTGTCAGAGATGTTTACAGCTGTTGGCCTCATTGAGTTCTTCTACAAACAGTCCATGAAAGGGATGCAGGCATTCTTGACAGCCATCACATATTGCTCCTACTCATTTGGGTTTTATTTGAGTTCAATTTTGGTTTCATTGGTGAATAAGATCACTTCAAATGGTTCTTCAAATGGTGGTTGGCTCCACCACAACAATCTCAACCAAGATAGGCTTGATCTTTTCTATTGGTTAATGGCAGTCTTAAGCTTCCTCAACTTTCTCAGCTATCTATTCTGGTCCAATTGGTATTCTCACGGTTCCACCAAATCCCAAGCTGAATCTAACACCAAGGAAAACAATCCATGCGGCCAGGGCTCTAAATACTTTGAAGATCACAATGTTCCATAGCAACTTAATGTTACTCTAAATAAATTTACATATCTTTAGACTTTAGTTTTCTTGTACTATTGTAAATATAAAGCTATGAAAAATTCTGCATACTTTTTTATTTGAAGCTGACAGTTGCTACATCTGAAAATGTCTTGTATATACAAGAGTTTAATGGATATGCACTGACACAGTGTAAAATAGTTTTACACAGTCATCCAATCAAAGCATGCCACATAGGAGACATAATTACATTTGACTTTAATTTTAATTAAAAGAATAATATATTTTCTGATTTGGCAAAATTCAATTGGATGTCTGTGTAAAACTATTTTACACTGTCAGTGCATGTCCATTAAACTCATACAAGAATATCAACTTATATACTTCAGATGCATGCTAGCTTTTAAGTTCCTTCGTTCTTTTTTTTTGCCCAAAGTTCCTTTTGTTCATGTTACTCTTCAAACTCAGTGACATGGGCTAGGAAGCTTGTATTATATATTATATATATGATATGAAGATGAATTAATTTTACATGTTACTAGGCCCAAGTGGCCCCTAAATTATATCTAAGGCCTAGTTAGTTTTCCAGAATCTTCTACCTGATAGGATTTTGCCACTTGTCAAATTGTCCTTATTTTTTGAAAATAGTTCTCTATAATAAAGTGAAAGAGCATCTCTAACGCTGGTTTCTTAAACAAGCTGGAGATACTAAGATATGTTCCTTATTTTTTGTTGTCCTTGGAAAGAGCTGAGTTTGAGGGCAAGTTTCTTATAAAATAAGAAACGATGTCTTGCACTAAGAACTCTGCTTTTTGATTCCTTAAATTAAAATATTGCTCTTTCTCTCACATTTATCAACTAAAAAAAAGAGGGAACGATAATAGAACTGAAGAGGAAGATGAACATAAGTTGAGAACTAAAATCAACCATTTATTACAAACCAAAAAATAACAAAATATTCCAAAAAGATTTACAAAAGATGAACTTTTTTTTACAAAAGATGGAAAAATGAAGAGAAGACGACAACGAGGGGAAGATGGTGACGGCGAGGTCCTTTATTCTTGAATGTCACCGATTTGTTGCTCGAACCTCTAATCTAGTGCTTGAACCATTGATCTGGTCGTGTAAGACACTGATCTGGCAATGAAAAACTCCGATCTAGCTTGGGAACCTCTTATCTGCTCTTAGCCCTCTAACCATGAGAAGAACAAAGGGGAGGGAAGGACATGCAGAGGCGGAGCTCGGAGACGCGTCCAGATTTCGTGAAGAAGGGAGAGGGAAGGGTTTCAGGGTTTCTTTGAAGAGGAAGGGTCGATGTCGCCAGAAGGGGCTGGGAGTGAGAGAGGGGCGAAGAGGAGTGAGAGGAAGATTTTTATAGAAGGTGACCATTTCAACCGGTTGTCTTAACGTTAGGGCTCCTTATAGACCGGCTGGAGCAAGGTTTTTTTACCATTTTGGCTCCTTTTGACCAGTTGTCTTTTGTGTTTTTTTGTTATACATATTAATAATTAATAAAGTTAATATTTAATTGGAGTATTGAATTAATATTAAATTTTAATATACGCTTAGGGTAATAGAGATAATGAAGTGGTAACTCAAAGAAGTCCCACATTGCCAAGATTAGCAAGTGCACAAGTGCATATATAATAAAGAACACACACACCCATTGCCTTAAGCCTAAGGTTTTGTGGTGTTGTGTGGTTCTAACTAAGGATTTCTAACATGGTATCAGAGCTGGTCTGATCCAAGCCATGACTTCCGCTTCCAAAAAAAAAAAAAAAAAAAAAAAAACGAAAAAAAAAAAAAAAAAAAAAGTAAAAATCCGAGAAAAAAAAAAAAAAAAAAAAAAAGCAAAAAATGGCAGTCCCATTTGCGCAAGCCAAGGCCTCAGACTCAGACGAAGGAGCACAAGTCCAAGGAACTCCGATGCTCCCGCTAGAGTACTAGCCCAGACAAAGAAAGTCGAAAGGCAGACTCAGACGAAGGAGCACAAGTCCGACGACCACTGATGTTCCCGCTGGAGTGCAAGGCACAGGCAAAAAAAAAAAAAAAAAAAATGGAGTCCCAATTGAGGGGGAGTAATAGAGATAATGAAGTGGTAACTCAAAGAAGTCCCACATTGCCAAGATTAGCAAGTGCACAAGTGCATATATAATAAAGAACACACACACCCATTGCCTTAAGCCTAAGGTTTTGTGGTGTTGTGTGGTTCTAACTAAGGATTTCTAACAGGTGAAAATAAAAATTATAAATTTATGCATTATTGTGAGACCAACTAATAGTTAAATAAGAAATCGTGGTTTGAGTGACATCTGTATCCCTTTCTTGTGGGTGTCTTAAATCTTATGTCGCATTACGAAACCATAAAAATAATATTGAAGAAACTAGAATAAGGAAACAACGATGGAGATGTTACAAGAAATCTTAAATGGAAAGCATGCAGAAAATTGACCAAGTTGCTCACCAAATTTCTTTTGTTTGTAGCTTTTAGCCCTTTAGTTTGTTTTTGGTAGATTAATTTACAAATCTTTTTACCCAATTGATTTCCATTGATGTTACATGCCCCCCCCCCCCCCCCATTATGTTATAAGTCACATTTAGATTTAGGAATGATGAAGATTTGGGCCGATTGAAATAAAGCCCGGCCCAAGAGATGATATAAGGAATGTCGCGACTCGCAAAGTGTTGTTGTTGTTTCTATCTTTTTCAACAAAAACTGTGTCTGTGTGTCGAAGAGAGAGAGAGAGAGAGGTTACTTAGGGTTATCGAAGAAGAAGAAGAAAGATGCAAGGGCAAGGCAGTGATGAAGTTAGCATAGAAGAGCTCGCCTCTAACCTATCCACCTACAAAGACCAGCTCTACCAGGTAGGTAATTAGGGTTTCTTCTTCTTCAATCATGATCACAATTTCATATTCATAATCAATTTCTTCAGGTCAGACAACTTTTAAATGACGACCCTTCAAATTCAGAGTATGTCGACATGGAAAGGGAGCTCAGGGAGGTGAAATTTCTCCTTCTTTCGATTATACTCCTTTAGTTTAATTTCCCCTTTCCTATCAAAATATTCTCAATTGATTACTTATTCATTCATCTCATCACATTCTTATTCTTACGTAGCATACAGACCATGTATACATTTTATTTTAATAATTCAACTGTTAGAAATATAGTATGAAACCATTTTTGTGACCTTTACCCAAAAGCTTGGGATAACTGCTTGTTTGTTTCACATGGTATTAGACCTTCTATCACTAAGTGCTCTTGAGTTTCAGCACATGGTAGGTGGGTCGTGCATTGCCAGCGCTTCAACCTCATGTGGGCTTTGCGTGAGGGGATGTTTAGAAATATAATATAAAACCATTTATGTGGCATTTACCCAAAGGCGATAATTGGTTCTTTGACGACTCTAGTGGCTCATTTATTCTATTTAGTGTTGAAAACGTGGGTGAGGGTAGAATTTTATCTGGACGGCCGTTAGTCTAATGATTCGAATTGCAGATCATGAGGACCATGGCAAAAAAAGCAAAATGAATGAATGTTAGATCTATGTACCAAAATAAAAGATTAGATAAACTCATCAGAATGCACATTACTTCTATCTTGGTGGTTCTGTGCAGGTTGCTCTGTATCGTGATGTCCAGCATGCTTTCTCCCTCTCACCTGATATGAGATGTTCACACTGATCGTCTAAGTTAGAATTTTGACATTCTTGGTTTATGATGTACAAATTTCGGAAACATATTTGTTTTACTGAACTGGAATGTGGTCTAAAATTATGTGTTACAGGTGATTGCTTTGACGGAAGAGCTCCTTGCAACTGCAAAGCAAAATGAAATGTCAAGTTCAAATGCTGTTCCCAATGCTGATACATCTCCAAGTTTGTCTAATCCTATGGAGAATAAAGGAGTACGTACTTGGCATTCTGATTTGACTTTATTATTAAGTAGATAATTGAACCCTGCAGATGCAGGCACTTGTATGACCTATTTTGGTTTTTAATATTTATCCCTGGCATACTGCATTTTGCACCACCATAGAACTGCTTATTCAAAATTGACTTAAGTGCTTGCCTTGATGATCGATGAAATTACAATCTGGCAGAAGTTGTGGATGAAACAATTGAATATAATCTCTATTGATTTGACTGCAATGGTTTTTCTGGTGATCATTAATAATTCCTTATGTTATTCCACTTTTAGGAGTTAGATAGCAGCTATGATCATGAACAGAAATTTCCGGTTGGCTCCAAAATTCAAGCAGTTTGGAGTGATGATGGGGAGTGGTATGTGAAGCAAATATTTCTATTTGCTTATCTTTGTATTTTGTTTTCCATTTCATTTACCGATGTATTCATGTTTGATTAGTTGTATTATGAATGTTCAGGTATGAAGCAACAATTGAGGCTCATACACCAAATGGTTATTATGTTCGCTATGAAAATTGGGGTAATAGAGAAGAGGTATGGTTTCTAAAACTACTTGATGCGTGCTCAGAGTTTGTTTGAAAGAACTTATTTGGGCTTGTCTTATAGCATAAGACTTGAGCAAGTGTTTGTTTTGAGCTTCTCAGATAAGTTTTTGAATAAGCGCTTATACTTACCTATAAGATCTTTTTCTGTCAATTATCATAAAAGATTAAGAATAAGGGGTTGTGTTATAAATACTTGATGACATAATTGTTTAAGTAAGCAATTTACCTTTACCCAAAGTCCCAAAAGCACCCGCAATGATAATCCTTGTCATGTGATGTATTATGTTGTATCTGCGTAAAAATTTCCCTCTAAATTCTTCTTTACTGCATGATTTTGAGGTAACTTGCGTGGTACTGTAGTTGGATAGATAGGAGGAGGGATTAAGTTCTAATGGAAGTCCTATGTCTTGTTTGGTGGATCTAAATTTAAGATTGGCACAGTGCTCATCTATACTATTTGTTATATACCATTTAACTCGAAGGAGTCCTCTGTTGCTACTTGCTATTTTACCATAAAACAACTTTGCTGTATTATCTGCTTGCTAATCTTGGAAACGTAGAAAAGGTATTTTGAGGGAAGAATTGTGAATTTTTTGCTATGTTTGATCACCAACCACCCCTTAATCTGCTGTTGAAATAATGCATTGGTTATATATTATTTATCATTTATACAGAGCGAAGTCGCCACTTGTTATTGTACCATAATACAATTAATTAAGTTTTATCTCACACAAGCATATGAAGAAAGGGATTTTGAGCAAGAAATTTTTGTTGAAATAACATAATTCGAATAATGTGTCATTGCATCTTCTATCTTTTCTGTACATGATTAATAATCACTAAATTATGTTACTTTTAATCGTATGCTATCATGTTTATTCAAGTATTTTCTGGTGCTTTGTTTTTTAGAAAGGACATAGCGGAATCAATTTATCTCAGGTTACATGCAAGTAAAGAACTTTCAATTGTATACTGTGTGCCATCATGTGTGGATGAAAATTCTCTGTAGTTCATTGTGTAATTGGAAAATGGAATAGTAGAGTATTTTGTACTGGAGATGATTAATTTCACTGTGCTGCTCATATATTGTATTGAGAAAACATTGTCCATAAATTAATAGGCTAGTAGTCATAACATAAAATCTTAAGCCTAACTTTTGGTTGTTGATTAAGAGACCAATAATTTTTTTTTTATATCTCTCGGTAATTCTCATGTACTGATGGTGGTTGCTTATTACAGGTAGATCCTGCCAATATAAGGCTAGTTCAAGAAGGTATTGTTGATGCTTTGTTAGAAGCTGAGCGAGTTGCTGAAGCTACCAAGCAAGCTATCAAACGTAAAATTTCTCAAGCAGCATCTGTTGATTTCCAGTCTCGAAGTCTACCTGCTAAGCTTCGAATAGAGCCTGATGACCCTGAGGATGTGGTGAGATGTTGCAGCAAATTTTCATTCTTTGTTTTTTTACCTTTGGAATTCATTGACTTGAGTAGTTATTTTTTTATATTCATGAAGTGCTTGAATTTGCTATCTATATATCCTTGGGGTAGTCTCATTCTGTGGGTTACTTAATGATCTGTATTTCTGTAACCGATGATGATTGTCAGTTTCATCCTAAATTGATTCTGTTTTCTGAAGTTTTTCTGCCAGATAATTAGGATGCCATTGATGACAAGTTTGCTCACTCAATGATTGCAGAAAGCTGCCAAACGTAAGAAAATACACGCCTTCAAGTCAAAGATGAGATTTGAGCAACTTGAAGTCACTCAAAATAAGCGACAAAATGCTTGGCAGCAGTTTCAATCAACCAAAGGAAAGACTAAGAAGGTACCTTTTTCAATTTTGCTATATTTCATCGTCTCATTTATGTTATCATTAAGAAGTTTCACAGATTATCTACTCACATGTACCTTGGTGCGTATTGTTTTATTTTCTTGTAAGAATCTTATTTAATTTTAATTTTATATTCATTTTAAAGTGGATAATGGATGTGAACTAGAGCCTCATTGCTAAACATCCAAACATAGAAGTGGAGGTGAGCTCATATAGTGAAGTAAAGAATTTACATTTTATTGTACTATCTTGAGGTGAATGTGTCGGAAGATGTTAAAAATTTAAATTTCATTAATTTATTAATTTGAGTGCAAGAACCAGCTTGAATTTACCTTAGGAGAGAAATATTGTCGCAGTCTAAAAGCCCTTTGTAAGTTAAAGTCACTTGAAAATTGAAATAGAATTCATTGTTTGAGATTTTTTTTACCATCAAGGAAAAAGATTTTTGTAACATCAACCCTGGGTAGAAGGCCAGATCTTTGAAATTCCTGTTATGTTTCATTTCCAGTTCACAATTCACCGATCTGCGTTCTCTATACATTTAAATTCTTTAATATGCTCAAATTGTTACTTTTTGATGTGTAAAATATATTGGCTTTGCTTACAGATTGGTTTCTTCTCGGGAAGAAAGCGGGAGAGTATTTTTAAATCTCCTGATGATCCTCAAGGAAAGGTTGGTGTGACTGGAAGTGGGAAAGGTTTGACCGAATTCCAGAAAAGAGAAAAACATTTTCATCTCAAGGATGGTTCAGTTGAGAATGATGAGTAGGTTATGCCCAGTTGAGAATGATGATTAGGTTATGAAGGTGTTATCCTTGTTGGATGTAAAATGTGCAAACCATTCACTGTAGAGGTTCATTAATGCCAAACCAAAACAATTGAATTAAGGGCCAAGAACAAAAATTAATTAATAGAGACTTGAATTAAAATGTTAATTTTACATAGATGAAAAAAATTAATCCTATTTTGTTTGTTCATCTTAATTTATTATGATGCTGTAAATTTTGCTGGCTTTTATGGCTCAGGTTGAGAGTTTCCTGTAGAGGTAAGTTCTCTTGAGTGAGATTTGATGTTGCAAGATTTTAGCTTAGATTCTCGAAGGACACCTCACAAAAGTTTCCCCGTAATATGACTCACTTTGCATTATGTATAAATTAATTTGTTTCTTTAGATGATAAAAAATCATAGTTTCCTATTGAGTAGAATCTGATGTGGCAAAATTTCAGCTTGGATTCTTGAAGGACATATGGCAAAAGTTTCCATGGAATAGGGCTCCCATTGAATTATGTATAGATAATACTCCCTCCAATTTTTTTAACCGGTAAAAAGAAAAAAAAAACACGCACACACACATTAAGAAGTGTAATTTTTTTTATAAGCGAGTAGTGTAATTAATATTATTATCTCTTTAAAAAATATTGCTCTTTATTTTTGTTTTTCTATTTTACCTTTCAAAGTGTTTTTTTTTTTTTTTTGTGCCCACTAGGGTGGAACAATAATATTTTGGTCCACCGATGCACCGTGATTTATCACCATTAGATTTTAGCATATTGGAATATTCTTTAATTAGATGGTCAGGATTTGATAGATGAGAAAAGGGTAAAATTGTAAACAGACACTTCTTCCCCACCCCTTCCCCTCTTTACTGGAACTGAATCACCATCCATGAGCTTCAACCTTTCATGAACCACCACTTCCATCATATTTTTTTGGCTTAAAAGCATTTGTTGCCTCTGATGTTTCAGGTTTTTGCAACTGACACCCCCCATCTATTTTCGTCCATGTTTGTACCATTAATGATACTGAAAGGTGTAGTAAGTACCCCTCCGTCACATTGACGTTAAAAAATTAACGGAAGGGGCTGATGTGGCTTTTTTTAAATTTTTTTTTTACCTGCCACGTGGAAATTACGTTTAAAATTGAGAAAAAAGGGCAAGAAAGATTCGAACCCAGGCCATGCAAGTGTCAAAAACAACACTTAACCAACTGAACTAGGTAGATAATTGTAATATCTAACAACACAATATTATTTATATTATCTACCCTCCTTTAAACCTATACACAGCAATTCAGCAAACTACCCCATAAAGCTTCTCACCCCAAAATCCGAGTACCCCCATCTGATTCCGATTTCGAACAACAAAACCCTTGTTGGGTTTACGAGAATCAACATTGTTTCCTTCCCTTTAATCTATGGAAATCACAAAGCTGTACCATGTCATAACCTCATCCTTCATCATCACAAAACCTCTCATCCTTTAACCACAACTCCCCTGCATCCTGAAAACCTTCACCACCGAATTGAACCACCTTCTTCCATCGCCCAGAACCTCGCCAAAATAATCACCAACAGCCACCAAAACTACCAGAACAACAACCCAAAATCTCAGAAATCAGAAAACAGAAATCACCACAACCATTCCCAATCACCATAACCATTCTCCAACACCTGAATAAATTGAACCCAGAACCTCCAACGCACAAACCCAACCATCCAGAGCCACACCAACCTTCGCCCCAGCCACTATCATAACCAACAACTGAAACCCCCATCGTCAGAACTCAGAAGCCTCCACCCTCCGTTCATTGCAAACCCGCCACCATCATGTGGGTTTACGAGAGAGAGAGAGAGAGAGACCAAATTGAGACCTGAAGGGGAGGAGGAGAGAAATTGAGCAATAGTACAAGGCGAGATCGAGGAGACTCCACGGCAGCGTGAAGATGACCCGACGAAGAATATGGTGGTCACGCGGCTCAGTATCTGGGTTTGTTGATGATTGGCAGGGATGAGGGTTTCTTTGATCTTCCTTTTCTTTCTGGTTATGGGTCATGGGTTTGGGCTCTGATTTGAAGATGAAAATGGAGATTAGGAGAAGAAAGAGGTTTTTGGGATGATGGAGTTGTTGCTTTCGGTTATTGAGTGAAGGAGAAGGAGAGAATGTTGTATGTGGATCAGGATAAAGAAGAAGTTCATGGATGAAGATGAAGGGAACAAAATGATGAGAATTATCTGGGTTCAAGTTCATTACATTTTGATGAATAAGTATGCTATAAATAAAAAGTTGGTCATAGTTTCAACATTTGATTGAGTAGCTTAACTGGTAAAGTCTGTGTTTTGCTAATTCAAGGTCATGGGTTCAAATCCTCCCACCTCCTTTTTCCAAGTTCTGATTTTCTTTTAATGACGTGTCACGCCACGTAAGATGCTGACGTGGCATTTAACGGCCACGTCACCCTTTTTAAACGGCAGAATAACGGAGGGGCAAACGGTGCACATTTGTAAAACATCAAGGGTACAAACATGGACGAAAATAGATGGGGGTGTCAGTTGCACAAACCTGAAACATCAGGGGCAACAAATGCTTTTAAGCCTATTTTTTTAAGAAATCCAGAATCAAGTAAAAGCTAGAACCCGTGCAAACAAAATCTCATCCTCATTCCTTCAAATGCTTCAAACTTTTTTTACTCCAAAATTCATAGCTCTTCCAAAACAACTGAAAAATATTCCTGTAGACCAAAATTGACCTACGCTATTTAAGGTGTTAATTACCAGAATGTTGAGCAGCAAATAGATGCTGAAAATTTTATTGAGACCTTAGGTTGAGATGTAAATGATATCGATCAAATGCGTGAAACATGCTCTGTCAAATGCATCCAAACCCAGGGAAAAAAATTGAAGCTTTATGAAACCCATAAAACATCAAAACGGATCTGGTTCACAGCCGAACACACCATCACCACCAAACCCCTAACTAGAACCACCACAACCTGCATCTTTTCCATCGTTTCTCCTGAGACCACAACGCACACGAAGGAGAAGATGATGAAGAGAACCAGATACACTATCACCCAGATTTCTCCACCGCTGCTCCTCACCATTGAGAACCAGATCAGAGCTGTACAACCACCATCAGAACAGATCTGCCACTCTTCCCTTCGATTCACACCCAACTTCCCTTCGATCCACTCCTCTGCAACATCTTGCTTTGGTTAGGGCAGAACAAGGAGAAATCAAAATTGAAAAAAAAGAGAGAAAAGGAGAAATCGAAATTAAAGTTTGCTTGATGTTTTCTTATTGGTGATGCAGATGGTGTTTGTGGGTGCTGTTGGAGATGGTTGAAGTGGGAGGAGGGGAGAGTGGGAGGAACCGATGAAGAATGAGGAGAATGGAAAAGTCTATAATGCCCCGAGTGCAAAGTCTCAAATATCCCTGGTCCATCGGTGGACCAAATTACTAATAGTCCACCCTAGTGGGCACCTATTTTTTTAGTGTATTAGAATTGAAAAAGCAACAAACAAAAACACGAAGACTAGTCACACCCCATTAACTGAAGAATCTCAAAAGGAGGGGAATTTTAAGTAAAAAATCTCTTCTTGCTCGAAGACTCGTCTATGCAAGAGCATTTGCAAGTTTATTCCTCTCTTGGGACATGTTGCACCAGAACTTCCCAACCCTGGTTCAATAAACTCCTTGCTTCAGTCAAAAAGGCTACACAAGAATGTAAGTTCAAAGACTTGTCACCTATTAGTGCCTTAACAACATCCAAACAATCAGATCTACAAACAAGCTTATGAACACCTTTGTCCCAGCCTTCCAGGCCATGCTCAAGCCCTGAATTACATCAATAAGTTCATCCTGGAAAATCTCCCCAATACCTTTATAGCTAGCAAAACCGTGAATCCAATTGCCATTATGGTCTCTAAGCAGGCTGACACAACCCATGGTGGAGGAAGCACGAAGAAAGCTTCCATCGACGTGCAACCTAGCCCAAACCCAACAGAGGTGCGATCCACTTTGAAGCAGGGCGCAAGGTCAGACCATCATCATAACCTTGACTTGAATCAGCAAGGGAGCCAGTGATACTGCGTTGGACTTGCTCCATGGGCTAAACCTCACTACCAAGAACCATGTTGTTCCTTCAACGCCAAATCCACCATATATTATTGAGGTAAAACACAACTTTTGCATGGTGTATCATACTATCATTCCAATTCAAATAACTGAGACAAAAAAGTTAGGGAAGAACATACCAACAGAACGAAGCCAAAGCTTTTTAGGATGTGAGCAATCATGGAGACAATGAAGAGCATCTTCCACCATATGAGAGCATCTAGTACAAGCACGACTATCAACCATATTGTAGGAAAAATGAAGAGCAATCACTGGGAGAGAGTTAGGAAAAACTAACCAAATAATGAACTTGTACTTCTCAGGAATAAGAAGTTTCCATTTTACGGATACCCTCCTGACTATGTTTGAGTTTAGGGTGTTTCTCCGAGACTTGCGCCCTTATTTGTCTTTTGATTCTCCTTTTTAATGAAATTTCATTGTTCTTTTTAAAGCGAAATTTAATTATTACAGTAAAAAAAATGTAAAAATGTCAATGTATTTTATGGATGAAATAAGAGTATGTTACTCAATAAAACTTTTCTCTTTTGAGTTAACACTTAAAAAAGAAGTTTGGTTGCAGAAGCGGTAGCAAAACATGGCTTAGATTTGAGGCGCAACTTGTAGTTTGATTTTTCCCTAGGTGCCTCTTTTTGATACATCGGAAAAGCCCTAGGTGCCTCTACCCATTCTAATTCATCAAAAAAAAACTTAAAAAAGAAACAATAAGAGGAAGAGTGTAATATGAAAATAAAAGTTTGTCTAAATAACCTAAGGAAAAACTTGAATTAAATTACCATAATTATATGTGGACCAATAATATTTAACATAACTAAAATTTATAGCCCACTTATGTTAAATATGATTGGATCACATCTAAAATTAAATTATATTGATTTAACCCAAATTTAATTTATTAAGGGTTATTTTGATGAAAATAAAATGTAATAATATTAGTGATTTGAGGTCATAATAAGTAGAAACGAAACGTTAAAAAAAAAAAGTAGAAACGAGACGAGACGAGACGAGACGAAAAGGGTTTTAAGGGCAGTGGCACGGAGCGAGCGGGGAGGGAGGAAGTGTGAGAAAATTGCATTTGGGTTTTAGAGAGGTGAAGAACCGAAGCGAAGAGGTGCGTGCATTTTCAACTAGGGTTCGGTTCTGCTTCTGATTTTCTTCTCGCATTCCATTCTAAACATTCACGATGCTTTGCTTTTGATTTTCAACAACTTCACACACGCACACACTCATACTCACAATTGATCGATTTCTTTGCTTGCTTATCTAGTTATTTTCATTCACCTATCGTTTCGTTTCTTCTCAGTTTTTTCGCTGATTTGAGGTGACAGAATGGCCAATTTAGCTTTGACTGGTATACTGGAAAAGGTACTATTGTTATTTCTTATTCAAAGAGGAATGCATTTTTTCGTTACCAACTAAACTAAACTGTTTGATTCATCTTCTCATAACAGATGACTGGGAAGGATAAAGATTACAGGTATATGGCCACATCTGATTTGTTAAATGAGTTGAACAAAGCCACATTCAGGGCCGATTCCGATCTCGAGCTCAAATTGAAGAATATCATCATACAACAGCTTGATGATGCTGCTGGTGATGTTTCTGCACTAGCTGTCAAATGGTAATACCACTACTACTACTACTACTACTACTAGTACTTTCTTTCTCAATGTTATGCTATTATACTGCACCACCATTCAGTTCAAGTAATCTATTTATTATTGATTTAAACCTGATTCAAAATTGCAGTCTCGCTCCGTTAGTGAAGAAGATGAGTGAGGCCAGGGTTGCGGAAATGATCGCACAGCTGTGTGTCAAATTGCTCAATGCAAAGGACCAGCATCGCGACACTGCTAGCATAGCCCTCAAGACGGTTGTTGCTGAAGTTTCTACTCAGTCTCTTGCACAGTCTATTCTTTCAATTCTCTCACCAGAATTGATAAAAGGAATTACTGGCCCAGTAAGTTCTTCATTTTGCTTAAAAACTGCATTCCTATTTGGGGGGTGGCCGCCACACGCCTCAATTCAGGACTGAAAACTATGGTTTTTGGACAAAATGTTGATTAAGAGTTTTTTGTTACTTTATTAATAATTGCTGGTAAATTAGGGTTGAGTTTTACAATCTATATCTTTTGGTCTAGTAAGCCCATAGATCTATGGTGCAATATGACCTATGCATGCGGTGATAATCCAATTATTTTGTTCTTGTGCATTACTTGGGAGTTGTGTGACAAAAAGGGGATCATATTGATTTTTTAGGTGTTTAATTTGGGCCTTTTGGTTTTGGGATCTACCTAAGCCAATTGGTTCATGGGCTTCCAGAATTCTTTGAGAAAAGGAAATCTTCTGAATGGCTTTAAAATTTGGCAATTTTTTGTTTTCATTTACGAAATTGCTTAGTTTTGTGTTTGTCCCTCTCCCGTGCTTAAGCGTTAATCACAATTAATTATAAACACTTTATTTAGTGCTTTTTCTAAGTGACATGCTATTATAAATCTCCTTATTTTATCCACAGGGAATGGGCACAGATATTAAATGTGAATGTCTGGATATTCTATGTGATGTCTTTCATAAATTTGGCAATCTGATGGCAGTTGACCATGAACTGTTATTAAGTTCCCTACTTTCTCAGCTGAGTTCTAATCAAGCTAGTGTGCGTAAGAAGACTGTGACATGCATCGGTAAGACAACTTCAAATTGGTGGTCTTTTGTTTTCCATGTGAAGTTTGTTTTACTGGAGAGTTGATAGTTTTTTTCACTGTTTGAATATTGTCAAGTTTTTCTCCTTCCATTGGTTGAAAACTCTGTTGTAGAAAAGTTGTTTAGAGCAAAATCTTATTCAGTTTTTTACTATATATAACTTTTCTATACTCTGATTTGAACCTGTTAATCTTTTAAAGTCATCTAGATTTTTGTTGTAACTGGAATATGGGGTAAAATGTAACCATGAATTTCGAATTGGCAAGCTAAACCTGACAGAGAGACTAAATTATTAATCCTTCACCTCTTCTATATTGAAAATTATATTAAAGGTGGACATTTTGTCGTCAAGAAAACTGATGATGGCCTCCTGAAACATGGCCTCCAGAGTTTCAGGATTGAATTGGAATTTTCAAGTCCATGTATATGTTGTTTACGAATGGAACACTAATTGATTGGATATAGTTCATTAAATTCCTGATCGCATTGAAATACTTGATGCAAGACAAGATATTTTGAACCCTGAAATGGACAATTTTAAATTTGGTTGAGAATATTGTTGCTGAAAGCATGAACGTAAAATTGTAGTTTGCTTTAACAAATTCTTTTTCATCTCTTCAGCATCTCTTTCTTCGAGCTTGTCAGATGATTTGTTGGCTAAAGCAACAGTTGAAGTTGTTACCAACTTAAAAAATAAAGCTGCCAAGCCTGACATGACCCGTACAAATATACAGATGATTGGTGCTTTGAGGTTAGCAATTTCTTCCATATTATTTTCTCCCTTTTGCTTCAGTTTCTTTTTAATGTTGAAAAGAAAATCACTTTCTTGTTAATAATAGCTTCTGATAATTGGTGTTTTAGTCGAGCTGTTGGCTACCGATTTGGGCCCCATCTTGGAGACACAGTTCCGGTGCTTATTAATTACTGTAATAAGGCCACAGAAAACGATGAAGAGCTCTGTGAGTATAGCTTGCAGGTGATAAGTTTATTCTACGAAGTGTGCATATTTGTAAATGTAATAACACAGTGTCAGTGATCAGTCATATGCTCAATAATGTTAATATTTGTCTGCAGGCTCTAGAAAGCTTTCTCCTAAGGTGTCCAAGGGATATTTCTGTTTATTGTGATGAAATTCTACATCTGACACTAGCATATCTAAGTTATGATCCAAACTTCACGGACAACATGGAGGAGGATAATGATGATGAAGGTCATGAAGAGGAGGAGGATGAGTATGCTCTTTTGGGTTCATTTGGCTGAGTGTGGGATTAATGTTTACATGATATGCTTCATGTTAATCATGCCATATATGTTATATTGTTTGGCAGGGAGAGTGAAAATGAATATACAGATGATGAAGATGTCAGCTGGAAAGTTCGCAGAGCAGCAGCTAAATGCTTAGCAGCATTGATTGTTTCTCGTCCTGAGATGCTTTCAAAGCTGTATGATGAGGTAATTATGCTATTAGTGTCTTATTCGTATTTCGTACGTAATCTACTGTTCTCTTTGTCTTTTTAAGATATTGCTATTGTATTACTTGATCTCTCTGGGTAGTGGGTGAATATTTGGTTTGATGAGGTATTATGTTATCCTCATTTCCTTCTTATAAATTCTTTTATACAAAGAAAATAAACTTTTTACATGTTTCTGAATATGCTTGTTCGCTGTAATCTTTAGGTGTATTACTGCCTAACCGTAAACTTTCTCTTTTAGGCTTGTCCAAAACTGATTGACAGATTTAAAGAGCGAGAAGAAAGTGTAAAGGTAGGTGAAAATAAGTAATTTATTTTTAGTGTTTGATGACACAAGGTTATTTCTCTGACATGGATGGGTTGCAGATGGATGTGTTTAATACTTTCATTGAGCTCTTACGTCAAACTGGAAATGTCACAAAAGGGCAGATTGATGAAAATGAAACGAGGCAAGTGGCTTATGTTCTTCCTAGTGACAAATCACTTTATCTAATTTCATTTTTCAATCTGAACCATCCAAATTTTAAGCTACTATCTAACAGCCAAACCGCAATATTACAGACTTACCCACCTTTGGGTCACTTTTTCACTTACCCACATTAAAGGAACCCTTATAGAGTAATGTTCTTGTATATTTTTGTAAAGTCTGAAGTAAATATTTTTTTGAAGAACCTGTAGCATTTGTAACGCATGAAATCTGTTATCCAAGAGCACTTCTGTTATTATGACTGGTGTATAGCTTCACTGCTCTGCTTTTACAGAGATGACATTTTACAAATTTTATATCTGAACACAGCTCTTTAGGTTACAAGGAAATACCCATTTTTGATGTGATCCTCACCGTTTAGCTATCTATGTTAGAAATATAATCATTCATGTGCCATTTACCTAACAGCCTAAGCTTTTGGGATAATTGGTCCCTGACAAACAACTGCGTTTAGTCATTTACGCTAACATATGCGTCTAAACCCTAAAATATATTTGGGTTAGAAGCTTTATCATTAGCAATATTATCATTGACCATGTCTGTTTTTCCAGTAGTTAAACCCAGTTTTTCCAATAACCTCATAATATATAGCACTAATTAACTTCTTGGCACTGACATGCTGTGCAGTCCTCGATGGTTGTTGAAGCAAGAACTGTCCAAGATTGTCAAATCTATAAATAGGCAATTGCGTGAGAAGTCTATCAAAACAAAGGTAGCAGTCACAAAAAATTCATATTTGATTAAACTCTCGCCAGATTCTAAGCATAGTTGTCTATGTAGGTTGGTGCCTTTTCTATTTTGAAAGAACTTGTGGTTGTCCTGCCCAACTGTCTTGCAGACCACATTGGGTCACTGATTCCAGGAATTGAAAAAGCATTAAATGTAAGTTATAATGCTGAGTTAAATTTTTGTTTAATTTCATGTAGTTTGTGCTACATTGCCATTGCTCATTATTTTGTCTTTTTTTCTTTGCTATATAGGACAAATCATCTACCTCAAATTTGAAGATTGAAGCCTTAATATTTACAAGATTGGTGTTGTCTTCACATTATCCTGATGTTTTCCACCCTCATATCAAGGTAACAGCATGAGTATTAGTTTAATTTACTCTTTGAATTGGTTTTTGTGTACCTTTACCGATTGCGTTTTGAGGGCAATGCTAGTGCTGTAATAGTCTAATGGATATAATATATTATGAGGAAACATATTATAAGTGTAATTTATGATGTAATGGCCCCTAATTGCCCCATTCTTCTAATAAAAAGTTCAATTTCAGCACAAGATATGTTGGCTTGTGCAATTTCCACGCTTTAAGCCCAAAGCCCTCGTGTGAGGGGGCATATTATAAAGAAAAAAATATAAAACTGTTAATGTGTCTTCATTTAACAGCTTAAACTTTTGGGACGGTTGGTTCATGATACTTATTAGATTTGTATTTTATGATCAAAATTCTAAGGTCAATAACTCCATCTTCTTCACAGTAAATATCAAAACAGAGGTCGTATCCTTAGTCTATGATTATATCAGTTAGTATGTTGGTTCTGTTTCACATATTTTAGTTTTGGTAAAACTTACTAGATTTGATGTCTTAGTGAAGTATTTTTATTTTCCCCCTTTAATATTTCAATCTATGATGTCTCTAACCCTAGTGATTGTGATGAGTTCAGAAAGTCGCTACAAAATATGCTTCTTCTAAATTTATAATTATTTATTCTGTTTCAGTACTTATTGTAACGTTTTCTGTCATCTTTATCAGTTTTCATTTTGTCTTCTATTATGATTAACTCATTGTTTATAGTCCTCTGTTTCTCTTTCTTAAGTCACTTGATTTCTATGGAATAAAATGGTCATCCTGCACTTGATCGTTCAAGGCTTCAAACTTTTGGTTCAATTGTTCTAGGTGTCCTAACGAAGTGAACTGTGTGTATCTAGACTTCAATCTTTGCCATGTTCAGTCTCATGGTTGATATGGTCATGATTACTGTCAGTAATCACGACATGCATGCAGTTGTAACTCTTGTATTTCTGCACATTTTAAGTTCAGTGGGCTTCATGTGAGGCTGTCAGTTATAAAACCTTCTCCTCCTCTCCTGTGTTCTTAACAGCATATGTAAGCCTCTAGTTTTGGTGGCTCCATGATACACTTTATTGGTTTAGATGTGCCTGTTGAATTCGTCAATGCAAGGGCAGTGACATTTATTTGCTATTTCAATGTATATTGATTATTGAATATTTATAGTTATGATATATAGCATTATTGTGTAATTTTTTGTTTCTGTTTGTAGGCGCTCTCTGCTCCTGTTCTATCAGCTGTTGGTGAGCGTTATTACAAGGTTACTGCAGAGGCCTTGAGAGTTTGTGGAGAACTTGTTCGTGTTGTGCGACCAAACATTGAGGTATGTATATATCCTCTTTGGACTGAAAACCAATGTTACTTGTTTCTAACAATCAGAATGACATTTTCCTGTAGGTGTCTGGTTTTGATTTCAGACCATATGTCCATCCCATATATAATAGTATAATGTCACGCTTAACAAACCAAGATCAGGATCAGGTTTGTAGATATTTTGTAGAAGGATGTTTTTAATATTTTTTTTTATCATGCATAATCTTTTTCCTCTCCAGGAAGTTAAGGAATGTGCTATCTCCTGCATTGGCCTCATTGTGTCAACATTTGGCGACCATCTGAATGCAGAATTACCTGCATGCCTTCCTGTGCTGGTTGATCGGATGGGAAATGAGATAACCCGACTTACAGCTGTTAAGGTTGGCCAGTTGACTTTTGTAACTGAATTTTTTAAATTGTGACTTACATTTGTTATGCAGAAAAACTGTTAATAGTATAGCAGTACGGTAAGGCTAGTATGAGGAAAGTCATAAGGTTTAACAGAGCGATTTTTTGAAGTGTACTCAAATTGAAGGGTGTCTATTTTTTTTTTTTTTGCTTGCCCACATGGTTTTTACTTTTTAGTATTGATAGAGGTACAAGTCAGTTTCATATGCAACAGTGGTTCTAAGTATTAAGTAATTTGTGAAACATGGGGTACTCTCTGTTTGATTGTTTTTTTCTTCTGCATAAATTGTTAGAATTTTCCCAAATATCGAATCTATATCTTTCCATTACTTTCTTTGTTAGCTGCCCCTTCCTCCTTTATGTAATTTAGAGTCCAAGTGTCCAAAATCTAAACAATCTGACAGCTACTGGTTCAGATTAAGAAAGAACTAAAGAAATGATAGGATTTTTTAAAAGATAACTCTGAGCCTTGGATGTGTATCCAGGTTAGGAAGAGAATGACTGGATCCATGTTGTTCCCCTCAAAGGGTTATGATTTATGATAGCCGAGGTCCTCTCACTTCAAAACTAATCTCCAACTAAACACTAAACCCCTAAATGGCTATGTTTGTATTGTACTCCTAGTTGCTTACCAGGAAACATGTTAGCTTGAGTAGCAGTATATTCTTTAATATCAAGGTTCTTATGCAGGCGTTTGCTGTCATTACTGCTTCTCCACTTCGGATGGATCTATCGTGTGTCCTGGAGCATGTAGTAGCCGAGTTGACGACATTCCTTCGAAAAGTATGCAATGCTTATCAGATATTTTCTTTATTAACATGTAATTTTTTTTTTTTGAAATTCCATATTGGACTTAATCTGATTTTGAAGTATCCATAAAGCAAAAATATGAATGTCGACAATATACCGGACTTTTATTATTTCTTAGTTTATTTTAATTTCAATTTTTAGATTAATATAGTCTAAAATATTATATTAGATTAGTAGAATCTAAATTGAAATGCTTTCTATTTAATGGAATTTTGGTGTTTTGATGATCCCTACCTTGTTGACCGCAACTTCTGTATTTCTTTCCACATTAATGCTGCTCTCCAGTGAATATTAAATTTATTATAATTTCCTGGGAGTTCCCCACTGTAAGGGGTGAGAAGTTCTGAGATTTGCTTTGGTGGTTTGCAAACAGGCTAATCGAGCACTAAGACAGGCCACCTTGGGAACCTTAAATTCACTCATAGTTGCTTATGGTGACAAGATTGCTTTGTCTGCTTATGAAGTTATTATTGTCGAACTCTCCGGACTAATTAGGTTTGTCTTACTGATCTACATTTGCACCGGTGATTTGGATTGATTGACTTTTTTTTATTTCTTCTCATCTTTGTTGCTTGTGTTTCAGTGATTCTGACTTGCATATGACGGCTCTTGCCCTGGAGCTCTGCTGCACATTGATGGGTGACAAGAGGTCAAGTCAAAGTGTTGGTGTGGTTGTTATAAACAAAGTTCTTCCTCAAGCTCTAACATTAGTCAAAAGCTCATTGCTGCAGGGGCAAGCACTTTTGGTAATGTTTATGCATGTGACTGAGCATACCCATTTTAATGATATTAAATATGTCCGTGCTCACATTTTTTGCACTGAATGCTACAGGCTTTGCAGCACTTTTTCGCTGCTTTAGTCTATTCTGCAAACACTAGTTTTGATTCTCTGCTGGAGTCACTACTTGGCTGTGCTAAGCCTGCTCCACAGTCAGGTGGCATTGCTAAACAAGCATTGCATTCAATTGCTCAATGTGTGGCTGTTCTATGCCTTGCTGCTGGTGATCAAAAGTGTTTGTCTACAGTGGAAATGCTTACTGACATTCTCAAGGATGACAGCAGTTCTAACTCGGTAATTTTGCTCTCAACTATTTCTGCTGTGTAGTAAATGTGTTTTGATAATCCACCTATTCAACACCTTATAAAGGTCAATCCTGCTCCAATTGAATCTTGATCTCGCAGCACTGCTATCCGTTTTATATTTGCAGTTTCCCTTCCTTTTTTCTTGTATGGCTTTGCTTCCTGGTTTTGTTAGAATATCTTCAGAGTATTTTAGACAATCTTAAGTATTCTTAGCATTTCTTGATTATCTTTATAAGATCTATAGAATATATTGTGCAGTCACTTATTTGTCTCAAAAGAAAATGAAATACATTGCCACAATAGCATCCCTTCAGATTACTCCTAATTTTCTATATGTACTAATCATTGTGTGTTTTCCCTTTCAAAGGCTAAGCAGCACCTTGGTCTTCTATGTTTGGGAGAGATTGGTAGAAGGAAGGATCTAAGCGCACATGCACATATAGAAAATATTGTAATTGAGTCTTTCCAATCTCCTTTTGAAGAGATAAAGTCTGCTGCCTCATATGCCCTTGGTAACATTGCTGTTGGTAATCTTCCAAAGTACTTGCCATTTATCTTGGATCAGATTGATAACCAGCAGAAGAAACAATACCTCCTGCTTCATTCTTTGAAAGAGGTATGTTTCCTCGAAAGAATATATGGTTGGTTACAATTTCTTTCTAATATTTAATATGATGCAATTATGAATTATGATTACTTTCTTATATTTGATATATATGTGATTCTCTTGTCTCTACTTGGCAGGTAATTGTGAGACAATCTGTAGATAAAGCTGAATTTCAAGAGTCTAGTGTCGAGAAAATACTTGATTTACTCTTTAACCACTGTGAAAGTGAGGAAGAAGGGGTGCGCAATGTAGTTGCAGAGTGTCTGGGCAAAATTGCACTCATTGAACCTGTTAAACTTGTTCCTGCACTTAAGGTATCTGAATTTAACTTGGTACCCTGTACTTACGCGTGTGAATTAGATGTTTTATATTTAATGGTTCTGTTTGTATTTTCTAAAATTTGTATAGGTAAGAACAACCAGTGCAGCTGCATTTACTCGAGCTACTGTTGTCATTGCTGTGAAGTACTCTATAGTTGAACGCCCTGAGAAGATAGATGAGATCATATACCCTGAAATATCATCATTTCTGATGCTTATCAAAGATAATAACAGGGTAAGTTTTTTTTTTTATCAACTTACCCACCAAGAAATTTATCACACTTTTATTTTTATGTTTATGTGACTTATTTGCTGATTATTATTTGGTTTGAACTTTATTATTACTTATTGTTATAAACGTGCAGCATGTTAGACGGGCTGCTGTCTTGGCTCTAAGCACATTTGCACACAATAAGCCAAACCTCATCAAAGGGCTTCTTTCTGATCTGTTGCCTCTTCTTTATGATCAAACAATTGTTAAGGTAACATGTATTGTGTTATTCTATTTCTTGGGGTTCTGTTGAATATGACATAACAATATAAACCTGACTTTTTCATCCCTATGATTCTTTTGAACTTTTTAAAGTAACCTAATATGTTCTGTAATGGCTTGAGGCTACTGGCTTTTGAAGAACTGCAGGACGTTTTCTGATTTTTATAATGAATTTTTGACAGCAAGAACTGATTAGGACAGTTGATCTTGGTCCTTTCAAGCATACTGTGGATGATGGGCTTGAGTTGAGGAAGGCGGCTTTCGAATGTGTAGACACATTGCTGGATAGTTGTCTAGATCAACTGAACCCCTCATCATTCATTGTTCCTTATCTTAAATCTGGTTTGGATGGTGAGCCCATCTCTTCTAATCACATTTGTTGCTTCTGATTTACTCACCTGATGTTAAATTTTAATTTCGACATTTTTTATTTCATGTTAACTCTTTTCATCATGGATTACCCTTCAACTATTTTTCCTTGCATTTTAGCACAAGTTAAGATGTCAAATTGTGTTTTTTAGATCATTATAATGTTAAAAAGCTTGTGTTTTTCAGATCATTACGATGTTAAAATGCCTTGTCACCTGATACTTTCGAAACTAGCTGATAATTGTCCTTCGGCAGTCCTAGCAGGTTCATTTTTTCTCTGTTGAAGTATTAAGATTTTGGTGTATAGCTTTTCTCTTTTTGTAACTTGGATTTCACCTTTCAGTGTTAGATTCATTGGTGGATCCTCTCCAGAAGACTATTAATTTTAAGCCAAAGCAAGATGCTGTCAAGCAAGAAGTAGATCGAAATGAAGACATGATCCGAAGTGCACTCCGAGCTGTTGCATCCTTGAATCGCATAAGGTTTGTATTTGCGCTGTTTGTGAACAAAGCTACTTATATTTTCCATGACTTATCTGAGACATAACAAATTCAAAACAAAATATATCAATAAAGTTACACCTTTTTAAGAATACACTATCAGCTTGCCATCTTTACTTGTTAAACGTAGAGACAAATATGTTCCTCAAATTACAAAATGGAACATTCCTTCAATGCAAGTGCTAGAATATTAAACAATTGAACGCATAAGAAATATTTGGTGCAAGTGTACGAATACCATGCTTAATATAAATACTAGTGTCTCATCTCATCAATGCTTACATAGATCTTTGATTTATTCTTTTACAGTAATATTTAAATGAATAATTTAAATTATAGTTGTTTTGATGTTGTATTCTATAGAATACCATATTTAATCATTTTTTAATATGAGCAACCCCCCCCCCCCCCCCCCCCCACACCAACACATGGTACATTGCAAATTTACAGTTTTAAATGGATAAAATTCAGTTTAGGCACATAAAGCTTTAAAAACTTACTATTGAAGATGTTCTTCAATGGGTTACGGTGAAGGCATACATGCTCTTCCTTGATAAGCGGATTCTTTATTGTCAAACCATGTTAATTGGATGTAATGACAGAAGTAAATTGGATTTTTTTTCCCTTCTGTTTATCATCTTTGCATTACTGTCCATGTGGCTTATCTAATATATCTTCTGAAAATTTGCATTCTGCAGTGGAGGAGATTGCAGTGTCAAGTTCAAGAGTCTTATGAATGAAATCTCAAAATCACAAACTCTCTGGGATAAGTATTATTCAATCCGCAATGAATAATGCACATGCACCACCGATATATTTTGTTCTTTATTCAGGAAGGAGTGATTAAATATCAACTGTCAGAGCATGTGTGTGATTAATTTTGCCTTCATGGAAAAAAGTGATGCAGTGGTTTGAAACCCATTGATGCTAGGGGTCTGGAAAACTAGTTCAATTTTTTGTTGTATAGGATAAAAGATTTTGCCTTTTTTGTACTTTTTTTAACATGAAAGGTCTAGCAATTGTGCAAATGCTAATGGAAATTGAAAACCATCTTGGTATCTGCGAGCAATGATTTTGTTCTTGTTTTAATATGGGTAAATAGCCAAGTTGGTCTCTGAAAGTATCAACCGCCTTCAAGTTGGTCCCTACACTTCTAAAAAGTCTCCTGCAGTCCTTGAATGTGACAAAGTGCATTCAAGTTAGTCCCTGACGTTAAAAATCTTAACAGACGTTAACGGAGAGACTGACATGTCATGTTTTTTTCCACTTGGAAATCCCACGTAGGAAAGAGATTTGACCGAAACATGAAATCTTCAATTTAGTCCCTATTGTTGAAAAAATGTCTTTCTCGCCCTATCTTCCTCTACCTCTTCCCACCACCATCACCCTCTCTTCCGGGAACCTTCCTCCCCAACTATCCACCCACTCCACCACTACAACTCTAAAATCCCAACTCAAACCATAAAACAAAAAACCCAAAACCCCAAACCTTGATTCTGATTCATGAAGTCAAGAAGATGAATTTTAGAATTGAAACACAAACACGTACTGTTGTGGTGAAAACGCAATCCATTTACGTTAAAGACATGCCTTGATTCTTCTAGAGCACCATGACTTTGATGAGAAACTTTCCAATCCACCTTGCCCATTGTATTGCATACCGAAATGAGCATTGACCATCATCATCATCATAACTACGATCATGATCTCTATCAGACATTCTGCTTCTTTAGCCGTATAGGTAATCATCAACACTTTGACAATTAACCAATACTTGCGCTAAATTTACCAAAACTAGCCATCAAAGCCTCCTTTCATAGTCATTGCAGATTATAGAAACAAAAGGAAGAAGACCCATAAGCAAAAAAATGCCCAGATCCATAACTGCAATCATCTACCATAATCATCCACCCTAAACGAAGAAGAAGAAAACCTAGAAGAACAAACAACCCAGATCCGTCACCACAGTCATCTAGCATAATCATTTACCGAGAAGAATAAGAAAAATCCAAAAACCCAGATTCGTCACCGTAATCATCTACCATAGCCAACAAAACCCGACCGGTACTCATTTTCCCCAATTTCTAGAAAGTGTGTTAAGCTCATTCTTCTTCCATAAATTTGGGGGTTTTGGTTTTATGGTTTTTGAGTTGAGATTTTAGAGTGATGATGGTGGAGTGGGTGGACGGTTGGGGAGGAAGAGAGGGTGATGGTGGTGGGCAGAGGTAGAGGATGATGGGGGAGAGAAAGAAAAAATTTCAACCCTAGGGACTAAATTGAAGATTTCATGTTTCGGTCAAGTCTCTTTCTTACGTGGAATTTTCAAGTGGAAAAAAACATGACATGTCAGCCTCTCCGTTAACGTCTGTTAAATTTATTGACATTAGGGACTAACTTGAATGCACTTTGCCACATTCATGGACCGCGGGAGACATTTTAAAAGTTTAGGGACCAACTTGAAGACGGTTGACACTTTCAGAGACCAACTTGGCTATTTACCCGTTTTAATATGCATGAATTTGAGGTAAGGGGGCTAAGAAAAAGAGGGGTGGTCAAGATAAAAAAAAAATTGTATGCCTATAATGGTTTCTAAAGCTCACATACATATGTATAACATGTAAGAAAGCAAAAATTGTAAAGTTGGGGGTCATAGCAGACTGTGCCCCCCTCCCTTCGCCACTATCTGTTGCCTTGGATCGTAAAAAAATATGATTCAATGAATGCATATTTAAGCCTCATCAAATTGTAGAGGAAACGTCGTTATTGACAAATTTGTTTATTTAACTGCATTTTTTTTGTAACTTCTTAAAATCCATATAAAAGGCCTCTCATCGATCAAACTAGAATTACAACTTACAAGTATTTATACATGAGAGTAAGTAAGAGAGTTCCCTAATTTGGTTATAATTGTAGCAGGTTACTAACTAACTACCTCAGGGAACTAACAATTTAAATGTTTTGTTTACAGCAAACTAATCTGCATATATACAAACTAAAACTAGCAAACGTCGTTATTTCAATTACTGTTTAACTGAATCAATCACATACATGTTGGATCCAACTATGATCATATTATCTACACATACAAGTAGTGCTACAAATGAGGTGTCACTCACTTTAGTGAATAAAGAGTAATCATGATATGATAGTGTGAAGCCATGACTGATTCAGGTAGAAGAGAACTTTGAGAACCATTTCCTTGATGCATGTTTTAGTCCATAAGTGGACTTTGTTCAATTTGCAAGCATGCTCTAAACAGAATGTCCATGTAGATTTCTTCTAAAAATCACCATTTAAAAATGCATTGTTAATGTCCAATTGGTATAGTTTCCAATTCTTCATAGCCGCTGATCTTGGCATCAGGAGAGGAAGTGTCCAAATAATCAATCTTATTCTGTTGTGTGAATCCTTTGGCCACAAACATGGCCTTATATGTTTCCACTGTCCATCAGGTTTTAGCTTCAACTTATACACCCACCCTATTGCATGCTTCCCAGTTCCCAGCTAGTAGTTTAACAATATCCCAGGTATGATTGGATTCCATGGCAGCTAACTCTTCCTGTTGTTTGCCCATCAGGAATCATGGCAGACTGATGATAATATGCAGATTCATATGTAGAAGAAACCTGCAGTGTGAAGCTTTTGTAGGAAAGTCTTTCTCTTTTCTTGTTTTGCAAACTTAGCTTTGTTGAAGCTTGTGCAGCAAAGACAAGATTAATTGAATCAGCGGTAAGAGTAATTTTTCTCTACTTGTCCTCTTGAATCACCGTGGGAAAAACAAGATAAACAGGAGATACATAGTTCATAAGAGAATTTGACTTAACCTGATTGAAGAGTCGACTCAGTCAATTCCAAGAAAACACAATTTTACAAGTACAGTTTTGCTGAGGGAGATAATCAATGTGATTCATTTTACCCTTATCATTTTCTGTTGCGTCTTAGGTGGGGGCTTCATGGTGGTTGAGTGGCGAACATGGAGGTTGGACGGTCGTCATGCAGGTAGGATAAAAGGAGGAAGATGAAGAGGAAGGAGGGGAACAAGGAATGCGTGAAAACTTCAGGTGGACAGGCCATGTGAACACCATAACATCACTAGTCATTATTTGATTTTAAAAAAAAAAAAATTGTCAAGAACCAAATGTAATAAATTTTTTTTCTAGATAATATATGATCTACACGACCTCAAATGTGGACACCATATCATATCATAATTCCAAAAGATGATTGTTTTAGAATTGCTAGAGTTATTCACTTATGGCACGTAAGTGCAAGGGAAATGGAAGAGTAATCAGATCCATCAAATTGGATGGCATTTCCAGTACGATATTCCTATATCATCACACTTCAGGCTCAATAGCCTCTTTTGTAGGTATCCCAAACCCACTGCTAAAAGAAACAATTCTCACTATTTCAACGATATTGTCTTTACTGTCAAAAAAAAAAAACAATATTGTCTTCGTTTACATCAGTCATCTCTTCCTCTTTATCACATTTAATATTAGCGCACAAAAACTAAGGTAAAATTACTAAGTGGAAGAGTGCTTAATTGAGAAATTGTAGTTGCTTTATTCTTACTATTGTTGTCATTCACCTTTGTGCTGCTCCCTTTCTCGTATCAAAGTATAATAACTAAACCTTGGGTTAGATCTTCTGAGAGTCCCCCACCTCCTTTGTTGACGAACTTGATTCTCGGTTTCTAATTCATCTAACAGAAAGTGTAAGTTACTGTGTAAGCATGAAAGCCGTTCACTGAGCTCCAGAGTGGGTGCCAATTGTTCACAAAAAGATTTAGAAGGATGAGATTAGTCTGACAATAGCCTTGCTCATCCCTATGTGGCCTTAAGCGCCTTGTGTGTCTTCATCGCCCCCAACCAACAGACGAAATTTGACCGAATTTCAAAGCCTAATATAACACTAACTTTACATTATACAATGCTCATTGAGAGTACACATATAACACTTTTATTCAAACGCAACCCTCCCTAAAAGACCAAAAAAATGGAGGTATACTAAAAAAGGGTGAGGAAAAAACAGGAATGATAAAGAAGAAAAGAGCTTTGCATTCATCTATCTACTGACCATTTACAAACATATGGCTCTTGCTTGACCCTCCAATGAGCCATTATTATCTCTGTATAGTATTTTTGCTCCACATCCATGTCCGTTCAGTGACCCAACAGCCTCTTCATCAACCAGAACCCCTTCGATGTTACCAATATCAGCCTTGTCGGGGACCTAATTATATAGAAATCCAAAGCCAAAAAGACACGTTCATATCCATCACAACGATATTAAGACTATGTTTGGGATAAACAGTAATGCAAACGGACGTTGGCACTCACTTCAAGACAAAAAGTGAACAAAACTCTTCTTATGGTTTGTTGCACTCAACTGATATCCAAACATCTTTAAAAAAACATAGATGAGGAAAACAATAGAATACAATCCTATTTACCTCAAACATCGCTTCGGTAAGAATGTTTTCTAATAAGGCTCTTAAACCACGAGCACCAGTGTTCTTTGCCATAGCTTTCTTTGCAATCAATCTCAAAGCATTATCAGTGAAATGTAAATTGACCTGAAATATTCAACCAGATTGAAATAAGACAATGCCACTCTGCCACTAAATGCTGAACACAAAAGCAAGGTAAGAGGAAGAAAAAGAATCCCTGAGCACAATAAGAAAGGGTTAAAGATTAAAAGCTTACGTCATTCATTCTGAACATCTTCTTGTACTGTTTAACAAGGGCATTTTTCGGTTCAATAAGGACCTGTATCTCATAAATGTTACTGTTAGAAATAGTGGAATGAGAATTTGGATTTACTGCAGTCGTGACTTTACAAGACCTTTTAACTGTTTGATCAAGATCAGACAATTAAGATTTAAAGAGACTGATTATACATTTGAAATCGGATTTTAAATTTGAATAGTCTAATCAAGATCAGACGACTACAAAGCGGAGAACTACAGTGAATTTAGGAAAATCTGACTGCAGGGAAGCCAGATCCGTGGAATGATAAGCTGATAAAACGATAAATATCAACCAACAATTTTCTAGAAACCTGTGGATGTTGTGGACCCACATTTGCTACTACTCAAACTATAATCTGGTGCATTCGTGTGTGAGTGTGTATCAGCACAGAATACAGGGCAGCACTCGGATATACATTTGACACAAACATATGACATACCTGCAAAAGTTGGTCCTCACTCAAAGCAGACAAACCAGCTAAAATGGGAAAACGCCCCACAAATTCAGGTATAAGGCCATAAGCAATTAGATCGCCACTTTCCACCTGCAAATCTTTAGAACTACCGCATTAGCTACTTTAAGAATTTTTTTCTATGGCCCAGCCAAGAAAAAAGGGATAGAGAGGGGATTTTACTCATAAACTTCTATGGTAAGATAACTAAAGCCCTGAGCTAACAAATCAGAATGAAATGAAATTACCAACCCAACAAATGGTCCATATTCCATAATAACCCCCTTTGCCTGGAAAACAGCCAAACTTAAGAAATAACATTTAACTTGAGCCTTTAGTTCTCACATTCTCTAGAAGTGATGATGTCACCGCAGCATCAGGTAATCCACAAGCCCTCATATTTGCACGAACTGGTACTCCAAAGCCAATGGACGAATCTTGCTTCCTGCAACAGAAAGGGACTTCAATAGAAACTCCCAAATACAGGGGTAGCAGCAATGCCACGTAGAGTCCTAAAAGATGACCTCACCTTTCGGAGATGATCTTCTCCAAATTAACAAAGGCCCCTCCACATATAAAAAGAATATTTTTCGTATCTATCTGTCGAGAATAATGTGAGGATATGAGGTGCTCAGGTAAAGGAGGAAAAACAATAAAAGATGTCAAACTCCCAGGCTGGAGAAGGGCATTAGTTATTCACATTCTGAGTTTTACCTAAACCATAAAATTGTTGAAAATTATGCATCCAGGACATTCACCTTAGGGGACAAATTAGAAAAAGGGAAGGGTCGCAAAAAAGGCATGGTACACTAGAAGCATTTAATGTATGTCATAATCCTCCAGAAAAAAAGATTAAATTTTCATCTTTCATTTCAAAAATAGGAAGGGTGGGGAGGTTCTTCAAACTTCATCACAAAATTAGTTATAAGAATCAAAACGACATGCAGGCAGCAATAATATTCATATAAAGTATAAACTTGTATTATCCTTTAAAACCAACTTTATTATCTTGCACTAAGAACAATGTGTTTAATTTTAATTTTTTAGCCATAAAATTGTGGTACTTTCCGTTATGCAAGTCAAAATAGAAAGCCAAAACTAAATGGAAATTATTTTTGTTCCTGACATACCAGGACACTATCACCAGACTGATGCTTGCGAGCTCCTTTATCAGGTACACTCACTACCTGTGATAGGAAAAGATCCATTTATAATTATATTAACATATAAGAACAATATATAGAAATAGAATACAGGCAACACTATTTCAAGTTCTTAAAAAAATTTAAACAGCACTGATGCAATTTTAAACACTACCCCCAAATTTGACAATGCTTATGTCATGAGTAACACACTAAAAAAAGTTCACAATGGCTTCATCCAATTGCTAAACATTTTATACAGCTCCGTAGATCTGATGCAATGTTACTTCAAATAATTTGTATATTATGGCAATGCAAACAATTGAAAAGTTTAATATTGAGGACATGGCATAATCTTTTCCCAGCATAGTATATTTGCAAAAGTACTATTGCAACTTCAAATTATTGGCAAACTGGCGCTCCACATTTTTCATATAAGCTTCACATGGGTTATTTATCACAAAGTAATCACCAAAACAAAAATCTTAACAATAAAATTGACCCACAGTGCTTTCCAGCATTTTGAGCAAGGCCTGCTGGACCCCCTCCCCAGATACATCCCTTCCAATGTTCAAACTTTCTCCCTGCAAAAGTAGGCAGACAAAATTATCATTTTATACTATCACAAAAAGCACAGAATCAACATTTCATCAGAATGTGAAACAAACCTTCTTAGTAATCTTATCAACTTCATCAACGTAGACAATCCCTCGCTGAGCTAATTCCACGTCGAAATCAGCTTCCTGAAAAGAAGGTCCATTAAGCAGAGTGTTAGAAAATGACAAATTCTACATCTACCTCCAGGCACTCCACAACCGAGACAATGATGCATAAGCACTGTAATACGCTCCGGTTAATGCACATCAAGGAGGTCATGCTTTCATAAACACTGATCTAAAATACCAAATACAGTTCTTCACATAAAATTAATCAGTACTTATACAGCTAAACTAGTTATAAATTACATTGTTTAATTAAAATTAACTAGACATTAATAAAAGTATGATGGATAAGAATTGACAGACATATAAGCTTTTGCAATGATAAAGGAAATGAATATGGAATGCAAAGAGAAGAAGATACTCATACCACAAGAAGCTTATATAATATTGACTCAACATCTTCTCCAACATAACCAGCCTGAAATGTGCATTGATTGATGAAATCAGTGAAGTTGAAGTGGAGAACATAAATATAGGAATGATGATGAGATGAGAATTGTGACCTGCGTGAAAGTGGTAGCATCAGCAATGGCAAATGGAACATTGACAATCCGGGCAAGCGTTTTGGCGAGCAAGGTCTTCCCTGAGCCAGTGGGACCGATGAGCAAGACGTTACTTTTTTCAGGCTGAACCAAATCAGTGTCTTGATCGGAAGATTGAGACTCAGGCTGAGTTGTTGCAAGGCGTAACCTGATATAGTGGTTGTAAACAGCGACCGAAAGCAGCTTTTTAGGCTTTTCCTGACCCACAACAAATTGATTGAGGGCATTGAAAATCTGTTTGGGCGTTGGCGGCAAAGGGGAATCTGGTTGAGGTTGAGGTTGAGGTTGAGGTTGAGGTTGAGGTGGATGGTGGTTGAGCCTTGCGATCTCGATGAAAGTGCCGTGAAGAGGAGAGAGCTTGAGGGGTCTGAAGTAGAAGGCGGTTTTGCAAGAGGGGCAGAGATTGAGGGCCTGATAGAGACCCGGTTGGTGACCAGAAATGGATAAGGGTCGGTTGGAGAAGATGACAGACATGTTTCTGGAGCAACGAGGGCAGTTCATGTCGGCTCTTATGTGGTCGTAGTAAACAATACCATCACCGCTTCCCTTTCCCTTTCCCTTTCCCTTTCCCTCCCACTTGTGTCGCCGCTGATACCCTGAATTTGTTGAATTTGAATGGGGATTACTGCCACTGTGGTTGATGTTGTTACTGAGAATTTTGGAAGAAGGATAGTAGTAGTAGTTATAGTGGAATAAGAACGAGGCGATGAGCCTGCTTCTCCTTACAATTGGGTGCATCATCATGTTCATGTTCATGTTCATGTTCATGTTCATGTCTGCTTTGTTTCCTCCTTTCCTTTCTACTCACCCATGTCCTGCTTCCCTGCGACTGCAAATGATAACAACAACAATAGCACCTCACGAACCACCATTATTCTAAGACATGAAACATGTTTAGTAAAAAAATACTCCTAAGTTATTATGTTTGATTTTAGCAGACATGTTTTAACCATCAAATTAGTTCCTAAGTTTGTATGCGAGTTTGATTTTAGTCATTCTGAGAATAAATAACATGTAGTAGTGGTCATTTTTATGGTTACTAACGGTTTTATACCGTCACTAAACATCATTTTTTCTCGGAGGGACTAAAATCAAACTCACATACAAACTCAAGGACTAATTTAACCATTAACAAAAAAATATTATAGTATTAATATTCTTTTTCTCCATAGCCCGCAGTCATGAGACTTATCTTCCGAGGCTTGGAGATCACATAGAGTAAGCAGGCTTCAACCAACAAATGTTTCTCCATGCGCAACGCATATAATCCCGAATCACTAATTTTTGTTATAATGTGTGCAAAAGGCAAAAAAAATTCCTTTTTTAGTAATTACTATAGATTTATGTATATTTAATATTCACAGTTTAATAATAAATGACAAATTATTGTTAGTAAATACTAATAATAAATGGCTATAATAAAACGCTTCACTTGTGTTCGAGTTCAAAGTTATATGTAAAGTTTTAATCACTCTAATAATGCAAACCTAATAACTAAGGATCTAATACCAACTATACCACGATCCACTCTATGTTTGCGACCAACATACAAACTAGCACGAACCAAACTCTCAATTGGTTTGACTACTAATAAGCCCAAGGATAAGTGAGAGTAATTTGAAAGGATAAGTGAGAGTAGTTCTTCTTCAAATTAGCTTGAACTTATCTAATTTTATTAGGCTTAAACCTCATATTAGTCCCTGTCTTTGTGTCGCCGTCTGAACCAGGTCCCTGATCGGAAAAATTTGTGGAATCAATCCCTATCTTTCAAAAACGTATGGAGTCAGTCCTCGCCGGAGCCCAGAGCTCCGGCGAGTGATGACATGGCTTGCTGATTGTGCTAATGAGGCCTACGTGGATTTAAAATATAAAAATAAAATTACATATCAGAAAATTAAAAATGCAAATTACCCCCAACTTAATTAATTAAAGGCTTAATTAAATCAAACTTATTAATTAAAAAATAAAAATCACAAAAAAACTTTTCAGAAAAACAAACTCTCTACCCTCTTCATCATCATCTTCTACAATCTTCATCAATTCTTTTCAAAAAAGAGACTTTCTCCATCTTCTCATCTTCCTCCCTCTCCCACCATACAAACCCACCCCCACCCTCAACCGAACCCCCAACCCTCACCCTCCACCAAACCCCCAACCCTCACCCTAACTGAAACCCAAACCTCCCACTCCCCACCCTTAACCTCAACCCCACCACCAATCGAAACCCCAACCCTAATCCAACACCAGAAAGGGGAGAAGAAAGAAAGAAACAACCCAAGGAAAAGAAGCTTGAGTTCGGTTCTGAAAATCTGGGTTCGGATCCGAAATTTTGGGTTTGAGTCAAAGTTTATGAGAGAAGGAGAAGGAGAAGGAGAAGAGGGTGAGAGAGGAACATAGAACGAGATTCACAATGGTTTATTCGTTATGGATCTGAGTTTTGATCTGAGAAGAAGGAGAAGAGAGTTTGGATCTGAGTTTCATCTTCCATGGTTTCTTCGACCTCGCACCAACACCAGAGACCTCCGAAGCCATTCATTTTCCTCTCTCAGATTGAAGCAGATGAAGCAGAAATTTGGGTTTGGGGTTTCTGGATTCTGGGTTAGGGTTTTGGATTTGGGGTTTCTAGGTTGAAATTAAAGGGGAGATTATATGGAAAGGGATTTGGGGTTTCTTGGTTGAAATCCCTCTTCAATTGGTGTTGATGGTCGTCCTTGCTTGCCAGGTACTGTGCTTGCTGTAGTTTCCTGTTCGGTTGGGTTCTGAAAGCATTAATTGTTGTGTATCTTGCTCGGCCAAATTTCCTGGGATTCCTATGTGGTAAATGAATTAATCTTTGAGAGGTTCATTATTTGCTGTGTATCTTGCTGGGCCAAAATTCCTTGTTTGCGTGAAGTAAATGGTCTAGAGATGTTGCATTTTGTATGGATACTAACAAGAATTTCTGGAATTTTTTCCTTCTTGGAGGAAGAAGATGATAGGTATTCTGGAATTCTGGAGTTGTATGATGAAGATGTACCATAATTAAGGTTTTGTAATAGGTTTTTTGTTTTGTTTTTTAAATTAAGGATTAAGTTGTTGTAATTAATACTTATTTTTAAATTATATTTGGATTTTTTATATATTTTTAATTAATAATTAAATTTTTTTATTTTTTAAAAAATCCACGTAAGCCACATTAACACAATCAGCATGCTACCTCATCACTCGCCGGAGCCCAGAGCTCCGGCGAGGACTGGCTCCATACGTTTTTGAAAGATAGGGATTGATTCCACAAATTTTTCCGATCAGGGATCTAGTTCAGACGGCGACACAAAGACAGGGACTAATATGAGGTTTAAGCCATTTTATTATGTACTATACTTACCTTTTTTTTTGTCAATATATTATACTTACCTAAACATCAATAAATGTATTAATAAGTGTCTTGAACATATTAATAATACATCCCAACTAAATTTGTTTATTAGAGAGTATGAGTTTATTACTTACTAATTATCAACATATACCACTTGAGGGCGTGTTCGGGGTGGTTTTTGGTTTTATGTTTTGAAATTTTTAAAAATTCAAACTAGTTTTCAGTTTTATTAATACTGTTTTTATTTTTTGTGATTTTGAGTTTTAAAAAACTTTGTGTTAACTTTGTAAATCCACAATAGTCACAATAATTATCAACTTTGTGAATTCACGACAATGGGTAGTAGTGGCGACATGATAATAGAGGTGCCGGATAGCAGTGGTGGTAGAGTTTTGATGTTACCTAATGACGGTGACAGTGGCAGTTATGGTGGGGGAGGGTGGTGGTGGCAGAAGCGACAATAGTTGTGGAGGTGGGGCAGTGGTCGTGTTGGGGTGGTGATGCCAATGGAAGTAGTAGTATAGGTGGTGGTGCCAACGTCGAAGGCGGTGGTGGTGATGGTGGAGGTGATTGTAGTGGCAATGAAGGTGTGGTGGTGGAGGGGTGTTACATGGTGTTCGTGATGATGATGGTGGTGGCGGCGACATGGTTGTCGTGCCGATTATGGTGGTGGAGGTGGTGGTGGTTGGTGGAAGTGGTGGTAGTGGCAGCGATAGTAGTGGTGGAGACAGTGGGGGTGGTGGTGGCGCACGTGACAATGTGAAGGGTGGTGGAGGTGGTGGCGGTAGTGGCACGAATGGAGGATGCATGCATGTGGAGATGGTGGTGGTGGAGATTGGTGGTGGTGGTGGAGGCGGCGCCGATGGCGGAGATGGTGGCGCGGTGGTGACATGGGTGGAGGATGCATGTGGTGGCGGTGACAATGGTGATGATGGTGGTGGCGGTGGCAAGGGTGGAAGATTCATGTGGAGATGGTGGTGGTGGTGGAGGCGACGACGGTGGTGATATGGGTGGAGCATGCATGTGGTGGCAGAGATGGTAGCAGTGGTGATGATGGTGGTGGCGACGACGGCGACGATGGTGGCGGTGGGTGGTGATGGTGATGAAGTTACATGTTATTAAAACTAAAAAACATAATCACAAAACCATATTTTGTGGTTTTGAAAAACAGACCAAGATGGTTTTGAAAATCAATAAAAACTCACTTCAGCTCCATTTTTGCCGAACACGTTTTGTTTTTAAAATTGCATTTGAAAACCAAAAACTGAAAACTCGCAACCACCCCGAATGGCCGTGACTAATCAATCAAATATTTAAAAAAAGTATTGAAATTGGTGAGTATGATTTTTGTTGGGCCAATTGATCTCATGTTTCATTTGAGCCCATCTAAAGAATAAAAAAAGAATAAAGTAATGGAGGCGGTATGGTATGTAAATACTAAATACAGACAGCGCAACTCAACATTGAGTTGAGGCTGAGGCGAAGCAACAGCAATGGAAGCGCCGTCATTTGCTTATTCCTCTCCATCTTCCTGTTTCCTCCTTCGCAACAAACCAGTCACACTCACAAGATTTCCCCATTTTGGCCGTACCAAACACTCCAGGAGCTTCTCAATTCGTGCCTCCTCTTCTGGGGATTCTGTTGTGACGTTGCTTGACTATGGTGCTGGCAATGTTCGGAGTGTCAGGAATGCTATCAGATCCCTCGGCTTTCAAATCAAAGATGTAAGCTTTTTTCACCTTCTCTTAATGGGGTTGCTGCGTTTTTTCGAATCTCAAACAACCTTGCTTTGTTTCTAGGTGCAAACCCCACAAGACATTTTGAATGCAAGCAGACTAATCTTTCCGGGTGTTGGAGCTTTTGCTGCTGCCATGGAAGTGTTAAGCAAAACTGGGTGGGTATTTTGTTTTCCATGTCATGTCATGTGAGTATCAAGCTTCAACTCATATCATATATTTTGCAGTATGGATGAAGCATTATGTTCATATATTCAAAAGGATCGCCCATTTTTAGGCATTTGTCTTGGACTTCAACTACTTTTTGAATCTAGTCAGGAGAATGGACCAGGTCAGTTATCAACTCCTCTTTAGTTTTTGTTATCATTCACAATCCTTCAATTCCTCCCTGAATATCTTATAATTATAGCATACATGGATACCAAGATATACATCCCTGTACATGTGAAGCTAAAACACTTTTAATCCATGATATATAGACTTCAATTAATATATTATATGAAACGTAACTATTATTCACTTCTCATTCAAGTTTGAAAGATTTTTCTAGTCAGCCATTTCAAGTCGTAGGTGCCTTCATATTTCACTTTTAAGGTGTGTCATGGAACATAAGATTTTCCAATAGTTGCCCATGATAGAAATAGATGCTTTTTACACAGTCCTAGTTTATGAGATGAGTGGAGTGAATTTTAGCTTAAAATTTGGTGAAAGCTTGGAAGTGTTTTTTTGTGTGGTTAAAATGGAGTTAATGTAATGTCAGTTTAGCAAGACACTAGTTCGCGATGGTTTGGAGGTGAAACTTGGGGATCACATCATCCCACATTCAACATTTCATGTATCTTGGATCCATCTAATAAAGTAATGAATATATTGATGGGAATGTCACACATAGGATTGATTCATGATAATTGGATCAAGTATATAAATATTCCAGGCATAATTCAGAAGCACCATCAAACCAAAGTAAAATTATAGGGAACAACTATATGACCCGCATAGCTCTATCTCTATGGTGGTCCAGTAGTGAGTGTTTCACAATGAAGTGCTGGCTAGAGTGATAAAAACAATGTTTAGCTCAGATAAGAGCGGAGGTAAATGATTGGATAATAAGATATGCAACACAATACAAAGTTTTGAAAAAAATTATCTTGGAGAAGCTGATGTACCAGTACCACCTACTGGTGAAGTAATGAGAAGATGATGGGAACTAGCCTAAGGTGGTTTGATCATGTGAGATAAAACCCAATAGGGGTTAATGTGAGAAAAATGGATCAAATGGAAGATAGTTTGATTAAAACAGGTAGAGGAAAATTATTGAAAAGGGCTTTTCTCCAAATGGTATTTCTGAAGCTTTTTATTTTTTATTTTTTTATAGTTCAATGGCATTGATCGATTCATATAACTGACTCCATCTATTGCGATTATGTTTGTTGTTGTAAATTCATTTTTCTTAAAATACAATGTTGGAGATATTGGTATATGTCGCTCTCAATTTTCAGTAGTGTTAATCTATGCTTTACTTCTGCAAAATGGTTTTTCATTAGTGTATTAAAATACTTTCTGACTTAATATGTGCACCCATGAAATTTTTTGGTTATGAACTGGCCTTGACAATATATGTTGTCCTCAGATTCTTTTGTTTTGTCATGACTGTCAATTTCTTATGACGAGTAACAAGGTAGTAATGAATCTAATGATAGAGAAATCTGTAACCTAATGAATATTTACTATGCTTCTAAAACAACGAAGGAAAACATGGAGACAATGCTCTATAATATAACATATCTTAATTTTCTGGGCATTACATGAGCATTACAATTTTACTTTCACTTTTAAGTATTGAATGGAAAAATATGCTTGTGAATCAGTAAAAGGTCTTGGCTTAATACCTGGAACTGTTGGACGATTTGACTCATCAAATGGCTTTAGAGTACCACACATTGGATGGAATGCTTTACAAATCACAATGGACTCAGAAATTCTGGATGACGTGGGAAACCACCATGTCTACTTTGTGCACTCTTATCGTGCCATGCCTGTATGTCTCCACTTTTCTTCAAAAACCTTATTACTTTGGATGTGACATTCATATCTTATATTTTCATAATCTGTAAGTGTTTGAGTAATCTGAATTGTTTATTTGTCTCAGTCAGATGACAACAAAGAGTGGGTATCCTCCACCTGCAACTACGGTGACAGATTTATAGCATCTGTTAGAAGAGGAAATGTGCACGCAGTTCAGTTCCACCCAGAGAAAAGTGGAGGCAAGTTTTATCTTCCTTACAAACCTTCTAGTTTTTTCTGTCCTTTCTCTTTATTTTTTTATATGCTCTAAATCATGGAGGGTGCAATCTATCCTAAATTTATATTCTTCCATAGTTTGTAATTGGCCTTGGTCATGTGAGGAGATAAATTGAAGTTTCGGACATTACATTATTTTGGAATTTGATGTACTTACAATCTTACATACAAACTTGTATAATCCCTGCATCCGTAAAGGAAAAATTGAGGGACAATTTGAGGTTCTGATTGACTCAGAAGAATATGAGATGAAAAAATTGGAAAAATAGGTAACTATTTAATTAACAATTGGAAATGAAAAATTTCTTCTATCTCTAATATTACTAATAAGATCTGAGTTCTAAATTTTTATTGGCTTTTGGCGTTATACGGAAATATGCATTGCTGCAAATTTCACATTCTTCTTTTTGGGGAGAATACTTTCTTCGGAGATATACTTCTTTATTTATGCGTAAAACAATAATGCTATGTTTTCCCCCCCTTTTCTTGGGCTAGCTTATTCTTGTCCTCATTCCTGATATGATATTTTCAGAGGTTGGTCTCTCAGTTTTGAGAAGATTCTTGTATCCGAAGTCAAATGTGACAAAGGTGGCCTTCATATCTTTATACCTGTCTTCTATATCACTGTTTTTTATCATCATTTTGATATATGCTTTATTAACTATTTGCAACATTCACTTGAAGACAGAGGCCTGGTGAGAGAAAAGCTTCAGAACTTGCAAAAAGGGTAATAGTCATGGAAGCCCCTTTCTAAATTTAAATTAATTAATGTATCATGGCCTTACTGGCGCATTCATGATTTTGGTCTGCTAACAAAACATTGTTTATGAAGGTGATTGCTTGTCTTGATGTGAGAACAAATGATAAGGGGGACCTTGTTGTAACCAAAGGAGACCAATATGATGTTAGAGAAAATACAGAAGAGAAAGAGGTATCATAGATAATACTCATTTTTATGAAATTTATAGTTTTTATGACATTCCTCACATAGAGCATAGGCCAAAACATTGGACATCTATGCAACACAAACTATTCATAGGTGTAGAGAATTAAACAAGAACTTTCTAGACTTGTTGCTGCATCAATCACCACATAAATTTTCATCATTAAAGAATAAAGTTCTATGTTAATGTTTATAAATCATAATCTTATGATGCCATTTTAATGTTCAGGTAAGGAATCTTGGCAAGCCTGTTGAGCTTGCTGGACAGTACTATAAAGATGGAGCTGATGAGGTATGCCTTTGACTTTGTTGTTTTTACACATATTACGAAGCATGTTCTTTCCTTCTAAACTTCAACCTTTAATGCAGGTCAGCTTTCTAAACATCACTGGATTTCGCGACTTCCCCCTTGGTGATTTACCAATGTTGCAGGTTTGTTAACTGTGCTAAAATTAAAGTTTTTACTTTTTATTAGTTGGTGCTGAATTATATATAATATCTGCTGCTATTTCATGTTTGCTGTGCTTCCTTCTAGGTATTGCGATCCACATCAGAAAATGTTTTTGTACCCTTAACAGTTGGGGGTGGAATTAGAGATTTTACAGATTCAAACGGAAGGTATTATTACTAATTATTATTAATTTATGATGATTATGGTATTGACTTTCTTGCCACATTTTTTTTTCAATGAGAATGTTCGGCTTTATAGTTTTATTTTCCTCAGAACTTCTATAACTTTATCATCCAACTAATTATATTCTCAGGCACTATTCTAGTTTGGAAGTTGCTGCAGAATATTTTAGGTCTGGGGCTGATAAGATTTCCATTGGAAGTGACGCAGTTTATGCTGCAGAAGAATATTTAAAAACTGGAGTATGGAGTTCAACTATTGCTTCTTTATATTAATATACACTGAAATACTTTTCTTTTGATGTTTTGATGTTTCTATGACTCACATTTAGGTAAAGACTGGGAAGACCAGCTTAGAGCAGATATCACGAGTTTATGGGAATCAGGTAAGCCAATAGCTAATAGTCATGTCTGCTATTTTATTTTATCAATTTACCTATATTTGAGAGTCCCTAAACCAGTGTTATCAAATAGCGGCTATAGCGGATTTTTGGCTAATCGCGACGCCGCTATTGCCTGCTATAGCGCGCTATTTCCACTATTCGCCGCCAAATAGCGGCTGAAATAGCGGATTTTTGGCTTACCGCGATGGTCCGCTATCGCGATTTGATAACACTGCCCTAAACATGCATGTAACCACAAACCTCTTTTTTTACCCTGAACTAATCTAACCAGACCAAAAAAATATTTCGAAACAAATAGCAGCAGTGTTAATATATGACGATTATTTAATGGTGAGATATTAAGCTACTTTTGCTTGCGAAGGTGTAGTTTCTCCTAATCATAATGGTATATTTCAATACGTTGAGTATAATATGTGATTAATATATGTTCTATAAAAAAATAAGATTACAGTATGCCTTCTTATAGAGTTCTGTGATTGTATGTTTTAATTATCTTAACTTTCAACCTGTCTTTAGAAAAAGAAAGAAAACATTTAGAAATTATGTTGTAAACTTCAATTATATGTGCCACGCTTCTTCATGTCAAATTAGTGGTGATAATGTATTTCATGCAACCAGTTAACTTGTTATCTTGACCATAACCACGTCACGAAATTTAAAGTGGTGTGCTCCACTTGTTGGTCACCTTTACTGTGTGATGTAAAATATACAAGCTAAGGGATGGCCTAGGTTGATAGTTGGTAACTTGGTATATGAACTCCCCCTTTTTCTTAAAAAGGAAGTGTGATCCATGCTCCCATGTCTAGAAGGCACTACTTTGTTAAATGGTTCAATAAATTAAAATGGGATCTAGGGAAGCTTTCTAATGGCACAGTCTAGAAGGCACTACTTTGTTAAATGGTTCAATAAATTAAAATGGGATCTAGGGAAGCTTTCTAATGGTACAATATTTGTTATAAATAATGTAAATAGTGTATAAGTTATCCCCCCGCCTCTATGTAATTGAGACACTAGGATTCACTCATTGCCCTCTCTCTTTTCTCTGTTTATATAGTATTATTATGATTTGGTTACGTGTCTGTTTATTGACTGAGCAATAGATTATTTAAATCCAACCTGGATGTGGACTGGCCAATTACTTACCACTTACAGCATTTGATCTTGCTTTTATTTCAAATTGGTTTCTTCTGTCATCTGGATTTCCCCTTCCTTCATTCATTTGCGCCCATTAGAAAATTTTCATTCATCACTATATGTTAGCAACGAAAAAAGTAAGGAATTCAAAAGAAGAGTTCTTGTGCATATGAATGGTGATGAAAAGATAAATAAAACCATGCATATTAGATGTTTGTTTCTCCCTTTTCAGATGAAGTAGTGTTTGAACATATTTTAACATTTGTCAATTCTTCTACTCCAAGGAGATATTAGAGAACCTCTTTGCTGAAGTGATTTGTGTTAGGGAAGAAACCAGAGAGAGAGAGAGATAGAGAGAGAAAGAAGATTCAGAGAAAAGAGAGAAGTTCATTCATCAACAACATGGTTACAATTCATCAACTAGCAGCTCTTTATACTTCAACTGCTTCACTAACTTCTCTAACAACTTTCCTAACTTCCTAACAAACTCTAACAGCTTAACTGCCAGCTGTCTAACTAACTCTAACAATCACATTCGTAACATATCCCTCCCCTTAACAACTTCCTTGTCCTCAAGGAAGAACTTGTAAATCCACAGGAACATCAGCAGTAGTATCAAATGTAGGAAACTGCTGTTTGAGGTTGTAGAGAACCTCCCAAGTAGCATCTTCTTCCAGCTCTCCTAGCCACTGAACTAACACCTCAGTAACAGCTTTGTGCCGGCGCTGGACCATTCTTCGCTTCAGTATCTTAAGAGGAGCACGTGGCTGATCCATGTTGCCCCAATCCAGAGGTAAAGGCACATGTTGCATAGCAGAAGAAGGGCAAGGTTTCAGTAGTGAAACATGAAATGTGGGATGGATTCTAGAGTCAGGTGGTAGAGCCAGAGTGTAGGCAACTTTGCCAACACGATGTAGGACTTGATAAGGGCCAAAGAAACGAGGAGACAATTTTTCAGAGGCTCTATGCTGGGTAGAACTCTGCCTATAAGGCTGCAATTTCAGCAAGACCCAATCGCCCACAGAAAATTCCCTATCTGTCCTGTGTCTATCAACTTGGACCTTCATCCTAGCCTGAGCTCTCATGAGATTAGCTTGAAGCCTTTGAATCATTTGTTCTCTAGCTGTAAAACTTCTATCCAC
Organism: Lotus japonicus; assembly: GCF_012489685.1. NCBI lineage: Eukaryota > Viridiplantae > Streptophyta > Magnoliopsida > Fabales > Fabaceae > Lotus > Lotus japonicus. The sequence continues at coordinate 384,919 of NC_080044.1, forward strand.
AGCCTCCACCATAGTACTCTGAGGACAATAAGGGAGATGAATTGCAGGTTGCTGACCATACACCACTTCATAAGGTGTGGTCTGTATAGCTGAATGATAAGTGGTGTTATACCACCACTCAGCTAGAGGCAGCCATGTAGCCCACTCCTTAGGCCTCTGCCAAGTCATAGCTCGAAGATAGTGCTCTAAACACCTATTGAGAACCTCACTCTGACCATCAGACTGAGGATGATAAGCAGTGGTTAAATTCTGTGAAATTCCCAGCTGTTGTAAGAAAGCAGTCCAAAATTTGCTAGTAAAAAGAGGATCTCTATCACTAACAATATTGGAGGGAGCACCATGTAGCCGATAAACCTCTTTAATGAAAATCGCAGCTAAAGTAGAAGCTGTATAAGGATGAGAGAGGGGTATGAAATGGGCATACTTGCTCAGCCTATCAATGACAACCCAAATAGCATCCTTGCCATGAGATTTTGGCAGCTTATCAATAAAATCCATAGCTATGCTTTGCCATACTCAAGCAGGTATAGGGAGTGGTTGCAACAAACCAGGATTAGCAACTCTCTCATACTTACACCTGAGACAAGTCTCACATGATTGGGTGAATGCAGCTACATCCTTACTAAGCCCCTTCCAGTAAAAGAAAGACTTAATCCGGACCACAGTAGCCCTTATGCCAGAATGACCTCCTTGATGAGAGGAATGAAGCCACTCCAAGATTAAAGTCCTAACTTGGGCATCATTAGGAACCACTAGTCTATGTTTCCTAAACAGCAACCCATCCACCACAGAGTAGTGAGTATGCAGCTGGGGTTGAGCCAGAACCTGAGAAATAAGGAGTTTACGAGCATCATCAGCTGCATAAGCTTGAGTAAGTAAGGCCCACAGTTCTGAAGATATGGAAGAGACTGAAAGCTGCAATAATTCTCCATGAGAGGCTCTAGAAAGAGCATCAGCTACCACATTTTCCTTACCCTTTTTGTACTGAATTACATAGGACAAACCCATCAACTTAGTAACCCACCTATATTGAGCTGGAGTAGACAATCTATGCTCCAATAAGAATTTCAAGCTCTGCTGATCAGTAAGAATAGTAAATGGCTGGATAGCCAAATACTGATGCCATTTTGTAACTGCATGGACCAGAGCCAAAAGTTCCCTATCATATACTGACAACAACCTGTTTCTAGGGGATAAGACCTTACTAATAAAGGCCACATGGTGGTGATCCTGAAGCAGAACAGCCCCAATGCCAGTACTGGAAGCATCAGTTTCCACTGTAAAAGATTTCTGCATATCTGGAATAGCAAGGACAGGAGCTGTAACCAATGCATTTTTGAGCTTTAGGAAAGCATCTGCAGCTGCAACTGACCAACAGAAGCCATCTTTCTTCAAAAGGTCTGTTAATGGTGAGGCCATGATACTATAGCCCTTAATAAACCTCCTGTAATAGCCTGTGAGTCCCAAAAATCCTCTCAATTGTTTAATTGTAGTTGGTTCAGGCCACTCTTGAATGGCTTTGATCTTGGTAGGATCTGTAGAAACCCCTGATGCTGAAATAAAGTGGCCTAAATACTCAATCACAGGAGTGAAAAAAGCACATTTACTCTTTTTGACATAGAATGAATGCTTCTTAAGGACTTCAAAGACTTCTCTCAAGTGCTGGACATGGTCCTCAATAGTAGCACTATACACTAAGATATCATCAAAGAATATAAGCACACTCTTCCTCAAATATGGAGCAAATATAGCATTCATGGCTCCTTGGAAAGTTGAGGGAGCATTTTTAAGACCAAATGGCATGACAACATACTCATATTGCCCTGAGTGTGTTTGAAATGCTGTTTTCTCCACATCCTCAGGTCTCATTCTCAGCTGATGATAACCAGCTCTTAAATCCAATTTAGAAAAAACTTTAGCTCCCCCTAATTCATCCAATAAGTCTTCCACCAATGGAATGGGAAACTTTGCTTTCACAGTCATATCATTGAGCTTCCTATAGTCCACACACATTCTCCAGCTACCATCCTTCTTCTTGACTAAAACAATTGGAGAAGCAAAAGGAGAAGAGCTAGGTTGAATTACCCCTGACTCAAGCAATTCTTTCACCATTTTATCTATGACATCCTTTTGTGCAGGAGGGTATCTATAAGGCCTGAGAGAAATGGGATTTGACCCTTCTTTTAATATGATCTTATGATCATGGATGCCCCTGAAAGGTGGTAACTCAGCAGGTTCCTCAAACACATCAGCATAATCTTGCAAAATGGCTTCCTCATGAGCCTGCAGCTCCACATCTCTCCCTTGCACAGTTAACCCAGAATCTAATGACTCCTTAGTCTTGAGAGTGCAACAAGCCACCTCTCTGGAACAAGGAAGGATCTGCAGCAAATAACTGAATTTATCCTCCCCTACCATGTGGTGCAATTTAGCAGCAGAAACCAGTTTGTTCTCCTTTTCTTCCATAGCCTGCAACTTGACCATTTCCTTCCCCATAGCAAACTCCATTATTAAATTGGTACTTGAATTTGATGAAAATATTACTTGTATATTTCATTCATAATACTTGACTAGACTACAATATATATATAGACTAACAAAGAGATTAAAACAAACTAAATCTATCTAAACCTATCTATATTTAAATAGATATCATCTCTATTTAAATAGATACTAATCTAAAATAGATAAACAAATCTTAACTATATCTCTATGAGATAAGACTAATAATAAACTAAATCTTAATAGATATTCAACACTCCCCCTCAAGCTAAAGCTTACTTAGCTTTAAGCTTGTAACAAATCAAACCCAAAAAGAAAATTATCTTAATAGATATCCCTTAATAATGACAGTCTTGGCGAATCTCTGAATTGAATAACCTTTCAAACTTCTAGTAAATCCATGGGCCGGCAAAAGACAACTTCTTATACTTCAAATTGAATCATCTTTCGAACTTCTGCTAAATTCATGGGCAGGCAAAAGATAACTTCTCATACTTGATCTGGCTGAAATTGATGCAAGACAAAAACCAATTCTTCTGAAGTGTCGTAGGGTAGCTGAGCCAGCAAACAAGGGCGAAAAACCAGCAACAATACACCCAAAAACAAAGGCTGAAGCAACAACTCCCCAACAACAACTACACAGAAATAAAACACACTTGAGGTCGATCGATTGATGGCTTCTAAGACAAACAATGGTGTCAACTTGACACAGACAACTTTCAAACATTAGAGAGAGTGGACCAGCGCAACTCGCAGCTGAAGCCCTAAAACCAGAACCAATAACTCTCAACTAGAGAGCGGGCCAAGCGCAACTCGCAGCTGAAGCCCTAAAACCAGAAAACCAAACAATCGAGACAAAACAAACGAAGGTGACATTGTCACCTTCAAAACCAAACAAAACCAAATTGCATAAAGTCAGTCAAGATCAATATAACAAGAGCATCTCGGACAATGAGACGCAAACAACAACTCAAGTCTCAAAAACCAATGCGGACCTGAGCGTCAAAACAGAGTTAAAACTCTAAACCAAACCAAACTAAACCAAACCAAACCAAACTTGGCCAACAATGAGAGATGGCACGAGAAACGTCCAAACAGGGTCAAAACAGCAAACCCACAAACCAAACAGGGAGAGGAAGACCGGATGATCACAACTGTGACGACACAACACGCATCAAAACAGAGGATCCTTAAAACCAAACCTGGCTGATACACAAAGAGGACCAGCGAGAACAAAGCAGCGGAGCAATACAATTAGATTCAACCTGACGCTTCTGCCTCTCCCAAAAAACATTAGCACATACTGGATTATGGAGAAATTGGAAAGCAAAGGAACACAACAATCTAAATCAGATTGTTGGATACTCCAAAACACGATGCTATTAAACAATCACCATAAAAGCATCATTCTTGGATACAACTTCCACCGAACCAGCAACAAGGATGACGATTGTCGGCGGTGGTTGATTGTGGTCTCTATTAGGATATTAAGCAATATCCAACACTTCCCCTCAAACTATAGCATATATGTCATATGCATAGCTTGTAACAAATATAATTAAGATTTAACAATATTCAGATCTACCCCTCAAGCTAGAGCATATATGTCATATGCATAGCTTGTAACAAATATAATTAACTTGAGAAGCCGCTGCTGCCGGAGAGAGAAATTCCCAAAAACAATCCAAAACTCTTTTCCAACTCTAAAGCCACAATTATGCCAACTAAAACCAAGAAACCAAAACAAGAAACTAGAGCAACCCAACACACTAATTGTGAACTTGACTGGACCAAAGAGCCACGTGGTGCATAGAACTGTACGGTTAGCAATCTTGGGGTACTTCATACGGTATATAAGCCCTTGAAACAGCTCTGGTTCATAACGGAAGAAAGCACCATGGGAATATGCAAGACCCTCCAGCCGTATTGGGAACTTGACATCACATGAGCCAACAATGTTCTGATTCTTCTGAATCTTGAAATCCTTATATTTGTGAAACCTTTTTTTTTTTTGTGAAGGTAGCAGTCCATGATGTAATTCCCATTAGCCAGCTTCCAATTGAATTGAAAATTCCAAACTCAATATACCACACTTGCCAAATCCAATAACAGTCGTAATGTGGCATATGGTTGCATAGCCACAATTTCAAGAAAAACGCTTCCAGATCTGAAAGCAAAACCAGATAAGTCGTCATTGGCTGCAGCGACGGTCGGTGGTGGCAGTAGGCGATCCAAAAAAAAAAGCAAAGGACACCGAATTCTTCTTTAGCAGGAGATATTCAAAACGCATCAGCCATGGAGAAGATAGAAAAACAACCAGAAATCAAAGAGGGGTTGATTAACCAGCGTGAACAGTGCACAATGAGGAGATGTGACCCAAAAAATAAGACCCAAAAACCAAATAGCTGAGAGAGACATCACGAAAGCAACTACGGTTTCAAGACAAAGGGGAGTATTCAGAAAGAAACGAGGCCGTAAGAAAACGGCTAGAACTAACAAGCGGAAGCAAAGTATGAAAAATAAATCCAAGAGATTTGGAAAGTCACCATGAGGGGGCTCACGGGGAGGAGCCCCCTCACAGCGGTAGGATCGAAACTTGCTCTGATACCAACTTGAATTTGATGAAAATATTACTTGTATATTTCATTCATAATACTTGACTAGACTACAATATATATATAGACTAACAAAGAGATTAAAGAGAAACTAAATCTATCTAAACCTATCTATATTTAAATAGATATCATCTCTATTTAAATAGATACTAATCTAAAATAGATAAACAAATCTTAACTATATCTCTATGAGATAAGACTAATAATAAACTAAATCTTAATAGATATTCAACATTGGTAAAGTCCCAAGAAATAGTTCCCCATTGTCTAAGCCATTTCATACCCAAAATGAGATCACAACTACTTAGAGGAATAGCTATTGCATCATCAGTAAAAGTGTATCCTTGCATCTTCCAAGTAATTCCCCCACACCAGCCAGAACCTTGTATAATTCCCCCATTTGCTACTGTTACTTTCATTGGTTGTAAGCATTGAAGCTTGCTTAAACCCTCATGACATAATTTTTGATTAATGAAATTATGAGTGCTTCCTGTATCTATTAATACAAAAATCCTCTTTTTGCCTAACCAACCAGTTAACCGCATCATAGGATATTGGGAATCACCCTCTAAGGCATTGAGAGAAATAGAATCACCATGCAAAGCATTAAGAGAAACCTTAGGAGTACTTACCTCTGTTCCAGTTTCATGCTCCACCTCTACAGGAAGTTCCTGTTGATCAAGATCATCCACTGCCATGAAAAAAACCTGAGATTTTTTCCTCTGAGGACAATCATGCCCTGGAGTATACCTTTCATGGCAAAAGAAACACAAATTCTGAGCTCGATGCTCATCCATTTCTTTGGGAGTTAGCTTCTTCTGAAATGTGTAATTTGGTTTTCCCAGAATACCTTTCTGATTGTTTTCTCCAACCAATTTCCGATCAATTCCCCTCTTTTCCACGATTGCAGGAGTCAGTCCCTTCTTCTCAGACCAATTGCTATAGGACTTGGTTACTGAATTTGACTTCTTGTGCAGTAACTCCAAACTCCTTTCTTGCAGCTTAGCAATCCTCATTGCTTCCAGAACCGTACGAGGACCAAACATCTTCACCCCAGTACACAACTCAGAATTGAGGCCTCCTAAATAGCATTGAAGCTTCAACTGTTCAGATCGCTCTGTTCTACATGCCAAATTATCAAACGCTTCATGATTTTCCTCCAAGTTTCCTTGCTGCGTCAATCGCTTGAGTTCCTCCATCGGGGACTCGAATTCGACGCCGAATCGTGTTCGCAACGCCGCCGCGAACTCAGGCCAAGTCACTCTGCCCACAGTGCCTTGCTCCAATCCTTGAAACCATCTGAACGAGCTTTCATCCAAAGCGATGCTGGCGATGGCGACACGCTCCGCTTCCGGAGTTCCATCCAACGCGAAGAATCGCTCACACTTCGCGATCCAAGAATCAACGTCTTCCTTGCTGAATTTCGGAAAATCCAACCTCGTGAGACGGGTTGGCATTCTGTAATCACCGTCGCTTGCTGTTCTGCTTCGCCGCGACGAAGCCAGATCCGTAACCTGAAGCCCAATTCCACGCATGGCTTCTTGGAATCCATTGAATTGCGTCTCGAATTGGAGTTCCAGCTCACGCATGTGACGCGCGATGCAGGGAACCATGGCAGCCATGATTCGTTCCTCAGCTTCACGAATCGAACTCTGGAATCGTGTTGCTTCAGCCATGGCGGTTCCGAGAATCGAAGGCTCTAGATACCAATGTTAGGGAAGAAACCAGAGAGAGAGAGAGATAGAGAGAGAAAGAAGATTCAGAGAAAAGAGAGAAGTTCATTCATCAACAACATGGTTACAATTCATCAACTAGCAGCTCTTTATACTTCAACTGCTTCACTAACTTCTCTAACAACTTTCCTAACTTCCTAACAAACTCTAACAGCTTAACTGCCAGCTGTCTAACTAACTCTAACAATCACATTCGTAACAATTTGTTTAACTATATATCATCATTCTGCCATATATGGTTTGTCAGTGTTTTTGTGATGCATGAATTTCAATACGCAGGCAGTGGTTGTTAGTATCGATCCCCGTAGAGTGTACATCAAGGATCCTAATGATGTACAATTCAAAACCACAAGGGTTTCAAGTCTAGGTGAAAATCTTTCTTTTTTCTATGATATTTTTTTTGTCTAAATTATCTAAGTTCGTAGTCTATGAATCATGATATATGTAGCAGAACGTCTTTCTTCTGATCTGCCCTCTTTAAGTTTGGTTGTAAATAATAAATAATTAGGCCTAGAACTTGTTTGAAGTTGGGCCTTCTTATGTATATGCTTATTCTCTTCTATTGCCATTTTTCTACCCTTTTTTCTTTGATGTAACAGCTATTCATATTATTTATATAATATGGATATGTCTTTAGATGCAGTTGACTTTCCAACCACTAGTGTGAAGTTTCTTCCAAAAAATAAAGTTTACAGTACTCTATATTCGTGTAACATATTTTGGGGGGGGGGGGGGACATGTGCTCAAGGTGGAGCATTTGATTTTGATTTTTAATTTAATTGGAATAAACCAGTGCTGAGAGAGTTCTTGGGATGTAAAACTAAGATGATTTTTTCATGTGAATTTAAATTAAAATATTTATTAGCATTTTATGTTCCTTTCAGGTCCAAATGGAGAAGAATATGCCTGGTATCAATGCACAGTAAGTTTCTTATCACTCTTCACTTAAATGTTTGAACATTTCCACTGAACTAGGTCTCTTAACCTAGCTTCTCTTTCATTTGAAAATTGCACCATTAGAAGTGGATGATACGTGACAACTTTTATATATGCTTAAAAAGCATAACTGGTGTTCCAAGCTGTTAGCTTATTTATTGATAAGAACCATTGACACATCATAGGTCCAAAGATAAATCTAATGCTGCAGAGTGCAGATAGAAGATATGACTTTAGGCTTCACAAACTTTTGTATGTTTATCATTTAATTTTGACAATTGATTCTCCTTGTCCAACAAAACTTCACCAGACATAATAGGGATGATTAAACTATTAGAACTTTGAAGCAATATTGTTAATGGCGGATGGCAGACTACAGTGGAGAGCCAGAAACCCGCCATATTTGACAAATAATGATGATGGATTATAGCAGGATATCGGCCATGGCAGAGAGCCAAAAACCTGCCATGAGATTCTGCCATGGCGGATATTTGATAACACTGCTCAGAAGCAGTAATTTTCTAGTGATATAGTTGCTAGAGAATTAAAAATTATGGATGACCTGACATAAAATAAAAGTAGTTATTTCTCACGTTTAAGTAGTATTTTTAGTTACTAGAGATAACAATAATCAAAATTTGCCTTGATTAGAAATGTAAATGCTGTTAGATGATAAGCATGAAAGAATCTGAAACTAACACCAAAGGAAGCATATAATTAAATGGATAGTAGAGCTGGTTTTGATATTAATTTACGTGAATGGCAATACTCCCACCTTGTTGTGTATACTATTACTTTATTTAGTGTAAGTGAAAAAGAACACTAAAAAGGAGGTTTTGTTTTTATTTTTATTTACTCCTACCAGGCACCAGCAGCTGGTTCTTCTCTTCGGGGTTGGGCAGCAGAATTATTATTTTCTGAGAACTATTTTTTAATACATTCTAGCTCACTTGTATGATTGTTGCATTCTTGAGTCTTGCTATTGTCTGGACTTGTACAGTTGGACTTAGTGATGCTCTCTAGTCTCTACTTATTAGTACGTGTGATCTGGTTATATTCGCAATACTAGAAGGGGGCAACGACCAAAACTATCTGTGCACCTAGCCTTCAGTTTTTGTAGTTAGTGGATTTTCATGAGACTTTAATTCATACATCTCTAAGAATTTTGTCAAAGGGAAAGAATGAAGGTGCATTGCTCACTTCCTGAAGTCATTTTTCTTAGCTCAAATACCTTTATTTTTTTCATTTGAAGGTTAATGGTGGGCGAGAAGGTCGACCAATTGGTGCTTATGAACTAGCAAAAGCAGTTGAAGAACTTGGTGCTGGAGAAATACTACTTAATTGCATTGATTGCGATGGTTATTTTAACTCTATCCTTCATATATATATATATATATATATATATATTTCACTGTATTTTATATTCATTATTTGCTAATTTTGACTGTTGCGAAGACCATCTTCATCATCAATGAATTTTTCAAAACAATATGACTATTGAGCTGATTTTTTATCTGCAATATATTGGCCTGAAAAGTGGAAAGAAATGATTGTTTCTCTTGTGTTTTTATCAATCTGTCGAATACTATTATCAGGGAGTTGCTATTGCGTATATGCTGCGAGATTTAGCTGTCTTGTTGCATTCACAAGCTCTATTTTTTTGTTGTTGTTCTCTATTAAGATCTAAATTTTTCTTTATTGGACTATTCCTTATTCTCTTTCTCCCCCTATTTGTACCTTTTTTCCTTTCTGATAAATCTTGTTTTCTTTTAAAAATGATATTTGGGGTCATTTGATTATATATCCAATAAAATGCTGTATTAATTCTAATTTATTTTTTCACTGTTGTTAATATGTCAGGTCAAGGAAAAGGATTTGATATAGATTTAATCAAGTTGATCTCAGATGCCGTAAGCATCCCAGTGATTGCGAGTAGTGGTGCTGGTGTTCCTCAACACTTTTCTGAGGTGTTTGCTACAACAAATGCATCTGCTGCGCTTGCTGCTGGCATTTTTCATAGGAAAGAGGTATAACACCTGTTTTATTTATTTCTTAATGCTGAGCAGTGTTATCAAATCTCCCATGGCGGGTTTTTGGCTCTCCGCCATGGCCAATATCCCGCCATAGTCCGCCATCCGCCACCATTATTTGTCAAATATGGCGGGCTTTTGGCTCTCGGCTATAATCCGCCATTAACAACACTAATGCTGAGGGACATGGTTGGTGTCATAGTTTAGTGCATTTTGCTATATCACTTTTAAGCCTCAAGTATTTGGTACTTACCTCGTTGTTGAAGTGTGATCTACTCATTAATTATTGGATGATTCTTAATCATTAGTGGGGTTCGATAAGCTTTTAGGGGAAACACCTTTTATGAGATAGATTTTTCCTTTCAACATCTCATAAGAGCACTAGAACTTTTTTTCCGGGTGAATTTTTAACTTTTTAAAACAAAAACTCATCTCAACTTTTAGTCACAATTTTTGTTTAAAAGGGCTCTTTTATCTTAAAAATGGCTCACAAACTATACAAATGATCAATTGCATACTTTGGTCAATGTGCATTATTAGAATGTCTTGTGTCAGGTAGGTTTTGATGATGTTATTGAGAGGCAGTGAATTTGAACTTTGCATGAACTGCAGGTGCCTATTCAGTCAGTAAAGGAACATTTGTTGAAGGAAGGCATAGAAGTCCGAATCTGATCTTTGCACTTAGCCCGTTTGGATATAGGCTTATTGAAGATTGTTAGAGTTTGCATCCAAACTTAGTAGTTATGGGCTAAAACTAAGATGTATACTTCGCAAAAACAAAGCCGGTTGTATTTTATCACTTTTGTGTAATTCAACATTCTAGCTCCCAAAACTTTTTGGATCATGAAAAGCTTTTTGTACCTTGATGATGTTTTAATACATGGGGAAGCGGGTTGCCATGTGTTCAATCCCTCTGACCATTTCTTGTTCAAAGATTGTTTCAAATTTCATTTGTTTCCCACTTTCCCCCATGGTACAGGTTTCATGTTTCCCCTGAATGTTTTGGTATTTGTTATATATGTATATAATGGTGAGCGTTTAAAAGTATGAACCAAAATGAAATTTAGTGATTGAAAAAGATAATAGATCACCTAATAGAATGAACCAGTGTTATATACTCATTTTTGTGGTAGTTTTTTACCATCACATAACTTTGTATAAGAGTGATCCATATTATTATCCGGTTTGTATAAGAGCTGATAAGGGCCGTTTAGTGATTATTCAAATAGTGTATCATATTGTTCTTATTTTGCGGGTATGTTGACACACCATCTTTCTTGTGTTAACTTACGGAGAAGATTGCAAGGCAGTTGAGGTTCAGTCAAAGTATCTTGGGTTACCTGCTTTTGTTGGGAGATCAAAATCTCAGGTTTTTAAATTTCATTCAGGAGAGAGTATGGAAGAAACTAAAAGAATGGAAGGAAAAATCACTCTCTATAGCTGGACGGGAGGTGTTAATTAAATCTGTAGCTCAGGCGATCCCCACTTATATGATGAGTTGCTTTTCCTTACCCTTGACTCCTTGAGCTTATGTCATCACATAGAAAGCATGATCTGTAAATTTTGGTAGGGGAAGCAAACAAGGTGAGAGGAAGATACATTGGGTCAAGTGGGACTCTTTATGTCAACCCAAGAAGGATGGAGGGATGGGATTTAGAAGTTTTAAAGCCTTTAATGATGCCCTTCTTGCAAAACAGGGATGGAGGTTATCCACCGAGTAATGTTTCATCCACACCTCTCTTTTGAGGTGGAATGGTGAGAGAGATAGGAAGAAAAGAAAAAGTAAGAGAGAGAAAATATGAGATGTGATAGATAATAAGATGAGAGAGATATAAATAAAAAAGGTGGAAATGAAGTGTTTAAAAAATGAGGTGTGTATATATCATTACTCGTTATCCACCTGCAAGGAATCCTTGGTATATCAATGCTTGAAGGCACGGTATTTTCCAAGGAATAATTTTATTGTTGCACCTGTGGGGAATTTACCAAGTTATACATGGAGGAGTATACAGCAGGCAGCTTGGGTTGTGAGAAAGGGATCTTATTGGCGTATTGGAGATAGCATGGGGGTTCAGATATGGGATGATAATTGGCTGCCTAGTCAACAAGGATTTAGACTTTGGTCACCTAAACCTGATGGGTGTAACCTTTCTCATGTCTTTGAATTAATTGATCATACCACAGGTTCCTGGAAAGGATCTTTAATACAGCAAATTTTCCTTCCTTTTGAGGCTATGCAAATTGAAAGAATTCCTCTAACATTACGGACGTATGAAGATGTTCTGGTTTGGGCTGCAACACCAAAAGTTTCTTCTCCGTCCAATCGGCGTATCACTGTATTAAAAATTGGCAAATGCAGGGTGCTACGTCCTCTTCAACAGTGGTAAGGGATGATGTGCGGCAGCGTCTATGGAGCTTGAAGATCGTCCCTCGGTTCCGCCACTTCTTATGGAGAGTGCTTAAAGGGATTGTCCCGACGAGGCAACGGCTATGGAATAAGGGTGTTCGTTGTCCACTTTTCTGCCCTCGGTTTGATCAAGCTGCGGAGTCCGTTGAACATGCTTTACGTGATTGCCCATGGTCAAGACGGATGTGGTTTGCATCTCCTCTAGGTTTCTCATGGCCTGCGGATCTATCTCAGAGTTTTGGTGAATGGTGCTGCTCTTTGTTGCTTGATGCGCCTCAGGAGGTGGTGGAAATTTTTGCTACAGTTTGCTACTATATATGGAGGGCACGAAACCTCCTGTGCTTTGATGAGAAGGAGAGCTCTGAGATGGGTGTGGTCTCTCTTGCAATGAATACCTTGCACGCATACAAGGAAACGCAGCAGCAGATGGAGACGCACAGTACAGCACCTAGGGACAGATCAAAACAGAAGTGGAATGCGCCTCCGTCTTATTGTGTGAAGGTGAATGTTGACGCTTCTGGATCGGGATCATCATGGGGTTTGGCGGTTGTCATCCGAAATCATTTTGGAAACGCCATAGCTGCTCAACACAGGCCCTTATTGCAGATTTTGTAGCTGAGTATGCAGAATCATGTGCTTTAAATTTGGAGCAGAATTTGCACTTAGTCATGGTTTTCACTCAATTGAAATGGAGTATTGCAAGTTAGTGGTGGATGCTGTTAGGCGACATGATATTCATGGTTCTTATCAGGCTTTTATCTTACAAGACATAACTGATTTATGGGATAATTATTTGTCCACACCTCATCTTTGAGGTGGAAAGAGGTGGAGGATGAGAGAGATAGGAAGAAAAGAAAAAGTAAGAGAGAGAAAGTATAAGATGTGATAGATGATAATAAGAGAGAGATAAAAATAAAAATATGTGAAAATGAAGTGTATAACATATGAGGTATGTATATATCATTACTCCTGATTTATGTGTTAATTTTCAGTATTGTAGTGTTGTTCATGTAAGTAGGACTGCAAATATGGCAGTACATAATTTGTCTAGATTCTCTTTGTCAAATGCCAATAGGGTGTGGGTAGGTGTTACTTCTGTTTGTATTCAGCACTCCGTGCTCCAAGACATTATGTCTCTTTCTGATTAATTAATGAAATGATATGTTGGTTGTCTAAAAAAAAAACTTACGGATTACATTTACCTAAACATTAATAATTGTTTTAAACATATTAATGATAAATCGAAACTAAAAAAGTTCAATGAAATAGTATGATTTTGTTAATTATCAACATGTATTCCGAAGGTTGGCGTAGTGGTTAAGCCTTTATTCCTTAAACAAGTAGTTTGACGTTTGATTCTCAACTCTTTCTGAATTAAAAAAACTCATTAGTCAATTTTATATTGTTTTGCGCGTTGATTGTGGCATAGTAGTCAATAGCGGCGCTATCGCGGCGTCGCGTCGCGTAGCGGCCGCTCCCCGCGATTTTGGGCTAATCGCGTCGCGGAAATGCGTCGCACCGCGAATCGCGGCTCAATCGCGGCCAATAACGCCGCTAACAGATCTGATGGGTAAATGACCCAAAACCCATATTTTTAAACCGTTGGAGTTTTATAGTCAGGGGCAAAACTGGGATTTTGAATGGAATTAGGTCAACTTTATGCTTCCTCTCTTCCTCACTCGTTCATTCACACCGTTTCACTCTTCCTTGCTCGTTTGTTCTGCTTCTTCCCTCACTTCCTTGCTCATTCCACTCCTTCTCCGGCGACAAGCTCTCCGGCGAGAGCTTCTTCTCCGGCGACAGAGGTTAGTTTGTTTTCTTAATTTCTTCCTTCTCTCTCTCTCTCGTTTTCTTCTTCTCTCTTTCCCTCTCTGTTTTTTTCTACTTTTCTCTTCTTTCCCTCTGTTTTTCGTTTTCCTCTTCTTTCCCCTCTTTCTCTTTTGGTTTTGTGTTAACATACTCTGTTTTATTTTGTTTTCCTCTTCTTTCCCCTCTTTCTGTTTCTATTTTTGGTTTTGTGCTCACTTCCTCTTCACTACAATAATGCTCTGTTTTAGTAATGCTCACTCCCTATTCTGATTTCTGACTTCAGTAAGTGCTGCATAGTGCATATCTTATTTCTCTTCTTGACTTCTTCTCCTTTCCTATATGACCAGCCATGGCATCCCCCTCTGAAGTTGAACCAAACAACAGTGAAGTTGTAAACAACTGCAAGCGGTCTGAAAATGGGCTTTACAAGCCTATAGGAGACAACATTGATATAGCATGGCAGTGGAACAACTTGAAGAATCCACATGATAGGAAGAGAGTAACATGTGATTTCTGTGGGGTGACAACTTCAAGAGGAATTACAAGGGCAAAACGTCATCAAATGAAAAAAAAGGGAGATTGTAATTCATGTAGGAAAGTTCCAGAAGAAGTGGTGCTGTTGTTGAAGGAAGCTCTTTCTAAGAAACAAGGGCAACAAGAACACTTGATTGAATTGCATGAAGATGAAGAGGAAGAAGATCAGTTGCAAGAAATTGTGTCAATTAAAAGTGGGAAAAGACCTATAAGTTCAAGTGGGGCTTCCTCTACTGTTCCTAAGAAGCCAAATGTTAAAGGCCCCTTGGATTTACATTTTATGAGAGATCCGGAGACAAGCTTGAAGTTGACAAAATCTAAGAAGCAAACAAGCATGATTGATGCATGTGATAAAGAAGCTAGAGCAAGGACAATCCAATATATTGCTAGATTCTTTATTCGGAATAGCATTCCATTCAATGTTGTGCGAACAAAGAGCTTCAAGTTGATGCTTGAGGCCGTTGGAAACTATGGCCCTCACTTGAAAGCTCAAAGCTACCATGAGATGAGAGTTCCCCTCCTAAAAAAGGAGTTGGAATACACCGAAAACTTGATGAAGAAAAATGTGGAAGAGAGAGGAAAGTATGGTTGCTCGATTATGTCCGATGCTTGGACGGATAGGAAGCAAAGGACTTTGATAAATTTTCTAGTGAATAGCCCAGCTGGATCTATGTTTGTTAGGAGTGTTGATGGATCTTCATACATGAAGACCGGAGAAAAGTTATTCACTCTTTTGGACAACCTTGTTGAGGAGATTGGTGAGAAGAATGTTGTGCAAGTGGTGACCGACAACATAAGCAATTATGTATTGGCCGGTATGTGACGTTAACTATTACTTCGTTAATTACTTTGTTAGTTTGTTAGTGATAATGTGTTGCTCTTGCTCATTTCAATTTTTTAATTTGGAATTGGGTCTTAGGTAAAATTCTACAAGCTAAGAGGAAGCACTTATTTTGGACTCCATGTGCTGCCCATTGCATTGATTTGATCTTAGAAGACATTGTCAAGCTTAAAAGAGTTCAAGAGACCATCAAAAGGGGTATAAGTCTTGTTGGCTTTTTCTATAATCACACTTTGGCATTGAACATCATGAGAAAGTACACCAACAAATCAGAATTGGTTAGACATGGAGTTACAAGATTTGCCACCACATTTCTCACTTTGCGAAGGTTGTACACTCAAAGAAACAACCTTAGAAAGATGTTCACTTCCGATGATTGGACAAAGACTACCTTGGCTAAAGTCACTAAGGGGAAAGGGGCAACAAATGTGGTTCTCATGAACACATTTTGGAATGACGTTGCTTATTGTCTTAGGTCTATGAGGCCATTGGTGGGTGTCCTAAGGCTTGTTGATAATGAAAGGAAGCCGGCAATGGGTTACATATATGAAGCTATGGATAGGGCTAAGGAGGCTATTAAAAGTGGTTTTAAAGGAAATGAAAGCAAGTACAAGGAGATTTGGGCAATAATTGATAATAGGTGGGAATGTCAACTTCACCATCCATTGCATGCTACGGGACATTTTCTGAATCCAGAATACTTTTATGATAATCCGGATATGGATCGTAATCTAGAAATCATGGATGGTGTCTACAAATGTATTGATGTACTTAGTGAGAATAATGAAGTGAATGATAAAGTTGTGCTTGAATTGGCTGAGTATAAGGTGGCTGGAGGCTTCTTTGGAAAGAAACAAGTCGTAAGAGCAAGGAAAACAATGTCTCCTGGTAAGTGAGAATCATGCTCCTTATTTAGATTAAATCTTCAAGCATCATGAACTAACTTATGTTGCATTATCATTGTAGCTGAGTGGTGGAGGTCCTTTGGACAAAGTACTCCTCATTTGACGACACTTGCTATTAAAGTGCTAAGCTTGACGTGCAGTTCATCCGGTTGTGAGCGAAACTGGAGTATCTTTGAGCATGTAAGTTAATACTCTATTTATTTATTTTTATAAAGTATTAGTTTAGACTTTAGAGTTTCATAAAATAATTATGAAACTAACATTTATTTTATATTATAATATAGATTCACTCAAAGAAGAGGAGTCGTCTTGAGCATCAAAAGTTGCAAGATTTAGTCGTGATGCCATTGACCCCATTGTCCTAGATGGCATTGATGATAGTAATGAGTGGTTGTTGGGAGAAATGGGTGGAGATGGAGAAGAACATGCTGAAAATGATTTGGTTTTTGAAGATGATGACTTAACTTTGGGAGATGTTGCCAATGCAGGAGGTGTTGATGAGCCCTTGACATATACTAGGAGGACATCAAAAAGGGGAATTGATGCTGCCACTACATCTTCTACTACTAGGTCTAGGCCTTCAACTTCAACCACTAGAGGCCGAGGGAGGGGACAAAGAAGAGGCAAGGGAGCGGTGATAGAAGAAGTTGATTTGGAAAGTGAAGAGGAAAGTGAAGAGGAAGAGGAGGTGGGGGAAGAAATCTACCACACGGACACAAGTGAAAGTGACAATGAAGAGGATCCCGAGCTAGAAGAAGATGATGATTGATGATTTCTTATGTAGCCAGGAGTCTAGTAACTCTTATTTTAAATTTCAATGTTGTTGTTTCATGTTTTAAATCTTGGAGGCTTGAACTTCTTTAGTTTTTAAACCTTACGACTATTAGGTATTATGAATGTTATGAATTTTAAGTAATATTTGTCATGTTTTAGTATTTATATGTATATTGAATTAAACTGTTATTTATATTTAAAAAAAATCAAAATAGCGGTTATCCCGCTATCCGCTATCCCACTTTTGGGGCCGGCCGCTATCCAGGATTCACTAATATGGATTGTGGTATAACACTATTGTGACAGTTATACCTTGATCAAGACTATCTCTTGAAGCAATTTTAGTGATAAATTATTTGAAATAAGTAACGTATTGGAATCGGAATTGGTGTGTCGTGAAGGGGGAAAGTACGAGCTTTAATTGCTGGTGGGCCTGTGGTAGAGGAAGGACATGTGGCAAGTTTATGCCAAGTGCCAAGTGCCAAGTCCACTCCCCTTACTAGTAATAGAACGAACAAAGCACATGTGGATGGATATGGTTCCTTAATTCTGAACCTCTCTTGTAAGTTGAGTTTAGGGATGGCACCCGCGAGGGGCGGGGGCGGGGAGTGCCTCCCCCGTCCCCATCCCCGCGTCTCTTTCATGTCCCCATCCCCACTCCCCATCCCCGTGGCGGGGTGAATTTTCTCCCCATCCCCAATCCCCACCTCCCCACGGGTCCCCGCAGATCCCCATGGGGACCATTAACACAACATTAAAAATAAAATAAAACTAAATTAAATATAAAAATACTTAAATTTCCACGTGGACTACAAATAGTTAAATATGAAAATCACAAATGAGAATGAAACATGTCAAGTTCTATGAAAATATATAATGAAGTTCAAATAACATTTAATTTACTATTAAGGGTATTATGGTATTATTGATTTTTTACCTATGTATACAGGGCGGGGATTCCGCGGGGCGGGAAGGGTGATCCCCACCCCCATCCCCAAATTTATCTCGGGGGAATTTTTGTCCCCATCCCCATCTCCACAGGGAAAAATTCCCCAAGATCGGGGCCCCAAACGGGACAGTCCCCACGAGGATCCCCATATGCAGGTAGAAATTGCCATCCCTAGTTGAGTTTAATTGTTTGATTTGAACTAGTAGTGAATTCCATTAACTAGTTGGGTTAAGGGTAGGTGCACTACTCTCTCCCTCCCCCAATGCCATTGACATTAACTAAACCATAATAAAAAAATCTCCTTGTGTCCATATTCAATTATATTCTTTTCACTCTTATAATGAAATACAAATTAATTAAACCATTTGTTAGCACAATATATATATCAAACAATGTAAATGTATGTATATTTTGCAAAGTATTAGTAGAAGAAAGGGAAAGGGAAGCGACGTCGTATAGAAGAGAAACCTCAGTTGGTCCGCTGAATTGATGATAGACAGCCACCTGTTCCTGTGTTGTGGCCGGCGTGACCTGTCTCCCTCATTCTATTCAGTATTCACTCAGTACTCCACCATATTTTTCATGTCTTTCGATGAAACCTATGCGATTCATTTTCCTTCCTTTTATTCTTCTCTGAACTGCATTAAGCAAAACCAAGCGCATGTAAATAGTGATGGCTCCCAATCCTTATCCCATGAATCCCATGAATCTGAATCTCAATTCCAACAAGTCACCCTCCTCCACGGCCACCACCACCATACCACCATCCTCTCAGGAGATTCTCGTCCGCGAAACGCTGCGTATCAGCGCCAATTTGGCCTCCCCGCTCCTCGAACCCACCACCAGGTTGATTTGCTGCGAGGAAATCGACGGCCGCCGCTGGGACTATCTCGCTGAGACTGATTCCTCCGGCCAATTCAAGAAGAATTCATTTCGCTCTCTCACCTTGCAAACCCCTCAACCTCCAATCGATGTTAGTTAGTTAGTTAGTTAGTTAGTTTCCATAAATAAATAGGAATTGAATTTCGCATCACAACATGTTGATGAATTGAATGAATGTATGCAGGGACTGATTTCATTCGTGAGATCCTATGTTGTTCCTGAAGGTTTCCCTGACAGTGTTACCCCTTCGTACGTGCCGTACATGACATGGAGGGCATTAAAACACTTCTTCGGTGGAGCAATGGGCGTTTTCACTACTCAAACCCTTTTGACTTCAGTTGGCGTCTCTAGAAACACAGCCACTCCTGGTGCTGTAGCTATCAACTGGATTCTCAAGGATGGTGCTGGTCGTGTGGGAAAGATGCTTTTTGCACGCCAAGGAAAAAAATTTGATTATGATCTCAAACAGGTACTACTAATTTACTTTTTTCTGTTACAAATTCCCACAATTGCTGTCTCTAAGTTATTCTTTACAGCTGCGCTTTGCAGGTGATCTTCTCATGGAGCTGGGTGCCGGAGTGGAACTGGCAACTGCTGCAGTGCCACATCTATTTCTTCCTTTGGCTTGTGCTGCTAATGTAGCAAAGGTTTGATTACTTTTTTCTGCTGACTCATTCGATTCAGTTTCATGTCTGCTCAGCAATGCTTATTTGTTTATTTCTGCTCATAGAATGTTGCTGCTGTCACATCAACATCCACTCGGACACCAATTTACAAAGCCTTTGCTAAAGGAGAAAACATAGGGGATGTCACTGCAAAAGGAGAATGTGTTGGCAATATAGCGGACCTGGTATGTTTATGAACTTCAATAACAATTATTAACTGTAATGTTTGGTAAATTTTGGATAGTGCCAGTTTAATTAAAAAATTTAGGATTGTTTCAGAAAATTCAAACAAGGAACAATAATAGTTCTGAAAGAAAGATTCTCACGTTGTCTGCCAAATGAAACAATGAAAAGAAGAAAATTAATCTAAACTTTGTACCTGGGTTTCCTTGGGTATAAACATGTTTTGATTGCATCACATGTCAGTATTATAGTATGACACTAAAGCCACTTGATCTGTAAGCCTATGCTTTCTAAATGCCAGCACTTCTCATGTCCCTAATATATCTCCAAGCTTACTTTTTTTTTAAACCTTTAGAATCGTATCATCCATGTTAGTAAGCTTTAGTTTGTTTTTTCTGCCCCTTTTGATGAAATGAAATGCTGAATCTCTTCCCTAATTTGCAGTTAGGAACTGGTTTGAGCATATGGATTTCCAAAAGGAATCCGTCGCTTGTCACCACGTTTTCCCTCCTTTCATGTGGATATATCCTTAGTTCTTATAGAGAGGTTTGGTTTTGTATTTCTAACCTTGATGCTTATATAGCTGTACTTCCAATCTTGTGGTTGTGTCACTAAAGCTTATTTATTGCATTAATAGGTAAAGTCTGTGGTTTTGCATACACTTAACTCAGCAAGATTCAGTGTGGCAGTAGAGGCCTTCCTGAAGACAGGTATCTTAACAGTGCTGTAGATGTCCTAGCATCTGACGTGCCAACACAATAAATAAATAAAAGAGATAATGAAGTGATTGTGTATCTTTTTGACATATCAGATAGTCAATCCATGCTACTCGTATCGATCAATCTGTTTTCTCTTGTATAGTCATTTTCGTATATACAAGCAATTGGTTTGATATACTATTCCACCTTCACTCATATTTTAAATAAACTAATCCATTTCAGGACGAGTTCCCACTTTGCAGGAGGGCAATATGAATGAGAATATATTCAGTTTTCCCTGGAAAGATAGGCCTGTTGTTCTAGGTAAATCAATGGACTGAAAGGTTTTTAGATGTCAACTGCAGCCAATGTCTCGAAAATTAAAACTGAAGTTTTCCTTTTAAATGTTTCTATAGGATCAAGAATCAAGGAGGCATTCCGAGACCCTAGTGCATATGTTGCCATAGAGCCCCTGTTCGATGTATGTCTTTTTTGAGAGATTAAAAATTAACTTATTGTTATATTTATTTCTGGATTGGTGATGCTATATAATACAATTATTCTGTTCTCTTATATTGGTAACAGAAGGAGAGGTATATTGTGACATATGACCCTTCAAAATATAAGGTCTATGCTGTGCTGAAGGCTCAGGCGAAGTCAGACGATATTCTAAAAGCAGCATTCCACGTGAGATATATTGCTTTATTACAAATTTATTTGAAGAGCTGGGGAATTCTTAATTTGAAAAATACTTAAAAGTTTAAATAACCTTATTCTGCAGGCTCACGTGCTCTTGAGTTTCATAAAATCATCGAATGAAAATAAGGTCTCATCTCAGAAGCAAAGGGAGGATCTTAACTCAAATGTGATGCTCACAGTTGCTGATCTTGAGGCTTGTATTGCTGATTCTTGCAAGGTCGTGGCAAATTCTTATGGGCTTTTCAAGAATAAAGCTAAGGAGCAGGTAAATGGAGCAAAATTATCTGTTTGTTCAGCATCATATCATGTTTACTCTGCATTATTTGTGTACCTGGTTTTGCATGCTATCTTTGAAATGTAATTGTTAGTATTGAGGTCTTAAATTTTTGGACATGTGGATGGCCTTCTGTTTGTCCATCCTAGTCAACGGGATTTTTGTTTCTTCTGGGTCATGGGGTAGGAAGAGGTACTACTACTAATTCAGTTTCTCGCAAGTGTTTCTATCCCATAATTTGAGCTTGGTCATCTAAGCCCTTGGCTTGTTACTGATGCCCTGCTTTGGGTGAGTATACCTCGAGCATTGCACTGGTTTGTGTAATTCCCAAAGGTACTGAAGGAAGGATTTCTTTTGAAGTTTTTAAAATAGGGTAAAACTTAAGTATAGTACCATTGGTGCTGTTGGTACTGTTCTTCAATCAAAAAATGACACCTGGAATTGCACTTAATTTGTTTTGGCTCCATATCCTGGAATCTGCAAACACATCTTCCTTGATCCTTCCCTCTTCCTCCAACCTCTCCAACCTTCCATCTCCCTACCACACCGCACAACATGCCTTTCCTTAAGCCCGCAGATGTCAATTGAAGTGCTTGTCCCAGACATTAAGACATGGACGACCATGGAAAGAGCACGAGCTCTTAAATTTTAGCAGCCTTGACACCGCCATGGTGGATTACAGAACCAATTTTGCAAGATCACCCTACTTGATTGCAATTTCTTCATATGAAAGCCCTCTGTTCTTTTTGACACCGCCATAATTTTTTTTGTTGAGATTCCAGATATTTACTTCTTCACACAAATGTTTCTTCAATCCCTAATATTGTCACTCTAGAGCCTGAGAAGATAAGTTTCATACCCTCTTTCATAGGTTTATGGCACTGGATTCCCAATGTTCTTGTCTTTAAAAATGAAGAAAAAGCCATCACAAGTTAAAAGAGAGGAGATATACTCTAATTTTCGGTGGAAACATGGTTACAGAGAAAAAGGACAAAGGAGTTCGTGTGGGAGAAAAGAATTGATTTGAAAACTCAATAGTGTAGGGGTTAATAAGGCCAGGTGTCGTTTTATGATTGAAGAACAGTACCAACAGCACAAATGGTAGTGCACTTAAGTTTTTCCCTTTAAAATAAAGCTGTTGGCTTAGAATTTGGTTAATGCTAATCTTCATCCTGTACTTTATAATTACATAGTTACAATAGAGATAGCTAGCATGTTTGGAAAAACACTCTTACAATTTATTCTAAAGTTAGAATTAATTTTGATGAGAAATGTACGTGAATAGCTTACGGGTGTCAGCGTTGATTATGAGAAAAAATACGTTTATCCAAACATGCTAACATCTAGAAACACTTCTACTTTTGTGGTGGAAGATCGCCACCTTGATAATGTAAACTGTAACCAATCGTATTGTAAATTGTTAATAATAGACATTTTAGGGTCCATTTCCACGGTCAACATCAAGTTATGAGATTTTATTTTATTTGTGTATGTTTGTTAAATCATTGCAAAAGCCAAATACATGTAATCTATATAGTTATGAAATTCATATAACAAAAATGTATGACACTTTTTTTTTGTTACAAAAGGAAAATTAAAATTGTAAAATGTATGTCACTTTGTGCACAAGTATATTTCTCTCTTCATATCTCTATATCATGTCAACCACCACTTCTCTTTGTTCTTATCCTTTTTCTTTCATTGTTGTACTAGTTTTGTACAGAGGTATTGTACAAAGATAATTTATCTATAATCTATTTGCTTGTAGGGTTGGGCTATGTCAGAATCACTTTTAAATCCTGGTCGAGCTAGGCTGTGTCAACTTGATAATAGATGATGATATCATCATATTCTTAGCTGGGTGCTGTCGGGTTTTGAGTACCAAAGTTCTTGGGACTGCTTAAGATGATAAACGAGTCAGACAATCACCACTGTGCAAGGAGGACTTGCAATGCTCAAGGGGAATAATGCTATTGTCATCCTTGATCCTCAGTTCCTCACAAGATCCATCATCCATGTGAACTTTGGCAGGATGTATGCATGAATGGCAACTTTTAACAGTGAGGGTTGATTTAGTTATAGGAGTGAGTTGTAAGCATGTCCGTGTATTATATTACTATATAGATTCCAATGCTCTTGAATGTTTTTACCCCATGTCTTGCTCCATTCTTTGTTTTCTTCCTGTTTTTGTTCTGTGTTCTCTTTTGGCTCTGGGGGGGCTAGGATTGCTGTCTTATAAGTTTTTCAGTTTCAATTTTGCAGCCGATTTCTCAGTTGTACATGTACAAAGTACAAACCATAAAAAGATTGAGATACAATCTTCATGTTGCATACTTGTCGTTTTATTTGACCAATAAGTTAATAAAGTTTGGATTTTAAGTATTTTCATTCCAATTTTGTATTTTCACGAAGCAGGATGATTTTCTTTTTGTAAATTTGATTTTGATTAAAACGTAAAATGAAGTGAAACTATATCAGAAAGCCTACACGTAAAATGTGACCTGAATATAATTATATAATTATGTTTAATAAATAATTATTTAGAAGAGTATATACTTTATATTGTTTCATAAGAAAATTTAGATTTTGGTTTATAGGGTGGCTGTTAGGGTGCAAGTGTACACTAGGTCTTGCACCATACAAGAGCAAATTTTACATATTATAACGGGTAAAGTAACCTGCTTAGAAAAAAAATAAAAAAGTCATATTACAAAATTATCCTTCTATTCTTCCCCTCTTCCACCTTTGTCCTCCACCGCACACCCCTCTTCCCCCTCCCCACCTATCTCCGGTCTCCCTCACCCACCATACGCATCCCAAAAACCCAGATAGAGCTGTTGCAGTCATGATATACCGATGACATCTCTTTCCCATCGCCGGCAACAATCGACGCCAGTCACCGCACTCTCTACGATCTGTCCCAAACCTGTATTATCACTTCTCTCTCACTTTCTTGTCCCTTCTGCGGCGCTGCTTCATGCTGCCGTCGCCGTCTCCGACCAACCACCACGTGTCCCTTCACCGATCTGGTCTCCAGCTCCACATGCAGAGTCCCATTCGTTTACATTCAGAGAAAATGGAGTACAGATCTCGAGAGTTGGAGAGGGATCTTGAGAGGGAGAAAGACGGAGGTGAGCCCCCTGGTCACGACACTCCCTGGTGATTCGATGGCGGTGAAGTGCGAAGAGGTCGCGGCGAGGAAAGAGATCGCGATAGAGGGAGGTTCCACAGCGAGGGTGCTCCGGCCCTGGACATTGCGAGATGGTGGCGGACGCAAAAACGAAGAACAACGACAAGGCTAGATGGAAACGCTGGACAAGAGGACAACGATGCCTTCTGAGTGGGCGACGCAAATTCCGGGGGAGATGAGCCAGCGGAGATGGGCCTGGAGGGAGAAAGAAGAAAGTAGCAGAGGAAGAAGAATGGCTCAGAGGGCTTTTGTGTCATTTACATATTTTATTTTAAATATAATTAAAAACTATTCTACCAGATAACCCAGTTACCCATTAGCCTCAGTGACAGGTGTTGTAATGCTATTGGCTCTCAAAGGTATGGCACCGGTGCAAACCTAATGCGTATTGCACCTTATATTCCATCGGTTTATAGTCCATCTCTCAGCTACTTCACTTGGATTTTGGATTGGAGGTTTTGTTGATTCAAGCGTTGGTTCAAGCATTTAGAAGCCGTATAAATTGACTAAAGGTGTGATAATCCTTAATAAAGATAATCATTATATCTCTTAAGCTAATTTTTTTTGGTAGAGTTAGGTCATTTAAATTTTAATATGATATTAAAGTCTATCCTTAATCTATTTAGTGAATATCACCCGTATATGAGTCACCCGTAAATATGTTTAACTAATAATCTTTTGGCTTAGAGTAAGACCTTTCAAATTATAATAATCAATTTCTATTTTGAGAGACTCCTCCTTCTACTGTGTATACTATTTTCGCTTTTGATAGCACAGTTAGTTTAGGAATTATTTTTGTTTTTACTTTATTTCTGTTTCTGATTAGTAGTATTTAAATCTTTTACACCGAAAAAAGAAAACATTTCTGTTATATAAATATTAAAAGCTAAAAAAGAAGATATGAAAGCGAAATGTATAATGTGTACTATCAATATGAAAGTAATTTCTTGTTTCCACGCAATTTTTATTTAGATAAGTAATTTGTCACAAAAAATGTGGAGGCAGAGACCTCAATGAAAATAATAATTGTGCATTTAGAATTCCAATGAAGTATTAATTCATGTTTTTCTAAATAATGCCCTTATAAGAAAAATAAATGATGAGAAATAATAGTACATTTTAAAGGATAAAATAGGAAAATATAAATTATGTATTTAAAAGTTAACAAAATTGATTGCATTTTTTAATATATGTATCTTCTCTAAGTGAACACTTATATTAAAATGGAGAAAGTATTAGTTAGTTTTCATTGAAAATGTTTGTCGTAAATTATTTTAGTCTTCCAAAAAATTCCTAAATTGAACATTAAAATTAACACCCTCAATTGATCTAAACACGTTATAAGGCAGAACTGGTATTTCACCACCCCAAATTTACCATACAAATGTGTCATCTTTTAAGATGTCATTTCATTGTCAGCACTTGCACGATTTTAAATATGGCTCAGAAGATCATGCTTCCAAATTCACAAGGTCTCTTAAATGTGTCGTGGTGGGTAGGAAAGTTTTCATTTTGTAAAAACTGTTTTAAAATTTTAACGTTCTGACAAGAATTTTCATTTCTCGATCGTGAATAGTGAACAATGAATCCAACACAAAGCAAATGGGAAAAACTGAAAAGTCACAGCTTCACAAGAATCCCCTCATTTTCCCCTATGCACTCTCCAGGTAATGGAGGGGCTCACACATGGTAGCTCTAACATCATTGGCAGCATTTATGACATTTTAACTTGTGAAACTCTGTAGTCACAAAGTGTAAAATTTTAACAGCCATCCCAAAATTTAAGTAGAAAAGTTCAAAGAATTTTTATTGAAATTGAAAGTTGTTTTATTTTCAACAAGACTGAAAGAAAAATGAATAAAGTCAATACGCTTGTGATAGTCTAATGCAATGTTCTCAGCTAAAAACTAAGAACTGAGTTCTGAGTTCTTAACCACTGGAGGGAATGACGTGGAATTCATAATTCTTCTAAATTCTTAGAGTATCTTCAATGGAAGTGTCACTTATCTAAGACACTTGAAAATGAGCGTCTCACACTATTGGAGCAAATGAGATCTTCATGCTGTAAAAAAATTAGTGTATGCAGCAAGACACTATGTCTCTTCAAATTGTGCACAAAAAACAAAAAAGTTATTATTATTATACTGAAGAAAAAGTGGTTTGGTGTTGATTGTGAGATCTACTAGAGAAACTTTTAAGAGTTGTTGGGTTGAAATAAACAAGTAATAAAGTGGTTTAGATGATGTGAAACTATGAAGAATTGTAAAAAATAATATAAAATGAAGTGTAGACACTTTAGTGAAGGTGATGAATAAAAATGCTCTTAGAACATCTTAAATGTTACTCCCTCCGTTCATTTTTAAGTGTCGTTTTAGCATAAAGCTCTCCAACCAAGATAGTGGGTTATTATAGTTGTTTTTCCCATTATACCCTCTCACATCCCAATCATAAAGTCATAAATCTCTCCAACCAAGATAGTGGATTGTTAGTTTTTTTTTCCACTCTCTCATATCATTAAACCACCTATTACTCTCACCCAATCATAAAGTCAAAAAGGTCTTCATACTTATTAAGAAAGAAGAATTTTATGGAAAATGTGAAGTGGAGTTATTAAAAAAGTAAGGGTATAATTGACAAAATGGAACCTAAAACATCAAAACGACAGTTAAATAGGAACAAAAAAAAATGTTCTAAAACGACACTTAAAAAGGAACGGAGGGAGTAGTTCTTAGCTCTTATCATTATTCATGTGGGCACGTACGACCAAATGTGCTTAAACAACTCTTTATAGATTTTACTCCAATCATGAGTTCTTAGTTCTTAGCACTATTCATCCGGTCCAACAATACCATTATATTAATATTTTTTTATTTTCATATATTTTGATTTAAATTTAAATGTTAATTCAATATTTAAATTAATGAGAGAGAAAAAAAGTATTTTTTTATGCTAAGAACTCAAAAAGTAAGACTTCTTATTTTTAAGAACTAAAAACTCCACGTCATCTCCTCCAATGCAAGGTTCTTAGTTCTTATTTTTGAGTTAAGAACTAAGAACTGAGTTCTTAACCACTAGAGGGGATGACGTGAAGTTCTTAGTTCTTAAAAATAAGAACTAAGTTCTTATATAAGAAGTTTTATTTTTTGAGTTCTTAGCATAAAAATTTAATTTTTTTTTCTCTCATTCATTTAATTTAAGTATTGAATTAGCATTTCAATTTAAATCAAAATATAGTGCTAAGAACAAAGAACTAAATGCAACTCCAACGCTGGGCTCTTAGCCCAGCTGGAGGTTTTAAGAGCCGACTCTTATTTTTTGTCTGCGTTGGAGTTGGCCTTCAGGCTCTTAGCTACAGTGCAGGGTCTCTTGTGCAAGAGCCCCTACTATATGTACTCTTAGATTAAAAAATTATTATTTTCTCTCACATCCATCAACAAGAAAACAAGGGAACAATAACATAATGAGAAAAGAAGATGATTAGAGACAGTAATTTTACCATTAACAACCAAAAATCAACATTTCATTACATAAAGGAAGAAAAATTTTCAAAGATCAAATTTTTACAATGAAAAAAAAAAAACTAGCACAACTTCGATTTGAGGTCTTCTGTTCTTGCATGTCACCGATCTACTACTGGAACTTTCGATCTGGACTGCTATTACTTTGCATGTGCAAAAAGGAGCTCCCTTTCCTCTGATCTGGTGGAAAAGGGGCCACCTTTGCTCCAATTTGGTGGTGGTTAGTCGATTTGGGGGCTTTTGGTGGCGGTGAGGTTGTTTTGTTATGGGTAAGTGGCGGTGAGGTGGGTTTTGGTTGCGGTGGTGGGTGCTTGGTGGTGGTGGTGGGTGTTTGGTGGTGGTGGTGGCCGATTGGGAGAGGTTTAGAGGAAGAGAGAAGAAGAGAGGATGAAGAAGAAGAAAGGAAGAAAGAAGGAAGGAGAGGACAGCTACGGTTGAGTGGAGATGAGGTGACGTTTGGCTTTTATAGGGGGTGACCTGCTGAGCAGGTCATCCAGTCGTTGGAGCCCCTTGTTGACTGGCTAGAGCCGGTTTTGTGGCCATTTGGGCCTTTTTTGATCGGCCGGACTGATTTTTTCATCTTTGGACCCCTTTAACTAGCCCAATTTTTTTTTTTGAACTTTCAGCCCAAACATTAATTTTAATTATAGTATTAGGAAATTTAAAGAAAATAATTAAATTTAATTATAGTATTGATTTAGTATTAAATTTTAAATCTGAATTTGGTGTAAATAAATATTATAAATAAATGTTGTATGGTGGGACACGGGTGGAACCCTTGTAATAGTAATTTAAGAGCTCATGCATTGGAGCAAAGAGCAAAATTTACTTCAGGTCTTAAGTCTGATGTGGCAGTACAAGTCCACACGAATAGTGCAGAATAATGTTTAAGAGTTCGGGTGCATTGTAGTTGCTCTAAGAACTCATGGTTGGAGCAAAATATGCAAATAGTTGCTTAAGCACATGTGGTAGTATGAGCCCACATGAATAATGCTAAGAACTAAGAATTAACAACTAGCATTGAAGATGCTATAAGGAGTTTTACTTTTTGAGTTCTTAGCAAAGAAAATTAATTTTTTTTTCTCTCACATTCATCAACTAACTGATTTAATTTAAATATTGAATTAGCTTTTAAATTTAATTCAAAAATATATGAAAATAAAAAATATTAATATAATGGTATTGAAGCAAAATCTGTAAATAGTTGCTTAATCACATGTGGGAGTACGGGTCCACATGAATAGTACTAAGAACTAAGAATCTAGCATTAGAGATACTCTAATATGAAGATTTTCCAGAGTTTTAATGCATCTTATGGTCTAACTGCATAACACGTAGAACAACTGACATGCAGTTGTTATAGCTTAAGCAGATGTTTTAAATTTTCTATAAATATAACTGTGTTAAATACTTGATAGAGAGAACTTTAAGGCCATAGAAATTCTACTCAACTCGAATATAATTGCATTAGTTAAGAGCTTTAAGTGATAATGATTAGTTAAGAAAACAAATTTCTCTCCATTGAACCCTTCTTTATGTTGGTGCACTTAGTAATGTTGAGAATTTGAAGTGAGTTGGAGTTTCATATGCTTAAAAACGGTGAGGTGAGCATAATATAAAGATGTGAGACATAAGTCAACTGTCTTAAGATTTTGGGTAAAAATATAGCGTAAATATCCTTTTGTGGTCTTCAATATTCTCATCAGTACATGTTCTCTTGTTTTGGACTTTCATTATAGTATTTAACCGTATCTATTGTGACTCACCTCCATTTCTTGAGAACTTAACTGATACACAAGGTTCGTGCTAAGGTTTGTTGAACACACTAATATAAAGATGTGACACATAAATTTAATGTCTAAAAAATTTGGGTAAAAATATAGCGTACTTATCTTTGTGTGGTCTTCAATGTTCTCATTAGTACATTTTTTTTTATAAGCAGTTCTCATTAGTACATGTTCTCATTAGTACATTTTTTGTGGTCTTCAATGTTCTCATTAGTACATGTTTTTTTGCTTTGGGCTCTCAATATAGATTTAAGCATATCTATTGTGACTCACCTCCATTTCTTGAGAACTTAACTAATGCACAAGGTTTGCGCTAAGGTTTTGTTAACCACACTATTTGGAGACACACTCTTTTGTCCCCGTGTGGTAAAAGACCTTTAACTATGGTCTTAACACCCACGATTTTGTCCGCAATTGCCACGACAACCACAATTTAAAATCAATCATATTCATGAGTCCTTTGTCTATGTCTTATTCCATGTTCCAATAAATAAAATTATGTCATGTTAATTAAAAAAATACATGTATATGTCTTTTGTAACTTTACATGAATGTTTTTTTAGTTAACATGACACAATATCATTAGTGAAACAAGAAAAGAGACACAATTTGGAGATAAATGATCTTAATCTGAACAATTAACCGTAACATTAATTTTCGTATATCATAACTTTTCTCTATATCTCTCTCCTTTTATTATATCACATCATAAATCATAACCATTACTTATTTATCTTAACTTTACATCTTACTCTAGGTATCTACATAATTTTGATGTTCTCCATTAAAACATTAATTACTGGGCCTCAAAGTGCATTTGTTCCTGGTCGCCTGATCACTGATAATGCACTGGTGGCATATGAATGTTTTCATCTTATGAAAAAAAAGATGTTTGGCCGTAATGGCATGATGGCTTTAAAGCTTGATAAGTTGAAGGCATATGATAGGGTCGAATGACCGTTCCTTAAAAGTGTCCTTGAGAAAATGGGGTTTCCCATAGGTTGGATTTCTCTCATTATGGACTATGTAACTTCGGTTCAATTTCAGGTAATGCTGAATGGTAACCCTCAGGTACCTTTCGATCCTGGTAGAGGATTGAGACAAGGAGATCCCTTATCCCCTTACTTATTTATTCTTTGTGGGGAGGTGTTCTTAGCCTTGATTCAAAAGGAGATTGAAGCTTCGTCTCTTCATGGCATTAAAATTGCCCGTTCTGTATCTGCACCTGTGATTTCTCACCTTCTTTTTGCAGATGATAGTGTGGTCTTTGCAAAGGCCACAGTGGATGAAGCTAATGCTGTTCTTAGGATCCTTGCTTCCTACGAGCGAGTTTTTGGCCAAGTCATTAACTTTGACAAATCTATGCTATCCTGTAGCCGTAATGTTCCTAGTCCCCGTTTCGATGAGCTTAAAACGCTTTTGGGTGTGAAGGCGGTGGATAGCTATGACAAATATTTGGGAATTCCTACCATTATTGGTAAGTCAAAAACTCAAATATTTCAATTTATCAAGGAAAGAGTTTGGAAGAAACTCAAAGGTTGGAAGGAAAGATCTCTATCCCGTGCGGTTAGGGAAGTCCTAATTAAGGCGGTTGCCCAGGCAATACCAGCTTATATTATGTCTTGTTTCCTCTTACCAGATGGTTTATGTGCAGATATTGAGCGTATGATTAGCAAATTCTATTGGAGTGGTGACGCTTCCAGGAGGGGTATTCACTGGCTCAAATGGGATTCTTTGTGTCGCTCTAAGTTGGACGGTGGTATTGGCTTTAGGGATTTCAAAGCCTTTAGCACATCCTTAGTAGCTAAGACTTGGTGGCGAATTCAGCATAACCCGGAGTCTCTTTTGGGCCGTGTGTTCAAGGCCGTTTATTTTCCTCACACCACCATTAGTGCAGCAAAAAAACATGCACGCCCGAGCTACACTTGGACGAGTATTTTTCGTACTGCATGGGTGTTTGAGGAGGGGGCCTGTTGGAAAGTTGGTGATGGTAAAGGGATTGATATTTGGAAGGATAAATGGCTTCCAAGTGGATACCCTTTGATTTACCGTGAGGACTTGGCCCATGAGGGTAACCTAACCTATGTGTCCAATTTGATGCTTGATAATTTGCAGGTGTGGAATAGAGACTTGATTGAACTTTTCTTTTGGCCACCCACAGCTAAGGAGATTTTGGCTATCCCACTAGCTTTGAGGCCCTCAACAGATGTTCTCTTTTGGCCCTTGACTTCAGATGGTGCTTATAATACAAAGTCTGGTTATGAGTTTGTTCGTCAGCAACAAATTCGTGGTGCAGCAACCTCCTCGAGTTCTGCAGCTAGCGGGCGAAGTCAGCGACCTGAATATTGGAAGTCCTTATGGCATGCTCCGGTGCTACCTTAGGTTAAGGATACTGTTTGGCGAGCAACCATGGGAATCTTACCAGTTCGAGCGGAGTTGAGGAAGCGCGGTATTGAGATGGATACGAGTTGTCCTTTCTGCATGGAGGAGGAGGAAACAGTAACGCATGTGTTGTTTCAGTGCCCAGTTGTGATACGCTAGTGGTTTGCCACTTCTTTGAGCATGAGATTCTCTCATGGTGATGCACCAGCTCTCTATATTCAGCAGATTTTGGACAGCGATGATTCAGAGGTAATCGGCATGAGTTTCACTTTCATTTATGCAATCTGGGAGCAACGTAACAGTGTAATTCACAAGGGGTTGCCGGCCAGCTTCAAGGTGGTCCTTCAGCGGTTAGCAGCGCTGCGGTGTCCGGACAACAGTGATTTGGTAGCATCTCCGACAGCCCGTGTGGAAAACGTGAGTACGTCATGGCGGAGACCGCGTGGAGGCACAATAAAACTTAATTTTGATGCTTCATGGACAGCGGATACAGGTGCTGGTTTTGGCATGATCACACAGAATTTCAACGGCGAGGTCATGGCAGTTGCTGCTTTTGGTCGAGTGGAGGCTCCGTCTGCTCTCGTGGCTGAAGTTTTAGCATTTCGGTGGTGTATGTTATTGGCAAGGGACCTTGGCTTCTTCCGAGTGGTTCTAGAAACGGATTGCAAGCACTTATTTGAGACTTGGAAGAAGAATAAGCCGAGGTCATCTTATTTATTTTCTATTTTGAATAATTGTCGAGAGAAACGGTCTCTTTATTTTCTTGTTTTGATTTATCCTTTGTGCGCCGTTCTGGCAATTGTGTGGCTGATTATCTGGCAAAAAACACCTCAAAATTTTCCAATGTTGTTTGGATTGAGGAGGTTCCGCCAGAATTGGACCCTTTGGTAACTTCGGATGTATTAGCCTCTATGGCTCTTTGATTTCAATATATCATTTCCTTTAAAAAAAATTAAAACATTAATTAGTGTGCGCATATAAAATAAAATCCCAAAGAGGCTAAACTCATGAACCATTAACAATAACATCTTTCATACACGCTTAATTTTTCTCTATCTTTTTTTCTTATCACATCACATCACATATAAAATATTATTGAATTCCAAAATCTAGATTCTTATGTTTTTTTATAACTAATGATTCATACACACTTCATTTTCTTTTTCACCTCAACACCACTTATTACTCACCTACAATGTACGAAAATTTAACTTTTTATTAGAAAAATTAAGAATAACTATCAAGTTCTCTAGACTTTTTAGTCATAGAGGCGATATCATATCAAATAACTAATTATCTCAATAAATTATTTATGACATTCGTATCTTTCTTGGTACCCTCAATAATTATTAGGCAGTGACTATTTGCGCCTCCCCGTTTTACTAAGTCCGCCATCTCCTTTTTAAAAATTCCAACATTGCCCTTAGTAAAAAAAACATAAAAAAGTTACTTCCCACACACCATCTCATTCTTCCTCCTCACCCTCCTTTTCATCCTCCACTCCCAACTTCTTTTGGGTGATCTCAAGTCAAGAATAGAAGCTTACCCATGTAAGTTTTTACCTTTTTCCGAGCTTTTTTTTCAGCTTTTTTTTAACTTTCATCGCGATTTCGCGACGTAACTGGTTAGTCCCGCACTTAAACATGCGGTAGTGAAACAAATTACACACTCCCGCTAACATAAGTGCGGAAGTGAAAAACTTAGTCATTTCAATCGTGTTAAGGTCTGGTATTGCTACCTAAATAAAATTGATTTTCCCGCACTTAAAAGTGCGGAACTTGATGTGTTGGAATAATAGTTCCGGAAGCCTCCGCACTTAAAATTGCGGAACGTATTTTTCTACAACTCACAGGCTAACCGCACTTCAACATGCGGTAGTCATAAAACATGTCCGCAGTTTAGAGTGCGGGCAAGTC
This sequence comes from Lotus japonicus, assembly GCF_012489685.1. Taxonomy (NCBI): domain Eukaryota; kingdom Viridiplantae; phylum Streptophyta; class Magnoliopsida; order Fabales; family Fabaceae; genus Lotus; species Lotus japonicus. The sequence goes on from NC_080044.1 coordinate 419,148, forward strand.
ACGAAACATCCTCCCATGGCAGAATTAAATCGAGGGACTGAATGAAGACACAAAATACAACCTAGGCCTCGAAAACTTGTAAGAAATAACTTACATTGTTGTTCTTCTTGTGGGTTTTGTCCTCCTTTCTCTTCCTCTTCTTGACTTGGTTGTGGGTTAATATGGGTTTGAGAGACTTGATTTTGTGAGGGTTGAAAATTTTGAAATTTGGTTGGAGAGGAAGAGGGGTTATACGGTTGAGAGAGGGGGGAGGGTTTGTAGGGAAAGATGAAGATGAGGTAGTTTTTTTTTTTTAAAATTTAAATTACTGAAGGGTATTTTGGTCTTTTTCCAGTTTTGGGGATGACGCACTTAGCAAAATAGGAGGCGCAAAATAGTCACTGCCTAATTATTAATACTCAAAATTTACTCTTTCAAAACAAAGAACAACTTTGACAAAAACAACGTTTTCAAATTAATCACAAAATTCTTTCCACAAGTAACCAAAAAACACTAATCACAAAAAGGTTGTTTTTGGTCGCTTGAAAAGAAATTGACGTGGGAAGGTCCTAATGAGATGAAGCATAAGAGAAGCAGAATTTGCAAGGTGAAAGAGAAAGCAGCTAGCATGGAAATTGAAGTGTTTATGCAATTCTATTAATAATACATATATATCATACCTCAAGAGTCTATTCTATTGCATAGATTCCATGTCCTGCATACATGATGGGTAGAGGAGAGAAACATGACTGAAACTGAAACTCCACGTAGCAATGCAAATGCAAATGCAATTTCCTAAACTAAAGCACAAGATAGATGGATATTATTTTAATGTAAATAGGAACTCAAAGCTAGAGACCCAGAGATCAGGAAATGACTAGAGAGATACATACTATATATATAGGAACAACGAAGGAAGTGAAGTGATAAATATAATTAGTTTAATTAAGAAGGTTGTGATGGTGTTGTTGGGAGATTGTTCTTTTTGGCTAGATTGTGCTTATTGTTATGCATCCAAACCTTGAGCACTCTTCTCTTGACACCAATCTCTTGGCAGAATTGTTGCACTGCAGATTCCTCTTGCTTCTGAATCTTCCAACCAACCTTGTCTGCAAAGTTGAGCATTTTCTCTTTCTGCTCCTGTGTGAATTTTGTCCTGAACCTTTTCTTCACTATCTGATTCTGTCCTGCAGGTCTACCCACCATTCCACCAGCCGCAACATCTTCTTGTTCATCAGATTCAGAAGGAAGAAGGCTCCCAATGTTGTAGGGCATTATCATGTGGTGGGGTGGTAATATAGTTCTAGAAGGCAGAATGTTGTTGTTACCTGCTGTTGTAGGGTGGTGGTGATACCCCAGAGCCTCAGGAGTAGTTAAGATGTTCTTGTGGTGATGATGATGATGGCCTCCTAAAATGAATTTCCTTCCCCCAAGACCAAGCCTGTTGAAGTGTTGGTAGTCAGGTGGTTCACCTTCAACTTCTTTTCTGTGGAAGTTTCTGTGACAGTTGCAAGCAGAGCAGTTGAGTGCCTCTATGGTTCCTTCTTCTCCACTTGGCATGAACTCACCACACCCATCTGTGGCATTCCCTCCCATTCCTGCTGCATGATTCTTCAGGCATTCTCTGTACCTGATCGCCACTTTCTTATTGTAGGCTCCATCATCCTCCTGTTGCAGTCCTGCTGCAGCTTGCAATTGCATAGATGAGCCATTTGAAGGTACTGCTGCTGATGTGGGAGATATGATGTTATTGTGGTTGTGGTTATGGTGTGGAGCTGGGTCATGAATATGATGCATATTCATGTGGTGATCATGTCCATTACCTGCAGCATGTCCCCCACCATAATTAGTACTGCTGTTTATTGGGATTGGGATTGGGATTGGAATTGGGATTTCTCCAGCTTCTTGGCTGCTGGAAACTTCCATTCTGAATATTAATTGCTTGAGTTTAATTTGGAGAACAAAACACGAAGGAGACAAGACAGAAATGTTGGAAAGTGCAAAAATGATTGATAGTTATTTCCAAGTGTGACCAACCACTCCTTTGATCTTTCAAGAGCAACACATGATCAAGATGGATGTTGGACAAGCTCTAGCCAGAAGGGGAGTAACTAAGTAACTGGATGGTTAATTAATAGTTTCTTTCTCTCAAAAGGAAGAGTATAGCTAGCTAGGAGTTGGGAAGCACTTGAGTTTTGAAATTATGTTGAAGAGAAAGTGAGAAGAAGCAGAAATGAAATTAAGTGGATGAGAATTGTAGGGCACACAACTTTTGAAGGAAACAAGATAGACACTTTCCCCCTCTGGGTATTTTCTTCTTCAAAAGTGAGAGACAGACAGAGAGAGACAAACAGTTGGTAGGTAGTGGTAATTAAGTGAGAAGATATATAATGAATGAACCTTGTTTTGATGTCTGTCAGCAGCTGCTACAGATGATTCAGTTGGAGAGGAAGGAGGTAGCAGATAGAGGTAACTGACATGGAGAACTAGGATTCAAAAACACCATGAAACCCCTTTCACACAAGACATGCTTGGTTATGAGGTAAGAAAAAGATTATGTGACTTCAAATAAGAGTAACTATGGGGAAGTTAAAGGAGAGAAATGAAGAGGACAAGTTTGGAGATGGGTTTAGGTAGTCAAGCACTAAACAAGAGGAGCTTATAGAGGTGTTGTGGGACAAAAAAGGAGGAGGGAGATAAATGCAAGGCTAAAAAGCACTTTTGGCCCCTGATGTTTTAAGTTTGTGCAAATTCTGCCCCTACTCTATTTTTGTCGACGTTTCTACCCCTCATGTTTTCAAACAGTGCAGCGTCTACCCCTCATGTTTTCAAATAGTGCACCGTCTACCCCTCCGCCCCCTCATGTTTTCAAACAGTGCACCGTCTACCCCTCACGGAGGGGTAGACGGTGCACTGTTTGAAAACATGAGGGGTAGAAACATCTACAAAAATAGATAGGGGCAGAATTTGCACAAACTTAAAACATCAGGGGCCAAAAATGCTTTTTAGCCTAAATGCAAAGAGGGAGGGTTGAATTCAGATTAGAGACCAACAAAAAAAAAGGTGTTGTGGTTGCTTTGCTTTGCTTTGCTTGCACTATCAGCCATCGCGTTTACGCCATCCATATAGAGTGAGTAGAGGGGAGCAGTGTGTCAGATAGTGGTAAGGACAAACTAAAGCAGAGAGAGAGACCCTTTTATTTATTTTTCTTTATCAAATAGCTAGCTAGCTAGAATTAAAACAAACAAATAACAATGGAACATATGATCCCCTTAAGTAATGTCTCGAGTTTGAATCTTGTGGATGGATAAAATTTTTGCTGAAAAAGTTAGACCCACCATAATGTAAATGTTCCCGACTAGAACAAGATTGCTTCTGAAAAAGGACACATATCTTACATAGAAAATAAACAAACAAAGTTGTTAGCTACTCAAACTAAATTAGCCAATCCCTAACCCCACTAGACTACTTCAGTTATATACATAGGATGCCAAAATGGGGATGAACTTAGAGGTCACAACTCACAACCAACATTCACATTTAAATATACAAACTATTTATTTAGGAAATCAATGAGTTGATTACAATTTTAATTTTCTATATTTCAAAGAAAAGAAATGATTGTTTGATAGTTTTTAGTTCTTGAGTTCGTACTGCCGCATGTATTTAAGCAACTCTCTACCGATTTTGCTTCAACCATGAGTTCTTAGTTCTTAGCACTATTCATCCAGTCCCACAATACCATTATCTTAATATTTTTTATTTCCATATAATTTTAATTTTAATTAAAATGCTAATTCAATACTTAAATTAAATGAATGAGAGAGAAAAAATTATTTTTTTATGTTAAAAACTTAAAAAGTAAAACTTCTTATATAAGAATCGAGTTTTTATTTTTAAGAACTAAGAACTCCACGACATCCCCTCCAGTTGTTAAGAACTCAGTTCTTAGTTTTTAATTCAAAAATAAAAATTAAGAACCTTGCATCGGTGATGTTGTTATTAGGCATACTCTTGAATATATGTTTGACATTACTATTATATTTGAAGGGTTACACCGGTTGGACTGAAAGAAATGTTTTCCGTGACTATTATTGATAATGAAATACCCTATATATACAACTTACCTAGTTGACTAACAATAAATATTAAACCCTAATTACAGGCGTAATTACAAAGAGAATGAAGAAAATTAAAAAAATGTGTATGTTTTTATTCATTTTACCTGCAGAACTATGATAGTGATACTATACATGTTCGGACTCATACTGTGTGGTTATGTCCTTCCATTCATTCAGGCTTCAGCATTAAAATATTAGCTTTATAGTATGTATGGTTGAACTTATTGATTAATTAATAGCTTATGGATCCAAACAAATTAAAAGATCTTTCGAGAATTTGTGGAGTAATAATTAAGTTAGTGATGAAAGCATGCATGCAAACACAGTACGACTGGTAGTGGTGGTGGTGAAGTGTTAGTTTGGTAATGAGGTCTTTTGGTTTGGCTAGCTCAACATAGAATAGATCAATAGAACGCATTCTTCCTTCACGCGCCAGCATTACTGCTGAGGGAAATTAATTAATTATTGATTGATATGCTTGTGGTGTTGTGTCAATAAATAGTTCCCTCAAGATCACAATGATGTTCCTTTGGAATATATACAAGTTGCAGCAGAAGCAGTAATTGAATTTCATTCAGATTTATCACGTGTGAGAGAGAAAAGCAGACACACACATGGACAAATAATACTAATAGTATACTACATCCACCCTATTTATAATAACTAATTGAGATATTTATATATTGTAATTATTTTTATAAAAATCAATTTAGAGTTTGTGATACATTAAATATTTTTTGATAAAAATATTTTTATTTAATTGAACATAAACATTTAAAAAGTGAGTTTAAAGTAATTTTGTAAATTCAATATTAATTTAAAATAAATTTATTATACTTAACTATTTTAATTAGATTTTTTAACTGTCTAAATTAATTTTTTTCCCCCTTGTAAATGGAAATGGACGGAACTCCCTCCAGCAGTACTCCCTGCAGCAGATAGCGTAGGTTAGTAAGTAAAGAACCGATGCTTTATCTATCTAATTGTCAAATTATTACTACTGTATTAGTTTAACGGATCAGTTATCTATCAATCAATCTTCAATCAAATAATGAACTAATATATATAGCACCACCAATGGAGATGGAGATGGGATGAGGGGTTTGACTTTAAAGTTCATTGTCAACATGCATATATGCACTAATTAATCCTCTCATTAACTAGTACTAAAATATCTGTCGACATATATATATATATGTAATTATATGAATTATGAACCTCTTCCTCCTGTAAAAAAAAAATAAATGAATTATGAACACATTTTAAGATTGACCTGAAAAAGTTAATAGTACGTCACGGTTGCTCTGTAAAGTTGTTGTTTTTACTTCTTTACATATTCTGCTGGGAAGAAAGAAAAGGCTTCTCATTTTTGTTTTGTTACATGATATGATATAAGTATTTGTTTATAAATTAATCATGAATCGAAATGACTAGCTTTATATATTCTTTTATTATCCGTTACCTTTATTCTAGTTGCTTTGCTAGCTACATACTACCACATTTAAGGCTTTATCCATGGATTGATGCATATATCTATCTTTCCAAGGATTGATGCATATATCTATCTTTCCAATTTGTTTTATCTATGTTGTCGCTTCTTCTACTAATTCGATCTGCATACTGCCTTTCCCTTTACTGCTTTTCTTTCTTCTTTATGTCTCACACTAAATTATTCCTGACCTATATATACAGCATTTCTTTTCTCTTTTTTAATTGCAATTGCAATTTGTTTGGAAGTTCATTAGAGGAGGGAGAGGGACACTTTTCGTAAGGATCATACTTAAATACTAAAAGATTAGGATTAATTTACACACATACGCGAAGAGAATTAGGATGAATATGGGTTGCTGGGTAGAAGGGTCCACACAAATAAATGGTGTTGATGACATACATACATGTGACAAGACAAGACACGCCCTAGCTTGATCACAATTTTCAAGATGCTAGCTTCACACCCCCAAATCATGTTCCTTTTTTAGTTTCCGGGAACCCAAACACAGAAGCCCACTACTCCTTCCGTTCCTATATAATTGATACTTTAAGTTTGTTTCATAAGTACATCCTCCGGTCACATATATAAGCAAAAAAGACATCTTAGGTTCATTCATTTAATGAATGTATCTAACCATTAATAATTAATGTTCTTGTTTTATTCAAATTACAATCCAACTTCCTACTATACCCTTTATCTCTCTTATTAATTATAACTTTTCAATTTTTCTACCACCAATAAATGAAGGGTACAATTGGTAAAGTATAATTAATTCTCTCTTGGACTATGTAAAGTGACAGATAATTAGGAACAAAATTCAGCTAGAGATAGTGTCAGTTATTTTGGAACGGAGGGAGTATTATTAATCACTTCATCCCTTACTTAGCTTTGGTACTCAAGTAGTATAATTTTGTTTGGAAATTATAGTTTTGGGGTACTTTATTTTTTTTTACCAGTCTAGTATAAATCGTCACTGTCAGTGGTGATTGTGTTTTTTTTTTAATTTTTTAAAGAATCGCCAATAGCATTGTCATTTTATTTTATTTTTTTCATTTTTTTAAATAAATCGCCAATCATGTTGGCGTTTTCCTTATTTTTTTAATTTTTCTTTGTTTTTTCTAACAATCGTCAACTATGTTGGCGTTTTTTACTTTTTTGTTTTTTTTTTAAATCGCCAACCTGTTGGTTGGATTTTTTTTATAATTTAAAAAAAATAGATGAGAACAACATTACATAAGATTACTTGAAGAGAGTGTCAAATTATCAATATTAAGGACAATGAAAATCAAAAATTCAGAACAAAACTCATTTTTTGTGTAAGAGTTAAAAAAAACCTATCTAGATTGCTTTTAGAATGAATATAACAATTGTTTTTTTTTTGTTTTTTTAAATTAGTATAAATTACAATTTTTTTACTATTCAAAATAAAAAACCAACCAATTGGTTATTTAAAAAAAAAAAAAAAAGTAAAAAACGCCAACATAATTGGCGATTGTTAGAAAAAACAAAAAAAATTAAAAAATAAGAAAAACGCCAACATGGTTGACGATTTATTTAAAAAACGAAAAAAAAGTAAAACACCAATGCTATTAGTAATTCTTCAAAAAATTAAATAAAAAAAATAAATCGCCACTGTCCTAGATTGGTAAATAAAAAAATGGTTAAATGTGTTTTCTGTCCCTGAACTTTAAGCGAGTTTCGATTTCCGTCCCTCGCCGGAAAATCTTCCTAGTGTGGCGTCCCTCTTCCACAAGTGACGTATTCACCCAACTCCTATCACTTATGAATGAGTGAGCCATTTTTTATTTTCCACATTAGTGTTAGTGTTAGTGTTACCGTTCTAATGATGCATCGATTCAGAGACCACTTACGACTTCTCACAGTCACAGAGTTCCCCTTTAACCTTTTCAGATGGATGACAGTATACCTAAAGACAAGCAAGTTAGCACACAATGAAACATAAACACATAGCATATGTGGCCAAGGCCACTATAAGTTCGAATGACAGAAACAAGAGAGTGTTCAAGTGAGGGTACACACATCTCCCACAAGGCATCATCAAACATAAACTTGATTAATTAAGAACACTGGTGAGAACTATCATCGGACCATACAGCTTCACTCCCTAACCTCCTCCTCTTCTGGATCCTCCTCCATGTCACCACTGCTCCCCTCCTCCGGCACTGGCATAGGCACTCTCTCTCCCAATCCATTGGGCTTCACGAACCGCTGTATGTAGATTCGGGCGTCTCTGGAAAAGCTTAGTGACCGCACCTTCTTCCTTGCTGTCGACCTGAGACGAGGCGCAGTCCTCCGGGGCGGAGAACCTAATGGCTCCTGAGGTGCTTGATTAGGCGCGAAGAGATCCTATGGGCTCCTGACTCGGATCGGTACGGGTCGGAATGGCTCCTCCTGGGGCAAAGGGTCCACACCAACCTGCAGATCGGGACACAATCCGGCCTGGGGCGCTGGATCCACCTCCGTCTGAGGCTGTGGTGGCAGATCAGGAACGGGCGGACGGAATCTCCGGGCATGCCTCGGCATATAGAATGAGAACATGAGGGGTATGGTCACTAGGTAGCCAAGCTCATCTGATCCGGGTACCCTGCAACACAACATGGCCAGTCCAGAATAAAAACAGAAACCGGTAGCGAGATCAAGGTGCCAGCCAGTACGGGACGGGAAGTCAGCGTGAATGGCGAGTACTGAAGGGAGGCTCATATTCTAGCCTATGATATGCTTTATAGTAAAAATAATGCAAGGGTAAGTCAAACACGACTTTGCACAAGCCACATGTCAAATAAGATAAACGATAAAGTTCAAGATAACATACTATTAAAAACAAGCATGTTAACAAGCACATACAAATCACACATAGTATGAGGTTTTACCGCCTTATACCTTCGTCCTTCGAATTGACTTCTCTCACTACTTCTTTACGAAATGGTGAGTTCATCGCCAACCTTTTTAATTATGTTTGTCATGTGATGAGTATATTTTATGGGGCCCGAAGCCTTAGCTTCTTTTAATCTTCGGAAAGTCGTCTCAGGAACATGGACACTCCTTACAGTCCACTCTTTACCGGACATGATCGCTCAGTAGCTCTTCGACAGAAATACACAACTTCGCGACTCCTGGTACGTTGCATCAGGCCGGCCCTCCGGACCCTGCCGGTAGCTGATGGAGAGGTAGAGTCATTGTGTAAGTCCCGAGTCTATTCATCTTTGAACAAGACCACCATTGGCGTCTCTGTATTCCCACTCTCTTTAGTGGTAGTGACAGCACTTCCCTACTCCTTGTCGCTCCGAAAGGTTGTTTACAAACATCATCCATCGCTCCCTTATTCTTCTCTCGAATTTCTAGCGAACTAGAAACAAACATCCGTACCTTACTCTTCAAGTAAGTACGCCTCATTGTATTTGAAAGCGAGATCCGAAGGGATCAAGTAGTCGGGTTTTAGGGCAGGAAATAGTTATTCGACCCGGTAATGGTTATCTACTTTCTTTAATTAATTTAAAGAAAGGGTATCACCTATTCGTTTACTAATTCCATTTTATAATTATTAATATCTATCTTCCTAAGGTGATTCCTAACATGTGACGGGTATGTCAATTTTCCAAATCCAAGTATCAATAACACATTAAGCCAGTGAATTATTTCCCTGTACCTTCCTACCTCAAATGTTTTAGATTTATATATTATCATAAGACAAATTCTCTTATCCAGGTTTTTAAGCCGATTTCCTAAGTATCACCATATCCCATGGTATACTTTACCTCCTTTCTAACAATGCAGCAATACAACATCCACAAGCAATTCACATATGAATCACAAGCAAACATTCAACATCACTTCATAAAATCCACAGTCATTGTAAACAATAGAGTAAATAATAATATGTCTACTATCGCTTTAACGATTACTTAATTGTCATGTACCAAGACAAGGTCTGGTCTAACTCCCCTTACCTGTGACTCAATGATTTCTTTTGAAACTCGAGAGCTTGATCCTTCACGCTCTGCATCATGGATTATGGTCGGGTTATAGATCCATGAAGCTAAAAATATAACTACTTCATGTACTAATTTTATTTTCTTTTTACTACCCTTTTACTCTAATTTTCTTTACTGGCCTGATTCTGTTACTAAACTCAGTCCTTAAGCTCATAATCACTTCTAGATTATTTAACTTACTCTTTAAGCCATTTTGTCAAAATCACTTATTCTTTAGCTTACTAACTTAACTTCCTAATTCATCATGCTAGCCTACTGACTTCTGACTTCTTGGTCTTTCATTACTCTATTCCTAGTTTCCCTAACTCATAATCAAGTTCAGAATCACTTAATTAAGCTTATTAACCTAGCTTAAGTTCAAATTAATCCTAAGTTTACTTGCAAATTAAGAAATTCACAAACTAGGCTAAAACTAACTTCTGATACTCTATTCCTATAGTTTCCAACCTTCTGAATCCATCTAGACCATTTTTAGAAACATTTGAGCACTGTAACTACCTCAATTTGCCAGTTTTTGAATCGGCCATGAGGTGAAATTGGGGTTTTTCAACTCAGAGCTTTATCATCGATTCTACCTATCCTAAAAGGCTCTACCATGTTCCAAAAGCATAACCTAATCAATTTGGCACTCCAATTCGAGGCCTGAAGCTCAACCCGATAGCATGCTCGAGTTTGAAAATTCAAATATTGGTTCTGCTAATTCATGGTGATTCGAGGCTCAAAACTAGTCTAAAGCTTCCTAAAAATGTCCTAAGCTTAAGGATAAGTTTTGGATTGAAAACAACGCGAAAATGAGAGAGTTGCAGAAACTCACTCGCCGAAGAAGACGAGGTTCGCCGGAGAAGATGATCGGAGGTGCTGAAATCGTCACCGCAGTGTTGTTCCGGGTACTGGGACTTGTTCTACAGGTTATGGGGATGAATGTGGTGCTAATGGGTGCTGCTATGGAGGTCTGGAACGTGAGAAAAGTTGAGTTACAGGTTGAAGAACTCGCCGGATTCTAGAAATTGCTCGCCGGAGTTGCAGGGTGCTCGCGGGTTTGGGTTTTCTGGGCTCAAAGTTTCGTGAAATTGACCCAGATCGAATCCTTACCCTCTCAGGAACTTAATGGAATGAAAATTACACTCTAACACTCAACAAATTTTGAGAATCGAAGAGAAGAAGCTTGTGAAGCTTTTCTCGGTCTCGCACTCTCTATCAGCTCTCTGGGCTCTATCTGAAGAGGCTAAGTGTTGGAATGGAATGTCTGAGGCCCAAGGGGTTCGAATGGTACCATTTTATAAGCTGTAAGTGGCTAAATTAAGCAAATCAAGATTAAGAGCTTAACCAAGTTGCACCACCTATGGAATTGCATGCAAGCTGATTATCACAAGGCTCCAGGTGCTGCTGCAGGTTTGTGCTAGTCCAAGCATCATTCAGGAGGGGTTTATGGGAACTAGAAGCCATCATGGTGCTTACTATTGATGAATAATAACGTGTCATCATGGGTGAATAGTAACCTAGGGCACCGGTTGGTCGGTTATTTTATTCTGTCTTGAAGTCGGGACAAATTGGCTACTATGCTTCATCATTTCTGAATACTAAGGGTTTTCTAATAGTGTATTTCCCCTTTGAATGCCTAGTACTAACACACATTGTATACTAGGGTTTGGCTCGTCGGTTCGACTATCGATCGATCTGAGACAGTGTGTTACTACCGTCAAGAGATTCGATTAGATTAGCTTCCTTTCCTCATCTACTCGAGTCATTCATTTAAATGAGAGTCATGACGACCATGTCTTTGGTACCTTTGATTGTCGGTTTGATATAATCGTCACACCGACGTTCTATCGTCGCATCGTAAATCGTGCATAAAATAGGCATACATATATATATACACACACACACAAGCACACACATACACGTATTATATATATATATATATATATATATATATATATATATATATATATATATATATATATAGTTATTCATACTACCTCATGCTTTGTTAGAGTCATAATCCTAGTCCATTCCTAGTTCTAGGGTTAGTTCGTCATCTAACGGTCATCACCTGTTTGGTTAGAGTGTGGGATGTTACACCTTGCGTCATCCTCCAACTCAATTGTTTGTACGGAAACCGTCATTGCCGTCGATATAGCTCCGACAGCCTTGCACGTGGCCATGCCACTTCATTTAATGAAATGAATGGCATTTAAATAAAATAATAATTTTTTTCTGTTTTTTAAATTTTAATTAAGCCCTCTAATTTAAGAAAACTAGCCACTCATGGCTAGAGAATCCATACAAGAAATGTTAAGAACCTGAGAAAAATTATAAGTTGGAAGCCTTTCACAAGCCCCAAGGTTCTCCTCAGCTTCTAAACTTGATCCAAAATGAGTAAAATGTCTAAGTGTTCCAAAGAAAATGGCCAAAACATTATTTATAGGCAAAATAGACGAGTCTGGGCGCTCAGGCGGCAATTCAGCACGCCTGAGCGCCAATTCCATGCTGAAAATGTGCCTCTGGAAGGCAATTGAGCACGCCTAGGCGCCAATTCCAAAAACCCTGGAAAAAACAATTGGCGCCTAGGCGCCAATGGAGCACGCCTAGGCGCTCAAGTTCGCTGGAAAACCTTTTTATCTTCCTCTCATTACTTCAGCATATTACACACGGCCTACACGTGTCAAGTCACCGCGACTCACGGCGGTCACGACTGCATCTGGGCGAGAGAGTCAAATGCTGTCGCCGCAAGCCCACTCGTGGACTCAGAAGGATCTGTCGAGCAAGTCAAAATTTAGCTTTAGCTTTATTTACCATGCCATGTCGGCGACTTATCTTTTTCACTAGCCTTGATATTAGTTAGTTTTTCTTACACTTGTCTCCTATGTTCTAAAGACACTCTTAGCTCTCATGCTTCGAACCCGGTGTCTTGTGGACTTGTGGATTGGATGAGACCCCAGAGACCCTCGCCCAGGGGTGCTCACCCCAAGGCGACCCACAAGCTAGGGGCTTGGGCCTCTTGGAGGAAGCTCAATCGGCCCACTAAGGACGGTTGGACGAGCCAGACCCAACCCTCAGCCTATAAATAAGGGGCGGTTACCAATTGTAAGAGACTCTTAGCTCATTTAATGAATAACAAACTCTAGATTCAGTTACGCTTTCTCTCTCTAAGCGGTTACACGCTTTCTCTCTCTTTAGATTCTCTCATTGCAATCCTCACACTCTAGGTACTATACCTTTTTTCTATGTTCTTGGTTGGAACAAATTTTTCCATATTTAACGTTAAGAAAGTTTGGTTAAGACTCCCCTTAATCATATGATGAAACTCGTAAATATTAATTTTTTTGAATTCTGTCACCCATTCCTAAGGTTAATACCATTAAAATTCAAGAATTTCAACTAAAAATTGGAAATTTGAACTAACATTCAAAAATTTGCACAAATTTTAGCTTGATAAAATTTGGTTAAAACAACCCTTCATTATATGATGAAACTCAGAATTTTTTTTTTTGAACTCCGTCACTCATTTCAAGGGCTAATACCTTTAAAATTCAAGAATTTCGACTAAAAATTGAAATTTTCCACCAAACTAAAAAATTTGCACAAATTTTAGCATGAGAAAGTTTGTTTAAAGTTCTCCTTAAACATATTACAAAAAGTGGGGAATTTAAATTTTTTCGGATTTCGTCACTCATTCCATGGGTTAACTAACACCTTTAAAACTCAGGAATTACGGCTAAAAACCAAAAAAACTACACTGATACTAAAAAAATTCATAATATTATTCCTGAGTAAAACTTAGTTAAAGCCTCCCTTATTTATACCATGGAACTCAAAAAATTTAAGTTTTTTAGATTTCACAACTAAATCTATGGGCTAACACCTTTAAAACTCACAAATTTCGACAAAAAATTGAAAATTTGCTCCAACACAAAAAATTGTCCATATTTTACGTTGAGAAAGTTTGGTTAAGGCTCCCCTTAATCATACGATGAAACTCTGAATTATTAATTTTTTTGAATTCCGTCACCCATTCCAAGGGTTAATACCTTTAAAATTCAAGAATTTCGACTAAAAATTGGAAATTTCAACCAACACTCAAAAATTTGCACAAATTTTAGCTTTAGAAAATTTGGTTAAAGCACCCCTTCATTATATGATGAAACTCAGAAAATTTATTTTTTTTGAATTCCGTCACCCATTCTAATGGCTAATACCTTTAAAATTCAAGAATTTTGACTAAAAATTGAAATTTTCTACCAACACTCAGAAATTTGCACAAATTTTAGCATGGGAAAGTTTGTTTTAAGGTTCCCCTTCATCATATTACGAAAAGTGGGGAATTTAAAAATTATTCTGATTTCTTCACTCATTTCATGGGCTAACACCTTTAAAACTCAAGAAGTACGGCTAAAAACAAAAAAACTACACTGATGCTAAACAAAATTCATAATATTAATCCTGAGTAAAACTTAGTTAAAGCCTCCCTTATTTCTACAATAAAACTCAAAAATTTTAATTTTTTTAGAATTCGCAACTAAATTCAATGACTAACATCTTTAAAACACAAGAATTTCGACAAAAAATTGAAAATTTGCACCAACACTAAAATATTTGTCCATATTTTACGTTGAGGAAGTTTGGTTAAGACTCCCCTTAATCATATGATGAAACTCGGAAATATTAATTTTTTTGAATTTTGTCACCCATTCCAAGGGCTAATACCTTTAAAATTCAAGAATTTCGACTAAAAATCGAAAACTTCAACCAACACTCAAAAATTTGAACATATTTTAGCTTGAGAAAATTTAGTTAAAGAACCCCTTCATTATATGATGAAACTCGAAAAAATTATTTTTTCGATTCCCTGCTCTATTTCCTGGTTCGCTGGGGCTGTCTCGATCTGTTAAGGGTTTCCAATCGGCAACCACTCAGGGCGACGGCGGCTCCGGCTCAAGCACCTTTCTGTCACGTTTTGGCTCACAGGTTCACTCCTCCATTCCTCTGTTCCGTTGTTTCTGGTGTATTCTCTTCCCCTTTCAAAAATAACTTATGAGAGAGAGTCGAAGAAGGTCTGCCAAGGAGCCTCCGGCACGGTGGCGGCGGCCATGGAGGCGACCGGCGACTAACTTTGAACGTCACTGGGAGGAGGAACGTCCTAAGCAGAGATATGCAAATTACCGCTGGAGCTTTGATAGATCACAGCAGCAATGGAATAGGTCTGGTTTCTCACGGCAGTGGCAGAAAGGTGCAGCCCAGGGACATGGCAGATATGGAGAGAATGGGGGCCAATTTAGGGGGAGCTATGATCAGAAACGGAAGCAGCAGTCATACGCGCATAATTCACGCCCTCATCAACATGGATTCCACCATGATCAGTATGAACGTCGTGCTCATCAATGGCAGGCTCCGACGGCGAGAAATACAAAAGGGGACGACATGATTTTGATTCCAGAAGGCCTCATAACCAACGTCCTCACCCACAAGAAACTAAACAGCACAATTCCAATCAGCAAACACAGTCCTTTTCAATTTTCGTTGATGGTTTGGGGGATAGGATTACACTTGCAAAACTTAGAGCAGTATTTGGGAAAGCAGGAAGGCTTCGTGATGTTTTTATCCAGCAAAATAAGAAACATCACCGTCGCTTTCGTTTCGGATTCGTGCGATTTGCTAGTAATGATGAGGCATGGACAGCAATACGTAAGTTTCATGGCTTGCGACTTGAAGGGAATTACTTGGTGGTGCAGAAAGCAAGAATCCAGAGGCCACCACAAGCTGCAAGGGTTCCTTCCCCAGGGAAAAACCAGTATGAAATTAGAGGAAGAATTTGGAGACAGAAAGAAGAAATTTTGGTGCAAAAGCATGATACAGTACCTCAAAAACAGCAGGGCACAGAACGTTTCTCCGGCAACTCAGAGGCATGTCAGTTACAGTTTGCTGCATCAGATATGGACGTAACATGGGTTCAACGATGTGCTCAGGCGAGAACCCTCACAATCAAGCCGGCTGAAGTATTGCAGGAGGAGTTCAGTCAAATCGGATTGTTTAATTTCAGACTAATCCCGCTTGGTGCGAATGAGGTGCTACTAGAGTTCGAGAATAAGGAAGAGATGGAGAGCACAATAACGGAATGTGCTTTTTTCCTGGAGCAGATGCTTACTGACATAAAACCATGTTCTGAGTTCACGTTCGGCACGGCACACTTTGTCTGGATTCGTCTGTGGCAAGTTCCGATGGGATTGTGGAATGAAGCTTTCTTTACTGCTGTCGGAAACAAATTGGGGAATTACGTTTTAACTGACACCGCAACGGTCTTGCGACATCGGGCTGATTTCGCTAGAATATTAGTTCGTATGAATCATCCCCTTTTACACTGCTTCACCATGTCTGTTGATGTTGGTGGCACTTCTTGTGTAATTTTGATTGAGAAGGATGTGGAAGCGCATGATTATGGTACTGTCGAGGATATGCCGTCCACGCCGGTAAAAATTTACAACTCTGAAGAAGAGGATGATGACGCAGAAGATGAGGCAAAAGAGGATGAAGCTAATGATGATGATGCTGCGAAAATTCCAGAATTCACACTCGATAAGGATTATGCATCGGCCATTGAAATTGATTCAGAGGAAGAAGATGAAGTCTTCAGGGATGGGGCTTTGGAAGGCTTGCGTTTCTGTGGAGAGGAGGCAGCCCAGCCAGCGACCCATGGCGACGGTGAAATCCCGCCGGAGGCGGAGGCAGGTTTGAGAAAACCGCCAGCAAAGGAGGAGATGCGTGGGGACGTTTCAAATTCGAATGTGTTAATGGCAGCCTTCAATGCAGAAGAAGAACAGAAGGAGCAGTTACAGGATATCATTGAATCAGGTTATTCATTGGAAGAGATTGAGGAATGGAGGAAGAGTTTAAAAGCTGAAGGAATGGTGATTAAAGAAAATCATATCTTTGATAAAAAAATTCAAAATCAGAGATTTTCAGTTACAGGTTATTCTTTCAATTCCATTGATTTGCTTCAGAATAAAAATTATTATTGGCCTTTTAATTCCTTCTGCAGGGGCCCACAAAATTATAACAAAAAACAAGGATTTGAGGCGTGTTTGCCTCACCAGTTTAGCAACCAAAAGGAGTTTTTTGGCCTTCACTCAGCTTCTGAGACTACAATAGCATATGAACAAGGAAAAAGCCGGGACGTTTTTGTGCATACCACTCCAAACCAGATAATCAGACATCACATTTCAATCCCTTCTCCTGTGTGTGCCTTAGCATCGCCTGTGACGTCATCACAAAATCAACAACTTACGTGTTCTCCTGGCTGTGAAGTTCCAACTGATTCTGTAACACCGGGTTTGGAAACACCAAATACAAATTCCTCACAAAAAAGTTCACAGCGTGGTCGACCAAAAGGAAGCAAGAATAAGCCAAAACCTTTGCCTGTTGATTTTTTAGAGCCTGTACAGGGAGAAGATGGAGTGACGACACGGGCTCAGAGAACTTGGTTACTCGGAAAGCAGTTGGGTTTGAGACCGCGAGGCTCGGAAGCGTTGATGCTCCGTGGTTTAGAAGCTCAAATTCGCCAAAACCATCCCCATCTTACTTGACATGTCAGGCTCATGGTTCTCTTAGAATGTTTGCGGCTTAGGCGGATCAACAAAGGGGGAAGTTTGTGAAGAGAGCAGTTTTACATTGGTTCTCCAGCTTTGCTGTTTTTGTTTGTTTGTTGCTGGTGCCTTTGTGCTGTTGTTTTATTTGTTGTTGTCACTGTTGCTGTTTGTTGTTGTTGTTGTTGCTGTTGCTGTTAGGATGTGTTTTCCTGTTGCTGTTTGTTGCTGGTGCTGATGTTGTTGCTGTTGGTGTTACTGTTACGAAATTGACTGTTGTGTTGTTGCTGTTGCCTGTGTCTGCTGCTGCTGCTAATAAATCGTTCTGGCCTGCTGTTGCTGCTGATTTACGTTGGCTATGATGCAAATTGAAGTAGATTTTGAGATGCAAAGGGTCATGGTTTGAGATAGTGCTAATTTTTTGTTTCAAGGATTGTAGTGCTTATTTGTATTAGTGCAGAATGACTATCCCATAATTGTGGTACTCTTTTTCCTTGCTTGGTTTTTATCCCATTGGGTTTTTCCAAGTAAGGTTTTAATGAGGCTCCTTCTTGGGATTTCGACTATATCATTCTGTGGGTTGGTGGTGGGTTTTAGCACAGCTCAGGTTTCTTTGTTGCTTTTGGTTCTGTTATTTCAGATTGTACTTGGCTCATGCCTAGAGTGTTTTTGGCTCTGGTTTTTATAATAATATTCATTTCATTTTCAAAAAAAAATTCAAGAATTTAGACTAAAAATTGAAATTTTCCACCAACACTTAGAAATTTGCACAAATTTTAGCATGGGAAAGTTTGTTTTAAGGTTCTCCTTCATTATATTACAAAAAGTGTGGAATTTAAATTTTTTCAAATTTCATCACTCATTCCATGGGTTAACACCTTGAAAACTCAGAAATTACGGCTAAAAACAAAAAAACTACACTGATACTAAAAAAATTCATAATATTATTCCTGAGTAAAACTTAGTTAAAGCCTCCCTTATTTCTACCATGAAACTCATAAGTTATAAATTTTTTAGATTTCGCAACTAAATCCATGGGCTAAAAAACCTTTAAAACTCACGTATTTCGAAAAAAAATTGAAAATCTGCACCAACACAAAACATTTGTCCATATTTTACGTTGAGAAAGTTTGGTTAAGGCTCCCCTTAATCATATGATGAAACTCGGAAATATTAATTTTTTTGAATTCCGTCACCCATTTCAAGGGTTAATACCTTTAAAATTCAAGAATTTCGACTAAAAATTGGAAATTTCAACCAACACTCAAAAATTTGAACAAATTTCAGATTGAGTAAATTTAGTTAAAGAACCCCTTCATTATATGATGAAACTCGGAAAAATTATTTTTTTGAATTCTGTCACCCATTCTAGAATTTAGACTAAAAATTGACATTTTCCACCAACACTCAAAAATTTGCACAAATTTTAGCATGGGAAAGTTTGTTTTAAGGTTCTCCTTCATCATATTTGGACTGGGCGAGACCCCTAAGGCCCTCGCCCAGGGAAGCTTGCCTCAGGGCGGTGCGCGAACCAGAGAAGTTGGGCCTTCTCCTTGGAGGCCCAACTTGCCCACTAAGGACGGTTAGGGACGCTAGGCCCAACACCAAGCCTAAAAAGAGGGGTGGTTACCAATTGTAAGGGACTCTTAGCTCATTTGAGAAATAACAAACTTGAAATTCAGTTATATTCTCTCTCTAAGCGGTTACACACTCTCTTTCTCTAGATTCTCACGTTGCAATCCTTTCACTCTAGGTACTATACCTTATCTCCATGCTCTTGGCTGGAACATTTGGCGCCGTCTGTGGGGATCGATAAATTTCGATTCCCGGACTACGTGGATTGTGATTTTGGTTGAGAGAAGTTTGAAATCTTGTGCAATTTTCTCTGATTTTCGAGTTTTGGTTTGAAATTCTGGTTTACGATCGAAATCCGATGGAAACTCGCCGTTGTCGACGCAACGAGACGCTGGAGCAGGGCCGCAGTTCTCCACCGTGTAACACCCCATTTTCTGTTATTAGGTTATTTATTATTTTATTTTAATTAGTATTATGGTATATGGTAATTAAGTGATTTTGTTAGATAATTAAGTGATTATGTGATATAGATAAATACGGTTTTAGGGTTTAGTATGAGTAATTGAGTGTGGGGCCCATTGTATGGCTATTTAAGGGTTAGGAGTGAAATAGAAAGAAAGAAAAGAAAAAAAATAAGGATTAGAAGAGAAGCAGAACAAGAAACACGTGAAAGCAGAGAAGGAGAGGAGAAAAGAGGAGAAAACTTAGAACTGATCTACAAGAGGTAAGGGTTTGAATTTATGTTTTATGGATTGGTATGATAGTGGATAATGATAGAAAGCATGATTTAGGAACCCTAGGTTGCAAAAATTCCCAAATTGAAATAGTTAGGGTTTGGTTTTTAGATGATTTTGGGGGTAGATGATAGGCTTGCATGATGCGCAGAAATTTACGTTCTCTTGTACCCTTTTTCGTGCTATGTTAATGGCCGAATTTGAAGAAGTAGTCTTCATAAAAGTTGTAGGTTTTTCTGTTACGAAACTTTTTCCACTGGTTTCACGTCATTTCGACGTCTGTAGCTCGAGTTATGTGTATTTTAGTGAGTATAGGTTAAGCTGTCCAGTTTCTTACGAACTGCGGTTAGTGTACGATTTTTCCTGATTTTTGTACTTTGAATTGTGACTTGAAAATTTATAGAGGTTTACAAAACGTGTATACGGAACCATGATAAAAATATTAGATTTTTCTGAGTATACTAGTGTTCTTTACCCGTGCGTTGCACGGCGATTAAATTTATTGTAAAGATGAATCAGCAGTAATATGTTTTAACTTAATTTAGCCTCTTTTCAGTAAGTATAACAGATATGGAACCGAACATATGTTACAGACATGTAGATGAATAGACTACAGTAAATATATTAATTTGATGAGGTTGTAGATATCTCACAATGTCAACACTTGAATAGTAATAAAAACCAAGTTTTTAAGTAATGCATTACATTGAAATTGAAATAAGATAAATATAACAATGACAACAACATGAACCCTTATTAGAAGTTGTAGTCCATGATTAATGATAAAAACTTCATAACCAATCTTGTTGTCAATCAAGCATATTTGAGCTATAGAACCTACAAAGGAAAAAAAAAATTATAAGTGTGAATATATACACATTAGGTTCATTAACCTAGTTCTTATAGAAATAAACACTCAATGTTTCTCATTTAATCTAATTTCCATATTTAATTAGATTTCCTTATTTAATTTAATTTTCTTATTTAAGTTCCCAACGTACACTAAGTATAATTTTTTTTTAAAAATTAACCAATTAATGTTAAATGATCGTTAAGGTGATTATGTTTATTGAATGGGCAATGATTGATTACCTTAAAAATTGCCATTTTTTAAATTTTTTTCAAATTTGATTATCAAAAGCAAAGAAAAAACTCAAAATTTCTCATTTAATTTAATTTCCTTATTTAAGTGAATAGTGTAGATTTTAACCCAACACTCAATATTTTGTTAAAAAAAGAATAAAGTGAAATATTGAGTGTATCTTTTTAACGTGATATGCAGGTACCAAACTTTTTATTAACTTGACACATTGATTTTGCTTATTGAAGCTCTATTTCTAACAATTTTTCCGTTATTTTTTAGTTTGAAATAAATTAAGCAGAGATCAGATTTTGAAAAAAAAAAGTTTTAATTCAGTTTTTTTTATAAAATATAAAAAAAAACGAAGATTGGTGTCTTTTTTTTGATGGAATGCTTGCAATATATTAAGATGATAAAGCTGCATCAGCATACATGTCATGGGAAATACAATCAGGGGGGTTATCCCACCAAGTTGTTGTACTAAAGTTGACAGCATTTGCAGCTAACTTGTGAGCAACTCTACATTTGTTGTTCTCCTAATGTGCGAAATGCTAAAGGCTGAAAAACATGATGCCAAACTTCTGCAATCATCAATTACTCCTGCTGTATCAGACCTGGAGTTTCCTTTCCTCATTGCATGTACAATGCAAGCAGCGTCCAGCTCCATCATAACCCGATCCACTTCCAACTCAAGGAGTTTTGCCAAGCACCATCGCAAGCTTAGAGCTTCAGCCATAAGCGGGTCTTGTCGCAGTGGTTCCTCATATGCTGCTGCAAACATAAACTCACCATTGTGTTGTCGGACCACCATTCCATAACCTGTGCTGGTAGCTCCACTCCACCCCGCATCAATATTAACCTTTAGAAATCCTTCCGGAGGTGCTTGCCAATGATCCCTACTGTCTTTTGTGTCCTGCGTTTGGCTCTTCCTCTCTTGGGCTTGAAGCCATTCACGAAGATTGGTGTTTAATTAAGGAAATAATGGTTAATTAGAGAAAATATCACATTGAATAACCAAATTCTTTTATTATGGGTTGGAATCAAACATTAATGCCAAAAGTATTTCCCCTGAATTAAAGTTGATTTAGGCAAGGAATAGCAAAGTTTGATAAGTTAAGCCAATATACACATCGGGTCCTTAATGTAATATTAATTAATATTCTTTAAAAGAATTTCGTTTTTATTAACTTGACACATTGATTTTGCTTATTGAAGCTCTAATTTAAAAAAAAAAATCCGTTTTTTTTTATTTGAAATAAATCAAGCAGAGATCAGATTTTGAAAAAAAAAGTTTTAATTTAGCTTTTTTTATAAAATTTAAAAAAAACGAAAATTGGTGTTTACTTAAGGAAATAGTGGTTAATTAGAGAAAATTTAACATTGAATAATCAAATTATTTTATTATGGGTTGGAATCAATCAAACAATAATGCTCAAAGTATTTCCCCTGATTTAAAGCTGATTAAGGCAAGGAATACCAAAGTTTGATAAGTTAAGCCAATATACACATCGGGTCCTTAATGTAATATTAATTAATATTCTTTAAAAGAATTTCGTTTTTATTAACTTGACACATTGATTTTGCTTATTGAAGCTCTAATTTTAAAAAAAAGTCCGTTTTTTTTTATTTGAAATAAATCAAGCAGAGATCAGATTTAAAAAAAAGTTTTAATTTAGCTTTTTTTATAAAATATAAAAAAACGAAAATTGGTGTTTACTTAAGGAAATAATGGTTAATTAGAGAAAATTTGACATTGAATAATCAAATTATTTTATTACTAGTGTTTTTTACCCGCGCGTTGCACGGGAAATATGTCTATTGTATTTGATACATTAATTAATACTTTGATTATTAAAAATATATTAAACAACGAATGAAATAGAAAAGTCAGAATTGAAGAGTAAAGTGGACATAAAGACTTCTCTTCTAAGCCCGATTGAGACCAAAAGGAACTCGTTTCACATTCTTTGTAAATATGAAGACGATAACACAAATCATAGATATAAGGAATTATCAACATATTAATCTTAAAAAAAATTAATGTGATAGTAGCACAAATCAGGATTGTGTAAGATATATCATAAACTATAACATTATTGTGTTTATTCCAACTAAGTAGGGATGACAATGGGTAGGTACTTTAGTACCATCTCCATACCCGCGTTTTTAAAAATTACATGTACCCGTCTCCATACTCACGTGGGTAGCAACTCGAAGCTCTCCACCTTTGCCAAAATCTAAATCTATGGATGACAATGAGTCTCAAAATCATAGGGTACCCGCAGAAAATATCCACTATGGGTAGAGTAAAAAACCGCTAAATGGGTATGAGGTTGAGTATAGATAATTACCCGCAAAAAATAAAGGGTATGGGTGCGGGTATGGGTACTATAGTACCCAACCGGCCCATATCCGCACACACATGTTATCATTATTATTATTATTATTATTATTATTATTATTTGGGAATATATTAACAAATTAACTTAAGCTATAGCTTTCAAACTCACTCTTTTAAAAAAAAAAAGTTTGGAATATATTAATTAATACTCTAAAAATAAATAATAAATAAATTAAGATAAAATCAAGAAATAAACCACCTAAATCCTAATCAAATCTAAAATTTAAAAATGTATTTTTTTTACTCTAAAAATAAATCAAAAATAAATTAAGATAAAATCAAGAAATAAACAACATAAATCCTAATCAAATCTAAAATTTTAAAATGTATTTTTTTTATGAGAATTAATCTGAGAATGACACGTGTTATTTTTTTTCAAATTAGTGAATATTCTGCACCCTAGAAGATTTTCTTTTCCTCAATCCTTTTGCTTTTGATTAAGAAGATAAAAGCAGGAATCCTTAAAACATATGACATCTTAATTACAATTAGTTGAAGAACAAAATCAATTCATGAAGAAGATTGAAACAGAAACCCAAAATGAAGTCTTGAAGAACAAAATACCCTCTTTCACCAATTTGAAAGAACTGTGGTGAAAAAATTGTATTTAGTGTATTTGTGAATCTTGGGGTGGAACCCTTGTGAAACAAAAAATCAAAGGAACATTTCAGTCAAGAGAAACAAAAAATGGTGTATTGCCCCATATGTGCGCACCCCAGCAAATTATCTTTATATGTAAGAAAAAAACAAAATAATTCTCTCACCCAAAATAATTGTGGTTACTTCACCAATAAACTTATACTAACAATCAATTTAAATTTAACTTAATGAAATATATAGAGTAAAGTAAGATAAGTCACCCAATTGGCATACTAAAACATGAGTATATGCAAAACTAATGAGTTTGAGAAAAACATGAACCAACATTAAGAATGAGCTAACCATACTCATGAAGATTAAATGTGGGCTCTTCATATGCTTTCATCAATTTGACTGACCTGCGCATCATTAAAAAAAAAATTAGTAAGTTGTGCATCATTCACATACAGTGCAAATAGTATGCTTATACACACAGCTCAAACATGATGAATAAAAACGTGCAAAATTTGAGAAATGAATATAAATTCAAGCTATCCTAAGTTTCGTAAATTTCTATAAATTATACCAAAATCTGGTTTAGAATGGCTTCACACGCATGGATTTCTACAAACTATACTAAAATCTGGTTTAAAAAATACAAAAGCGGAAGAAGAACAATAGAAAAAACATTACGTCTTCAACAATGATTCGTTAAAGGGTCTATGCAAAAATTTGTAAACTTTTGGATCAAAACACACAAAATATGTGAAATTTAAGAATCCATGATTGAATTACGAACAAAGGATAAACTGAAATAGCACAAACCATCAATCACAACATGATAAACTCTTCTTCACGTAACATCATCTTACGGCATACCTATGTCGTGATCGCGACATGTGGCAGAGGTAGAAATAGCAGCTATCAAATCTCTGCGTGTCCATGGTTGCTTTGTGGACCCTCAGCACCAAATCAACTCCTTTTTCTTAGAATTAGCATTAAATAAATAATAAGATAAATTAAGATAAAATCAAGAAATAAACAACCTAAATCCTAATCAAATCTAAACTTTAAAAAGGTACTAAATAAAGATAGATAAAAACTACCAAAATCTAGCAAATCACAATAAAAAACTCATAAAATCCTGAATTAAATAAAAATACCATAAAAAATTCATTTATACTCTAAAAATAACTCTAACATAAAATAAAATAAAATATTTCATGAAAATAAAATTAAATAAATAATAAATAAAGATAGATAAAAACTATCAAAATCTAGCAAATCACAATAAAAACTCATAAAATCCTGCATTAATTAAAAATTCGAAAATTCAATAAAAATTAATTATTATACTCTATAAATAAATGTAAAATAAAATAAAATATTTCCTGGAAGTAAAATTAAATAAATAATAAGATAAAATTAAGAAATAAACAACCTAAATTCTAATCAAATCTAAAATTTAAAAAGGTACTAAATAAAGATAGATAAAAACTATCAAGTCTAGCAAATCACAATAAAAACTCATAAAATCCTGAATTAATTAAAAATCTGAAAATTTAAGAAAATTTAATTAATATACTCTAAAAGTGAATCTAAAATAAAATAAAGTATTTTCTGGATTTCAAATAAATGATAAGATAAATTAAAATAAAATTAAGATATAAACAACCTAAATCTCAATCAAATCTAATATTAAAAATGGTATTAAATAAAGATAGATAAAAACTAACAAAATCTAGCAAATCACAATAAAAACTCATAAAATTCCGAATTAATAAAAAATTCGAAAATTCAATAAAAATTAATCAATTTCTTCTAAAAATAAATTTAAAATAAATTAAAAGACCAAATCTTATCTTTTAAAATAATATCAATCAATTATTTTAGAATATATAAAATTAAAACATATATCAATTGAAAATTATATCTTCTAAAATAATATCAATTAATTAGGTTAGAATATATAAAATTAAAATATATATCAATTGAAAATTATATCCTCTAACAAATTGACACGTGGAATAATTTTTATGAGAATTAATCTAGGAGCGACACGTCACTAACTTGGCCTGTGGGAGCGACACGTCATGCTAGAAGTTGTTCTTTTCTAATATATATAGATATAGATATAGATATAGATGGGTTGGAATCGATCAAACATTAATGCTCAAAGTATTTCCCCTGAATTAAAGCTGATTTAGGCAAGGAATACCAAAGTTTGATAAGTTAAGCCAATATACACATCGGGTCCTTAATGTAATATTAATTAATATTCTTTAAAAGAATTTCGTTTTTATTAACTTGACACATTGATTTTGCTTATTGAAGCTCTAATTTTCAAAAAAAAATCTGTTTTTTTTTTTTAATTTGAAATAAATCAAACAGAGATCAGATTTTGAAAAAAAAATGTTTTAATTCAGCTTTTTTTATAAAATATAAAAAAAACGAAAATTGGTGTTTACTTAAGAAAATAGTGGTTAATTAGAGAAAATCTGACATTGAATAATCAAATTCTTTTATTATGGGTTGGAATCAATCAAACGTTAATGCTCAAAGTATTTCCCCTGAATTAAAGCTGATTTAGGCAAGGAATAACAAAGTTTGATAAGTTAAGCCAATATACACATTAGGTCCGTAATGTAATATTAATTAATATTCTTTATTACCAAAATTTTTCAAAAATATTCCGACTTCTAATTAGGTCCTTTTTAAATTATGCCAATATACACATTAGGTCCTTTTTTAAATTATGATAGGTTCTGCAAAGAGTTTGGTTAAGTTAAGCCACGTAAAAAAAACAAAAAGCAAGGAAATTTAAGCTATCAATTATTTTCACATTATTAACAACGTTTTTTTAGTTTTTTTTTTAAATGAAATACATTTACTCAACTTTAATTTACACCTTCAAATCAGAGTAACCAAATTGGATAATTAGAAGTTGGAATATTTTTTTAAAAATGGTAGTATTTTTAACGTGATACTCCGGTATATAACTTCTTTTTTTCTTCTTTAACATAACGCGTTTTCAAAAGTTAACATAACGCGTTTTCAAAAGTTGCTCAAAACTTGGCTGAAATAATATTATCCAAGAACCTATATGGTTAATCACTCAATGTTTAAACAAACATAGTAAATTGAAATCGAACTCAGAAATACTTGAGAATTTCATAAACCTACGTATTTCATAGTTGAGATTTGTATACTTATACCGTGAGCAAAGGTTGAAATTCATACATCAAGTTATTTAGTCTGCCTACCAAAAACAAAAAAAGTTCTTTAGCCTAATCTGTTAAGTCCATGGCCCTGCATAATGAGTAATTATAGGAAATGAGTAACTATAGGAAATGAGTAAGTATTTCAAATTTTTTTGAAAAATGATAATCAATGGTATATGTATTCAAATTTTATGTTAACAATTAATGAGGGACTCAAAAACAATAAAAACAAAATCAGCATTCAAAATGCTTTCAATAATGGGCCTCCATAAAAAACTAAAATCAAAATGGGCTTCTATTGTTTTGGTCCAGATCAATAAGAAGGTGACACTTGTCAAGCAAAGAGGGGGATTGGGTGAGAGTTATTCTTGGAGTGCCAAATCATCTAGGTGGAGCTCACAACCTTCCTCTTTTCTAAAGTATATAGATTTGATAATTTACATCTGTTTAATAGTTCATTAGATGTGTGGTGCGCGCACATGGCGAGTTGCGCAGGAAGATGTCGCAAGATGTCGCGACATGGCGAGTTGCGTAGGGAGATGTCGTGAGATGTCGCGATATGGCGAGTTATTCAGCGACATGGCGAGTTGCGTAGGGAGATGTCGTGAGATGTCGCGACATGGCGAGTTGTGCAGTGAGATGTCGCGAGATGGCGAGCATGAGCATGTCGCGAGTTTTTGGGAAAATTTAGAGAGAAATCCAGTCTTTAGGAAATAGTTGCAGAACCTGTTATATATGAATTATATTTAATTTACATCTATTTTTAATAATCATTATATGGTGTTGTTTCTGAATTGATGTTATGTTTGAGATGCTAAGTTGTTGTGATTGCAAGTTGTATAATTGATAACATGTAATATGTGTTTTGTGCAACTGGTGATGAATATGCTAAAATAATTAGGACTTGGAGATGGTCTGAATATGCATATGTTAGTTGAGTTTTGCACAATACACTACATAGTTGTCAAGAGGCAATGTTTGCTAGTTCTCGTGGAGGCTAGTGACTTGTCCCAAAACTGGAGTGGTTTTGAAGCCTAGAGCGAGGGCTTTATTGGTGGTTATCTGTCTGGAGTGGACGCGGTGATACCGCTAAGGATAACAACTTTGGTACCAAAGGCATTTGCACGAGTCTCACTTGAGTCATATGTGTTATGGTGATATTTTTGGAGAGATTTGATGTGGTGGTAATTAGAGACTATTATATATGTTCTAATTGAGCTATAATTTATGGAGTATTTGCCATAACTGTGAACTTGATTAATTATGTTAAAATTACATAATTTATTATTTGTTAGTGAATGTGAGTAATTTATGTGGAGCATAGATAAGCTTTTACATTATTTATTATTATGCTTATCCATATGATATGAGTTCTCACCCTTCTGTTGGAATGATGTTCTATGCGACATCGCTCAGGTACCGAAGATAGTGGAGCTTCTCGCGAGGGTTAGTTGGAGGAGCCAGTCTTTCATTTACGGTTTAGTTAGGGGAGTCATGCTCTGTTATGTAACACCGGGAAACGTTTAGTTTTGTACCTTGATGTTAAGAGATACCTATGAACTCTCTTTATGTTAAATTTTGGAGTTGAAATAAATCCGCTGTGCTATGCATATGATGTTGCGACATTAAAGTTGGAAAATTTATATATTTATTATGAGCATGACAGGTGTTTTGATTTATGTTTCTGGAGAATAAGTGTGACACCCTCTGTGTTATGCATTTTACTCTGATTTATGATATATTATTATGCGGGGTTTAGAGGGTGTTACACACCGCGCCGTGTGAGGGGAAGGCCGCGCCAAGAGGAGGTTCGTCGTGAGCAACCCGAGCAACCGCCTCATCCTTCTTCTTCTCCAACACCTCCGTTACCTTCTCCACTGTCTTCACCCTCGCAACAAGGATCTCCCGCGCATTCGCCGGAAGTATCAGAAGATGGATCGTCGCTGCCTCAGGCTCCGATCACTCACAGAGATTGGAGACGTCTGATCCGCAACGTTGACGACATACGGCAGCGGAATGATTGCTTGCAGGAGCAGTTGGAATACTATTGCCTTGACCAGCAAGACGAAGGAGAGCGGGAAGCAGAGGCCGTAGCAGAGTTTGAACCGTTCTCGGCGGCGGTGGGGGATGTAGCCATACCAGACAATATGAAGAATCTTGTTCTGGAGACGTATAGTGGAAGGACCGATCTGAAGGATCATCTGCTTTACTTCAACACGAAGATGGTGATAAGCGCGGCGTCTGATGCGGTGAAATGCATGATGTTCCCGTCGACGTTTAAAGGCACAGCAATGGCTTGTTTCACGACTTTGCCTCATGGTTCCATTACAAATTTTCGTGACTTCTAGTTGAAGTTCCTTGTTCAATTCTCCGCGAGCAAGATCAAGCAAGTAACGATCGACGATCTGTACAACGTTCGCCAGTCAGAAGGTGAAGCTCTGAAACAGTATGTGAGGCGGTTCAGTGCAGCGTCTGTTAAGATCGAAGAGTCAGAATCGCATGCCTGTGCGCGCGCTTTCAAGAACAGACTTTTGCCGGTAAAGCTAAATAGCAAGCTGAGTCGCAAGCCAGCTCGATCGATGGCGGAAATTCGCGCTCGGGCGAACACCTACATCTTAGATGAGGAGGACGACGCTTTCAAGAGAAAGCGTGCAAAAACGGAGAAGGATGGAGGTCAGAGGGACGTATCGCCAGCAAGCAAACAAAGTTAGGAGAAAGGAGAAAGCAGTAAGCGAAGGGACAAGAAAGCAAAGCCAGTGGAAAAGTTTGCAAATGAGCAACTCTATCCAAAGAAGGAAAGTTTTGAGCGTCGGCGCCCGTGGCATCAAGCCGATTCTCGCCAGTGAGAGGAATCGGGCAAAATTCTGAGCGCACATTTGACAGAATTGCTCCGGGAAGTCAGGACAACGCACGTAGTCGAAGAAGGCGAGAGGGAAGTCAACCCGCCTCAGGTGGCAGTAGATAAAACCAAGTGGTGTGAGTACCATCGCTCGGCGGGTCGTGACACCGGAGATTGCTTCACGTTGAAAAACGAGATTGAAAGGCTAATTAGAGCGGGACGCTCACAGTTGAATGATCGAGGTGATCGCTGGAAAGGCGATCGACAACAGGGGAATCGACACAAGGGAAGTTGTCAGCAGGATGATTGCAGGCGGGACAACCGTCGTTGTCGCGTCCCCCTTCCATGAGTGACGACTTCGCCCTACTCCCTCACTTAGGAGTGAGCACGCGACGTAAATTTTGAACATTTTTTTTTCTTTACCTTACTGTTGTCTCGTTAGGTCGGGATCGCAAGAGTAAAGTGTACTCGAGCATTCCCTTTCATCCATAGGTAATCGACCTCTTAACCTAAGAACGCGGAGAATGATAATGTAAACCCCACAGACATACATAACATGCATGGTCGGCGGACGGATCCACCACATAGTTCAACAGTCATGCAGACAACATATAAGGAGGACACAGAGCCCTCGAGCACATAGTCTGATACAGATAATCAAAATACAAAAGTGGAAACATAAAGCATCATCATAAGAAACTCGGACCGTACGGCTTCATCCCCTCAGATCTTCTTCCCCCGGATCCTCCTCACTGACTCCCCCACCAGCTGCTGGCACTGACACTGGCTCTGGCATAGGACCCTGCTCTGACTCCCTGTCTCCGGACGCCTCGCCTCTCTGGAATCTGCGTCGGTAAACCCTTGCATCTCAGGAGAATCTAGGGGATCTCACCCGCTTGCGGGCCGTAACCCGAAAGCAAGACAAATTCCTCCGGGGTGGAGGAGATCCCATAGACTCGTGGGTCTGCGGGACTCTCTGATCAGGACATCCCTGTGAACTCATCACGGTGACTGGTACTGCTGAGATGGGCTCGCCGGTCTCCATAGGCTCGCCTGCCTGTGGGGGCGGCACATGTGGGCTGCCAGAACTCTGTGGACTGACCCGCTGAGCATGGGTCGGCAGGAAGAATGAGAACACCATAGGGAGCGTCACGGGAAAGCCGATGTGCCCTGCTCCTGGATCCCTGCACCACAAAACTGTGAGTCCCTGATAAGAGCAATATCATGTGAATGGGTCGACGTGCCAGCCAGCACGGGACGGGAAATCAGCGTGGATCGCTGTTGAAGGGTTTATACCACAACTACTTTCAAATCCCTTTCAAGATTCAATCGTAGTATAGTAAAGGGTTTTTATCGTCCTCAGGGAATTGGAAATACAACGCCGTTCTTTAGTGAAAATACTTAAGCAATGAATTCAAAGAGTGTTTTGGTTGGTTGTTTTAAACTAAGTTGCAAGACTAAAAGAAAGCTGTAAAAAAATGAGTTGTGAACAAGTTGAGAAAACAGTTGGAATTGGATTTCGCCGATTAACTTTTCAGTATCCTTATGATTTCACATATAGATTACTTCTTATGTTGGATTTCATCATATCATTTCTTATCCTTTTCACAGTTCCCTCATAAAAAGGATTATCACCTCACTTTCAAATAATCAATTCCTTGAATAAATTAGAAAATAAGTTGCTTTAAGCTTAGATATTTCTTGACTAATGAATTCCAATTTCATTCCTAAAACTGAAACTCACTAGATGATCTTATCTATTTCAGAATCAAAGGAATAGTTTCCACCATTCAATCAACTCCAAAATCAAGCATTAGTTGATCAATCTAAAACTAGCATGAAGAACAAGACAAGATCATTGAAATCAACACATAGGAATATAAATTTATATATGAGAATCAAGTTGGATACATTCAAGATAAAAGACTACATCCAATCCCAACACAAGAAGTTTAGCTATCCATTTTCATGGAAGCTTAAAGCTTACAAGAGAATAGAGAAGATGGAGAAGATCCGTGCCGTCGTCGGCGTGTCCCCAGCTCAACGGAGGGTGCGAAAGCTCTCAATCTCCCTTTTCTTTCTTTCTTCCTTTGTGGGTTTGCTCTTTCTTCCAGTTCTGGTTCTGTAAGTTCTCCTGGTTCTGATTTAAATTTTCCTTTTAAATGGCAAATCTGGCACGACCGCTCAGCCCCTTTTCTGGCCGCTCAGCGCCCTGTTACTTTAGGGATGGGTTTTCTTTAACCGCCTTGAATACGCTCAGCCCCTTTCTTGGCCGCTCAGCCCTTTTCTGACAGGAAAAAAGGAGCTCAGCTGGTTTTTAAAGGGCTCAGCTGATTTTTCCCAAACCTTCCAAAACTCTTTATCTTTTCACCAAATCTTCATTTCTTCACTAGATTCATGTCCCTACAACAACAATTGAGATTGGATCTCCATTTAAACACATTCTAATCAAAAGAGAGTCAATTTGCAAGATAATTCTTATGAATACAAAAGATAAGTGTCACATTAACAAATGAAAACATGGTAAATTAGACACTTATCAATCGCGAGGACTGGAGGGAAGCTCATTATCACACCTGTTATCTGCTTTTATAAAAATAAGTGCAAGGGTGAGTCATACGCAACTTTGTACAATAATACACATCAGATAAGATAAGCGTTAAAACTCAAGCCAACATACTATTAATTACATACATGTTAGCAAACACAAGTAATAATGCAATAGGGTTAAGTCCACCTTATGTCTCCGTCCTTCGAATTGACTTCTCTCACTACTTCGTAGGAAATGGTGAGTTCATCGCCAACCTTTTTATTTTATTCTTTTATCATGTGATGAGTATGTTTTAAGGGCCCGAAGTTATCGCTTCATCATCTTCGGAAAGTCGTCTCGGGAACATGGACACTCCTTACAGTCCACTCTTTACCGGACAAGGATCGCTTAGTAGCTTACAGACAGAAGTACACGACGCAACTCTTTGCCTTAAACATCATGCCAATCCCGACCTCAAGGGTCCTGCCGAGACGGACATGAGAGGTGTACTGCCGTGTAAATCCCGGGTCAATTCATCTCTGAACATGACCACCTTTGGCGTCTCTGTATTCCCACTCTCTTAGTGGTAGTGACAATACTTCCCTACTCCTTATCGCTCCTTAAGTGTGTTTTCAAGTATCAATCATCTTCCCCTTATACTTCCATTAGGTTTCTAATAAATTAGAAACAAGCATCTGCTGCCTTACTTTTGAGTAAGTACACCATAATCATTATAGAGGTGATATCTTTAACAATATTAGGTAGTTTAGGAATACAAGCGGGAACCCTAATCCGCCATTTAAGGCTCCCCTTAATCATACGATGAAACTCGGAAATATTAATTTTTTTGAATTTTGTCACCTATTCCAAGGGTTAATACCTTTAAAATTCAAGAATTTCGACTAAAAATTGAAAATTTCAACCAACACTCAGAAATTTGCACAAATTTTAGCATGGGAAAGTTTGTTTTAAGGTTCTCCTTCATCATATTACAAAGAGTGGGGAATTTAAATTTTTTTCGGATTTCGTCACTCATTCCATGGGTTAACACCTTTAAAACTCAGGAATTACGGCTAAAAACAAAAAAAACTACACTGATACTAAAAAAAATTCATAATATTAATCCTGAGTAAAACTTAGTTAAAGCCTCCCTTATTTCTACAATGAAACTCAAAAATTTTAAATTTTTTAGATTTCGCAACTAAATCTATGGGCTAACATCTTTAAAACTCACGAATTTCGACAAAAAATTGAAAATTTGCACCAACACTAAAATATTTGTCCATATTTTACATTGAGGAAGTTTGGTTAAGGCTCCCCTTAATCATACGATGAAACTCGAAAATATTAATTTTTTTGAATTCCGTCACGTATTCCAAGGGTTAATACCTTTAAAATTCAAGAATTTCGACTAAAAATTGGAAATTTCAACCAACACTAAAAAATTTGCACAAATTTTAACTTGGGTAAATTTAGTTAAAGAACCCCTTCATTATATGATGAAACTCAGAAAAATTATTTTTTTTGGATTCTGTCACCCATTCCAAGGGCTAATACTTTTAAAATTTTACCATCAACTTTCTTTGACATTGAAAAGGGGTTGAGATAGGGGGTCCCCTCTCACCACTCTTATTCAATTTATGCGCAAATGGATTGTCATGCTTGCTAAATCAACTGCTGGGCAGATCAGGAATCAACCTTTTCAGTGTAGTTAGAATAAGCACTCGAGAGGCTTTGAACCACCTCTAATTTGCGGACGAAACATTGCTATTTTGTGAGAAGAATGACAAGCAACTGGAACTTCTCTGCCATACAGTTTTTGCTTTCCTTTTTGCTTTGGGGTTGAGACTTAATATGGAAAAGTCAGTGATTATTTGATGTAATATAGATGAGTTAAAGTTAGAGAGGGTAGCTCAAACATATGGATGGACAGTGGGGTCGCTACCAATCACTTACTTGGGAGCCCCTCTAGTAGGTAATCCAAGACGGCTATCATTCTGGGTACCAGTGCTGAATAAATTGAGGAAAAAAGGGAGATTATACAACTCTAAATACATATCCCTAAGCAGACGGTTGGCCATTTTAAAGGCTGCCTTAAATTCCATTCCAGATTATTGGATGAGTTTATTCAAGGCTCCAAAAGGAGTAATTTCAGAAGTTGAGAAAATTTTCAGAGCATTTCTATGCGAAAGAGAAGAAAGAGGGAGGAAAATGGTTTGGATCCCTTGGGAATTAGTATGCAAAGCTCGTGAAAAGGGAGGACTTGGGCTAAGACACCTTGCTTGGAAGAACAAAGCACTGCTAATAAAATGGTCATGGAGATACGGTTCAGAGGTACAATGCTTATGGAGAAGGATTATTGCTGGGAAATACAACTGGGATAGTAGAAGACTTTTTCTTCACCCTGTTTTAGAAGAGAGGAGGGGGGGGGTGCATTCTCACCAATAATTAAGGATATTGGAGCTGTTCTTAAGGAGGAGTCGATGATTTCCTTGGGATTCAGAGAAAACCTGATGTTTGGATGGAAAGAAACAGTGTCATATTCAGAGGTAAAGGGGTTCAAATGCAAGGATTAGAAGATATGATTGGGATGAGGATAGCTTGGTGGATAAAAAATGTTTGGCCTCACTGTCCATTTGTGTCGACCAAATTAATAGAAACCTATCTGATATTTGACTGCCATCTTCTCATGCCATTCCGAGACAGGTTTCGTGGGCACCTCCTGATATTGGTGTGATTAAATGTAATGTGGATGGCGCATCCAAGGGCAACCCAGGAAACAGTGGAATTGGGGGAGTCATCAGGGATTCAAATAAGAAATGGTTGGGATATTTTGCTCTTGGTATTGGTTTCGCCTGGGCT
Source organism: Lotus japonicus (assembly GCF_012489685.1). NCBI lineage: Eukaryota > Viridiplantae > Streptophyta > Magnoliopsida > Fabales > Fabaceae > Lotus > Lotus japonicus. Next base: position 454,155 of record NC_080044.1, read on the forward strand.
TATTGGACTGGGCGGGACATAAAGAAGATTATGTCCCGCCCAAAATGAACAATAAACCATTGACGATAGCCAAGGCGGGAAAGGCAACATGACGAGCTTCATTGCCCTCCCTTAGGTGATGGACCCACAAGCCAGCTGGAAGATTCCTTTGGATTTGTCTTATGTGTACGAGGATTTGGGCCCTGATTGTCAGGCCCAAATATAGGAAAGATCCATATCATGACCACCCCCTCTATAAAAGGGGAGGTCATCCACTTGTACGAGACCAACTTTTTCAGCATTAATGAGAATATTCCTTTTATGGTAGTTTTGCTATTTTAGTGCTCTGCTAGGGTTTACTTTTTGTCTTTCTCTTACATAAGCTTGCCCTAGTACAGAACATTGGCGCCGTCTGTGGGGAAGACTCAGCTCTTCCGGTGACAGAAGGAGGAATCGCGAGCCATGGAGACTCGTTCATACGGCGTAGGTCGGCGCGATCATCGCCGGCGCGGTGGTGGTCGACACGGCGGTCGCGCCGGCGGACGAAACAACAACCGTCCCGTACTGGACGACCGAGAGCAGGAAGCTTCCTCGGAGGGGGTCCACTCAGTGGCGCCGTCGCCGGCGTCATTGGTGAATGCAGCTCCGGGAAGACCTTCAGATCTGATCGCTAAATCAGATCCAGGTGTTCGGCGGCGTTCAACGCCGCCTGACTACGTGAACTTGGAAGATCTTAAAACAACTGCTCCACGGAGAGCGCAAGAGGCAGTGACAGGTATCACGCCTGCGGCTTTGCAACAAATGTTAGATACCTTGCAGAAGGTGCAGTCCCAAAACGAGCAGTTGCAAGCCCAAGTTGAGTATCTTACTCAGCGGCAGAATTTTAAGCAAGAACAACGCCTGGAGGCGGAGGATGTAGTTGAATTCCAACCTTTTGTTCCAGCCATCACTAGGGTGGACATTCCAAAGCACCTGCAAACCATGGCATTAGACGCCTTTTCGGGCGAATCTGATCCTATGGAGCATCTTAGATACTTCAATACTAAAATGGTGATCGGCGGGGCGTCGGATGCGGTAAAATGTCGATTATTGCCTTCCACGTTCAAGGGCATGGCGATGCAGTGGTTCATTCGACAACCGCCCTTCTCCATTGATAATTTCACTGATCTGTCCACTAAGTTTCTGACTCAATTTTCCGCCAATAAAACCACAAAAGCAACAATGTTTGATCTTATCAGCATACATCAGCAACCAGGCGAGAAATTAAAAACCTACATGGCACGCTTCAGCAAGATGGCGGTGCAGTTGGAGGATGAAAATCCAGATGTCTGTTTGGCGTCATTCAAAAATGGCCTTCGGGCGGGAGATTTGAATAGAGACTTAACAAGGCGACCGGCGAAGGATATGATGGATCTTCGCGCTCGTGTTCAAGAGTTCATATTGATTGAGCAAGATGACCAGAAGAAACAAGAAAGAGAGGAAGGACGTAAGCAGTCTCAATCTGGCGGTGTTTCACAAGACAAATCTAAGGCGGGGAAGGAAACCAGGATAGCGCAAACCCCCCGCGTACCAAGACCGGGACCATACCACAACTCTAAACCTGGCTTTCAAAATACATGGCACAGAAATTCACAAGGTCCCGCTGCTGCCACAGCTGGTCAGCCTGGTGCTTCGCCAACGCCAATCCCACTTACTAAGTTGAATGCACCCTTAAGTACCATTTTAAGGGCGGTTGGACAGACCAACGTTGTGCAGTACCCACCACCCCCACGGCGGCCGCCAGCTAACGTGGACACCAATAGGTGGTGCGAGTACCACAGAGCGTTGGGGCATACGACAGATAATTGCTGGAATTTAAGGCGGGAAATTGATCGCTTGATTAAAGCTGGCCATTTGGCAAACTTTGTCAAAGACACAGCAGCGCCGGAGGTAGCTAAAATCACTCAAGGGGACAAAGGTAAAGGTAAAGAGATAGTTGAAGAGTTGGGCGATCCTGCTGGGGAATGCTCATCTATTGCAGGAGGATTTGGCGGTGGTGCAATTTCAAGTAAGGCTAGAAAACGCTACGTAGCGGCAGTACACTCAGTACAGGAGTCGAACGAAGGCGAGTGTTGGGTGAATCATTCCCCTATTATATTCACCCCTCAGGATTTTGCGCATGTAATTCCCCATGACAACGATCCAATTGTGGTAACAATTAGGGTTAACAATTATGTGACAAAGAAAGTATTCTTAGACCAGGGATCTTCGGCAGACATCATCTATGGAGACGCCTTTGATCGCCTGGGACTAAAGGAATCAGATTTGAAACCATACAGGGGAACTTTGGTGGGATTCACAGGAGACCGTGTCAGTGTGCGGGGATACGTCGAAATTCCGACTGCCTTTGGAGAAGGAGAGTTTGTCAAGAAGTTTCAAGTAAAGTACTTAGTATTGGCGTGTAGAGCCAATTACAACGTACTCTTGGGGCGAGACACCCTCAATAAGGTCTGCGCGGTCATCTCAACTGCTCATTTAACTGTTAAATATCCCGCCTGCAACGGGAAGGTCGGGATATTGCGTGTAGACCAGAATGCAGCAAGGGAATGCTATTTGAGGAGCGTGGCGCTCTATGGGCGGAAGGCCGCCAAGGAGAGCCACCGAATTACAGAAATCTTCCCACAAGAAGGATTTAGCTTGGACCCAAGAGATGATGCTGATGATTTTCGCCCACAACCGCTGGAAGAAACCAAGCAGGTGCAAGTCAAGGACAAGTTTCTAAAGATTGGCAGTGGGTTGACAACAGAACAAGAGGACAGACTAATCACCCTTCTGGGTGATAATCTAGATCTCTTCGCATGGACCATCAATGATGTACCAGGGATTGATCCCAAGGTGATCACCCACAAGCTAGCCATACGACCAGGGGCGACCCCGGTCATCCAACCAAGGCGAAGAATGAGTGAAGAAAAGAACAAGGCTGTACAAGTAGAGACTGAAAAATTGATCAAGGCCCGCTTCATCCGTGAGGTACAGTACCCAACGTGGCTCGCCAATGTTGTAATGGTCAAGAAGGCCAATGGGAAATGGCGAATGTGCACGGACTACACGAGCCTGAACAAAGTGTGTCCCAAAGATTCGTACCCACTTCCCAATGTTGACAAGCTTGTGGATGGAGCTTCAGGGAATGAACTTTTAAGTCTCATGGACGCTTATTCGGGCTATAATCAGATTATGATGCATCCCTCGGATGAGGAAAGTACAGCATTCATGACTAATCAGGCGAACTATTGTTACAAGACAATGCCTTTTGGTTTGAAGAATGCAGGAGCTACGTACCAACGGCTCATGGACAAAATTTTTTCAAAGCAAGTAGGCAGGAATATGGAGGTGTATGTGGATGACATGATTGTAAAATCCGCCAAGGCTAGTGATCATGGTGGCGACCTTAAAGAAGCGTTTGATCAGTTAAGAACATATCAAATGAAGTTAAACCCTGAGAAGTGTTCTTTTGGGATCCAGGGAGGAAAATTCTTGGGATTTATGTTAACATCAAGAGGAATAGAAGTAAACCCAGATAAGGGAAGGGCGATCTTGGAAATGAAAAGCCCAACAAGTATAAAGGAGGTTCAGCGTTTGACAGGGCGAATGGCCGCCTTGTCACGTTTCTTGCCAATGGCGGGTGACAAAGCGGCCCCGTTCTTCACATGTTTAAAAAAGAATTCAAAGTTTCAGTGGACAGAGGAATGCGAACAAGCTTTTACCAAATTGAAAGAAACATTGGCCACATTACCGGTACTCTCCAAGCCAACACCAGGCGTTCCATTAGTGCTCTATTTGGCGGTTACTGACAAGGCGGTAAGTACGGTTTTGCTCCAGGAAGAAGGAAAAAAGCAGAAAGTTATATATTTCGTGAGCCATACTTTACAGGGGGCAGAATTGCGGTACCAAAAAATTGAAAAGGCGGCTTTGGCGATTCTGAAAACTGCAAGGCGCCTCAGACCTTACTTCCAAAGTTTCCAAGTCAAAATTAAAACTGACGTTCCCTTAAGGCAAGTACTTCAGAAGCCTGATTTATCAGGGCGATTGGTTAGCTGGTCGGTTGAGCTGTCAGAGTATGACTTACAATATGAGCCAAGGGGCCAAGTCACAGTCCAGAGTTTAATTGACTTCGTGGCGGAATTAACACCCACTGAAGGAGAGAAGACTCAAGGAGAATGGGTCCTGTCTGTGGATGGATCCTCTAATAACACTGGAAGTGGGGCGGGAATAACAATCGAAAGTCCAGATAAAATGATCATTGAACAGTCTCTCAAGTTCGAGTTCAAGGCGAGCAATAATCAATCTGAGTACGAGGCTCTAATTGCCGGCTTAAGGTTGGCCATTGAATTGGGAGTCCAGAAGTTATTTATCAAAGGAGATTCGCAGTTAGTGGTTAAACAAGTGAAAGGTGAGTACCAGGTGAAGGATCCGCAACTGTCCAAATATTTGGAAGTGGTGCGCAGATTGATGATGGAGGTCAAAGAAATCAAAATAGAACATGTCCCGAGGGGACAAAATGAGAGGGCTGATGTGTTGGCAAAGTTGGCAAGCACAGGGAAATTGGGCAACTACCAGACAGTCATTCAAGAAACTCTGCCTCGCCCGAGCATTGATTTGGTAGAAATAAAGTTGAAAGCTGTAAAGTCAGTCAGTGAGGGCGAGGTATCTTGGATGGAATCGATTAAAACCTTCTTAGAGAACCCACCAAAGGAGGATGATTTGAACACGAGAGCAAAACGAAGGGAAGCCAGTTTTTACACACTGGTGGGTGGAGAGTTGTATCGGCGAGGAATCATGTCTCCTATGCTCAAATGTGTCGATATCAAGGACGCCCTCGGAATAATGGCGGAAGTCCACGAAGGCGTGTGTTCTAGTCATATTGGCGGGCGATCCTTGGCAGTTAAGGTGATAAGAGCAGGATTCTATTGGCCAACGATGAAGAAGGATTGTTTGGAGTATGTTAAGAAATGTGAAAAATGTCAAGTCTTTTCTGACCTACACAAGGCTCCACCAGAAGAATTAACAACCATGATGGCGCCTTGGCCGTTCGCCATGTGGGGGACCGATATCTTAGGACCATTCCCTGTGGCGAAGGCACAAATGAAGTACATCATCGTGGCGGTTGATTACTTCACTAAGTGGATAGAGGCTGAGGCAGTAGCAACTATCACGGCCGCTAAGGTCAGGAGCTTCTTGTGGCGAAGGATTATTTGTAGATTTGGGGTTCCCAGGGCATTGGTAATGGACAACGGAACACAATTCACAAGTAGTGTTACCCGAGAATTTTGTACAGAAATAGGAATCGAGATGCGATTTGCCTCTGTAGAACATCCACAGACCAATGGGCAGGCTGAATCGGCTAACAAAGTTATCCTGAAGGGTTTAAAGAAGAAACTGGATGAGGCAAAAGGGCTTTGGGCGGAGGAACTACCAGGCGTTCTTTGGGCATACAACACCACGGAGCAGTCAAGCACAAAGGAAACCCCGTATCGTCTAACTTATGGAACTGACGCCATGCTCCCAGTGGAAATTGAAAACCAAAATTGGCGAGTGGCTCGGTTTAATGAAAATGACAACGGAGAAAACTTAATAGCAAATCTAATTATGCTGCCCGAGGAACAACGAGAGGCCCACATAAGAAATGAGGCGGGAAAAGTGAAGGTGGCAAGAAAATTCTCAACAAAAGTGGTGCCAAGAAAAATGAGGGTAGGAGACTTAGTGCTCCGAAAAAATACAATGCCCGATAAACACAACAAACTCTCACCCAACTGGGGCGGGCCTTACAGGATTATTGGCGATGTTGGAGGAGGAGCTTATAAGTTGGAACAACTAAGCGGTCAAAAGGTTCCACGAACATGGAACGCCTCTCATCTAAAGCAGTATTTTAGTTAGTAGAAACAACAAATGTGAACGAAGTCGCACTCTTTTTCCCTTTCTTTGGAAAGGTTTTTAATGAGGCGACAATTGTAATGAAGGGACAATTGTTCCTATACGAAAGAAAATTAATGAAAAGATCATTTCAACAGAATCATATATGTTTTGAATTTTTATTACGAGTTCATGCAATGCAAATCGTATCAAGGTATGCAATACCGCGAGTAAACCTTTCGGAATAAGAAAGTATCGCCTTCAAAAGTTAAAAGCCTTGGCAATTCTAGTGGCCACTAGAAACCAAGCCTCGTCGAAAAATCGGCTAAGGTATATAACAACGAAAGTTGGGAACAACTAAAAACAACGAATGAACTTAAGATGATATCCATTTAAAGTAGAAAAAAGGGGGCGATGCCCATACATGATTTGGAATGAAAATAAAACAGGGCAATGCCCAAAGAAAAATTTCAACTTCATAAAATAAAAACAAATTCAAGCCAGGTTCTCGTGGTTGGCGTTGTTGCCCTGGCTTGTCCCAGCTTGAGGATCTTCCTTCCCTTGATCCTCATTCCTGTGCTGCTCATTCCCATCCTCGCCATCTTCTTCAGGCTCACTCTCATCATTGAATTGGGGAAGGAGATCGAGGCTAATGTCATCATCACCAACTACTTGACCATCCTTGATCTCCTTCAGCCACCCAATGCGGGAAAGATCAAAGCCCGGCTCAACTACACTGATCTGCTCTTTGGCCGCCAGAAAGCCTTGAGCATATTGGAGAGAAGCACGCCCTAGGATGGAAGCATTCAGGCGATCATGTTTCTTCTCCAACTTTTGATATTTGGCTTGAATGGCAGTGTGCTTGTCATTTATGGCTTCTTTAAGAGACTTGGTCTTTTGAAGAAGCAGGTCCGAAGCAGCCAAGTCTTCAGTTAATTTAGCACACTTCTCCTCAGCAGATTTCAGCTTGTTGTTGGCGGTCTCAGCATCAGTTTTAGCCCGTTCATAGGCTGTCTTGTAATCAGCTGCCTTCTTCTCAAAACGGTTTTTGGCTGAGATCAACTCTTTCACACACTGAGCCATTCCCGCCACAGTACTGGCGGCAGACAGCGCGTGATGGATCGCCATGGAAGCAATGTTGGGGGGACCCTGACCGGAAATGTCCTTGTGAATCCGGTTGTCAAAAGTACGGGTCATGAATTCCAGCCCATTGAAGTGAGGATCCGACAAGCTCAGCAAGGGGGGAGGAGCTTCGCCACCAATGGCTGAACTAGGCCCAGCCTGGCCAAATGGAGTTGATGGGCGGTTGATCAGCGTGCTTGAATCTTGTTGAGGGGGCGGGACATTGTCATGTCCCTTCTTTTTCTCAGCGGGACGACTTTTTGAATCAAGAGTTGATTGGTGGAGAGGCTTACCACCAGCAGCACCTGAAGTTTTTTGACGTTTAGGGTCCCTGACGTTGTCAGAACCCGAGGTACCTTCATTCTTCTTCTTCTGCTCAGCTTCGGCGGCCCTCTTTTTCGCCGCCGCAGCAGACTGGGCGAGGTACTCCTTCATCTTGAGTGGGTTCGCGTCAACCTTGCCTTTTCCCATCGTAGCTGTACGGAAAACATCAATTAGACGAGATACATGAACAAAAAGAAAAAGAAGTTACGTACAAAGATTATAAACTTACTAAAAAATTGATTTAAAGTGCCGGATTTCGACGCCTCAATCAAGTCGTGACCGGAAATTACTGGTAGTGTGCGGAGGTAATCGGCGACGCCTTGTTCAGATTCATCCAAGGCGTCGTATGAAACAGATATTTTTCGGCGAGGGTTCTTTGTCCAGTAAAAAGGGAAGAGGGGGTTATTGTCAGAATCTCGGAACAAGTTCTTTATTTCGGGCGACTCCACAACTTTAAAGTATTTCTTCTGCCATACTTTGTAATGGCTTTTAAGGGCGGTAAACCGACTCATGTTCTTACGGGCTAATAGTGGAACCCATTTCACAGAAGTAGGTTTAGTGGTGACTGATTTATAGAAAAGGAAGAACAAGGGATAGGTTGGAGTGAAACTCAAGTGTTCACAAAGAATTTCAAAGCAGCGGAGGAAACCCCAGGCGTTGGGCTGGAGTTGGCAAGGCGCCACATTCAGAAAAGAAAGAACGTGACATATAAACGGCGAGAAAGGAAGTTTAATGTTTAAATCTAAGAAGAAATAGCCATAAACAAAGAAAAAATCGGGCGATCCATCGTCTGGTTCTTTACGCAACAGAACACAGTCATCTTCGCCACATGGGAGGACATTCAACAGATGATCTTCATTATTCGAGGTGGCGGGATCTATCTTCGTGAACCCTTGAGCAGAAATTCGAAGCGAACTAATGCTCCCAACGCTGCTCCAGATAGAATGCAACAAACATTTATCTTCAACTAAATGCACGTCAGAGCGCCATTCAGGTGAAGACAAATCTCCATTAGAGGAGAGAATTGAGTCTACAGAGCCGGCGGGACCGGAATCATCATGGGTAGAAGGCGAGGAATGAATTTCAATTATAGAGGGGGCGACAACTTCCTCCTCCGTGGAGGGTGAAGAAAGTTCTAGGGAAGAAAGGCTAGCGTTTGGTAAAGACATGCGAGGCAGTTTCATAAAAAGAAGATGAACAGAGTTAAAAGTAAAAAGAAGATGAACAGAGTTAAAAGAAGAAAGAAGATGAACAGAGTCAGAGAAAAAAGAAGTAAACGAAGAGTCTCAAGAAAGAGAAAAACTAACCAGAGGGAGAAACGTGAATTTGAGAAAGGAGAACGTCGGCGATAGGGGAGCACCGCGCAATGACGACGGCCGGAGGAAGAAAAGGTTCACCGGAGTTCAAAGAAGAGAATGAAAGCTGCGGTGAAAAGGGTTTTCAGAGCAAAAGTTTTAAAAAAGTGAAAAATGAAAAGTGAAAAGGGGATTTTATAGAGAGAAAGGAAGAGAGAGAATGAGTGGGGGAAGATCGTGGGATCGTGGGATTTGAAATTCGAAAAGTTAGGAAGCGAAAAGACATTACTCCTCGAGACGCGCAACTGAAGATTGCATTTATAACAAATGATGACGAAATCCCGGAAAATAAGGATACGTGCGTCAGTTGAAAAGACGTGGTTGACGGTTATGATTAATGGCGACATATCTTTGAAACGGCAACAAAGGTGGCGAAGTGTGAAAATGGCGATGTAACAACGAAGGTAAAATGGCGATGAACGAATAAACAATAGAGGCGAACTACTAGGTAACATGATGAAGACATTTCAACTCTTTACTCGAGTCTCATGTCTTGGGGGCATGTGGACTGGGCGGGACATAAAGAAGATTATGTCCCGCCCAAAATGAACAATAAACCATTGACGATAGCCAAGGCGGGAAAGGCAACATGACGAGCTTCATTGCCCTCCCTTAGGTGATGGACCCACAAGCCAGCTGGAAGATTCCTTTGGATTTGTCTTATGTGTACGAGGATTTGGGCCCTGATTGTCAGGCCCAAATATAGGAAAGATCCATATCATGACCACCCCCTCTATAAAAGGGGAGGTCATCCACTTGTACGAGACCAACTTTTTCAGCATTAATGAGAATATTCCTTTTATGGTAGTTTTGCTATTTTAGTGCTCTGCTAGGGTTTACTTTTTGTCTTTCTCTTACATAAGCTTGCCCTAGTACAGAACACTTATGAAGCTGAGGTAAAAGCTATCCTGCATGGACTACTCTTTTGTCAGCAATTCCTATTTAAGAATGTGATTCTTGAAAGTGATTCTACAATTGCAATCGGTTGGGTCCTTTCTCGTGACAAAAGGCCTTGGAAACTACTCAATGAGCTAAACCAAATTGATTATTTGCTCCAAGAAGTCAACTGCTTAGAAGTAAGGCACACCTTCAGGAAAAGCAATTCTGAGCCTGATTTTTTAGCAAACAAGGGTTGTGAAACTAATGCTCCTGTATGGGTTCTATTAGAAGAGAGGGTGGGAACTCTTTAATATGAACATTTGTACGTTTAGAACCCACGGACTGCGTTCCCACTTTATTTATCTTATTCTACTTGACTTGTAAGTGGAGATGCTTCCTCGAGTATTACTTGTTTGCTCAAGGTTTTCTTCATTCTGTACCTTTCCTTTTTATCAATGGATATTTGATCTTTCCAAAAAAAAAACTTTAAAATTCAAGAATTTCGACTAAAAATTGAAATTTTCCACCAACACTCAAAAATTTGCACAAATTTTAGCATGAGAAAGTTTGTTTAAAGTTCTCCTTCATCATATTACGAAAAGTGGGGAATTTAATTTTTTTTTCGGATTTCGTCACTCATTCCATGGGCTAACACCCTTAAAACTCAGGAATTACGACTAAAAACAAAAAAAACTACACTGATACTAAAAAAATTCATAATATTATTCCTGAGTAAAACTTAGTTAAAGCCTCCCTTATTTCTACCATGAAACTCAAAAAGTTTAGATTTTTTAGATTTCGCAACTAAATCCGAAAAAAATTAAATTCCCCACGTTTCGTAATATGATGAAGGAGAACTTTAACCAAACTTCCTCATGCTAAATTTGTGCAAATGTAAGAGTGTTGGTGGAAATTTTCAATTTTTGTTCGAAATTTTTGATTTTTAAAAGCTAAATGCCCATAGAATACGTGACGAATTCAAAAAAAAATTTAAATTTTACAAGTTTCATCATATAATGAAGGGGTACTTTAACCAAATTTTCTCAAGCTAAAATTTGTGCAAATTTTTGAGTATTGGTTGAAATTTCCAATTTTTAGTCAAAATTCTTGAATTTTAAAGGTATTAACCCTTGAAATGAGTGACCGAATTCAAAAAAATTAATATTTTCGAGTTTCATCGTATTATTAAGGGGAGCCTTAATCAAACTTTCTCATGTAATATGATTATTTCAGAGTAATCTTATATAATTATAGACATATTTTTTCTTTTAATATTTTTAATGGATGAAATATCTCACAAATGGTCATGTCACTTGAGAGAATTTATCCGCACTTGTATATATACAATTTGCTGGCATAATTAGGAAAAAGAAAGTTTTTTTTTTTGTTACAAGCAAAAAGAAAGTTTAAGTCAATATAATTCGTTGGGTTTTATTTCATCAGTACTATTGCAATTATATGTATTGTTAGCCTGACTTTATTTATTTGGCCAAGTTGAGGATATATATAAACCAATATCCATTTTAATCAATGCATAGTCCATGGCATTTTTTAAGGGGTTGACTCGCTGAAAACCCAAAACAGCTTCTCTACCTTCACGTCCTGACAACCTAGGTTTGTTCTTAATTATTCACCAAATGAAATGACAAACACAAGATGGATTTTCCATATGTAACAACTAACAAGTATAGATATATAATTTACAAACACAGAGACGGTCCATAAACAACATAGCAAATCAAATTGGAGTTAAATGATATTGGATTTGGAAAACCCATATGCATATGCTTTGTTGCATCATTGAAGATTCAAAGAAAGAAAGCAAAGCTAGGTTGGCGTTGATTACTCGCTTAATATATTCCTTTCTTTTAGCAAGCAGACAACTACAAGGAATAAAGACTAGAGATCGATGTTCCCAACGAAAAGTTAAAACTTTTTCTCTCACATTCCAAAGCAAATTATTTTATGTAATTACCAAATAAACAAGCAAGGAAAAGAAAACACTTCTCCCTCCCTAATCGAAAAGAAAAATTCTGGGTCAACTAGATTTGGTCCTCATGATACTAATTTACAAAGATTTCTGCTTGCATTTGCTTTTTAGAAGATGCTCTTTGTTCTAATTATCTTACTCTACACCTACCTATGTTCCTAGGTGCCTTGTCTTAGGAAACCAGTTCTACCTTTATTGTGCCAATCATTTTCAATTAACGAATCAAATTACTTAAATTGGTTTGGTTTTTTCACTTCCCCTTTGGATCATTTGCTTTCGACATGCTTGTAATCATCAATACAACTTGTAATCATTCCTTTCCGCTTAAAGCTTAAATCACAGACAGTGTTTGCTCATTTCGAGGATTTTTACTTCATAGTACTCCCCGTTCCTAAATAACTGACACTATTTATAACTAAATTTTGTTCTTAATTATCTATTATTTTACAAAGTTTAAGAGAGCATTAATTATATTTCACCAATTGTACCCTTCATTTATTGGTGGTAGAAAAGTTGAAAAGTTAGAATTAATATGAGAGATAAATGGTATAGTAGGAATTAGATTGTAATTTTAATAAAACAAGAACATTAATTACTACTCCCTCCGTCCCTAATTATAAGCTAACATTGAGACTTTTTTTGTGTCACTAAATATAAGCTAACCTTGCAAAAGTTAATATTTCTTTCCATATTCACCCTTGCATTTATTGGTAGTGGAGCACCACCATTAGTAGTACAATGATGAAAAAGTGTTATCATAAATAGGGGTAAACATAGAAAGTTGTACATTTTTTTTGAAAACCAATGCATCAATTAAGGCTTTCTTAATAAGTGTGATTTTTACAACTTTAGCTTATAATTAGGGACGGAGGGAGTATTTCTTAATACTTGTGCAACAACCTTAAAGTGTCAGTTATTTAGGAACGAAGAGAGTATTTTTTTTAGGAGTGGGAAGGTTTGAGCTTTACTTGTAGGAAATGAGTGTTTTTTAAATGTGCTTAAATTCGCGACCAAAATGACAGTAGTTGGATATATATTTTTTCGACATTCAATTAATATACACTTATGACTAATGTATGCAGTTGTTATGTACCAAAAAAAATGTTTTGTGACTAGCTATGTCATATTGAATGTCGGCTAAATAACGAATGTCCACATATAATTATTGAATCTGCCATTAAACCTTGTAAGCTCTTTTTTTTTCCTTCACAAAATCTATGTACTTATATTAACTTCCAGCTGTCATTATTGTTAAGTTATACGGTGAAAATTCTTATAATCACTTAGGGGAAAACCTACAAAATATAGTTTTTAGAGTTACTGTTATTTGAATTGTGTGTCACTTCACTTCTGATCTAAACATAATATTTATCGTCCAAATATGTAAAAGTGAATTTATACACATGCACTTAATAGAATTATTGGCAAATTGTGTTGATAATGCAATGGTGAGTTGAAGTACTACATTGGTTAAGAATTAATGAGGTGAAAGCTTTACTGTGATCCACAAACTTAATGAATAAGGTGAAGACTTATGCGCTTTTTTGGCGGCTGGAACCGCCAAAACTTGCTATTTAGCCGCTAAAGAGGTATTTAAAATTGGTCTCACCTTTTTTTTTTTTCTATTTTCACTCATTTAGTGGCGGTTTCAAACCATAAAAAATGTGTCAGAAACCGCAAGGAATTAACTAAAACTGGATTAAAATATTTTTAAATATGAAATGTTTATTTCTCTCTTATTTATATCTCTTCACTTTATATCATACCAAACGACATACTCATCTTCTCACATCTTTCACTCTACTTATCTTCTCTATTTTCTATCTCTCTACCACACAAAACGTCAATGTCTTGTTTTCCAGGCCAATGAGCCCACCCTATCTCCCCAATAAATTGTTGAGAAAATTAAAATAAAAAAGTTTCACATTGAATATAAATGAGAACGTTCAATAGTATATAAGTGAAACGACTCGTACACCAATTACCTTAAAATTTTAGGTGAAAAATGTAGTTTCATTCAGTAATGTGGTTTACTCATCATCCAATATACCCTTCACAACTTAACAACATAAATTGGACCAGTGGGCTTTTGTTAGTTTGTAAGCACTCAACAATGTGTGTCTCTGCAACACAAACACATGCAAATGTAGCAAAGTACTCTGTGAAGGTGACCACCATCATTCTTGCGAGCTTCCTACTCATGGTCAAGGGAAGCTTTTTCTCTTTCCGTATCATAAGAGGAAAGGATCATTTTACACTCTTTCAAAAGCATATGCAGACTTCAAAGGGTTTGGTTCCTTAAGCCTGAAATGTTCAGAGAGTGGCCAATTTCTTCCCTTGCAATCTTAGTCTAGGATCCCAAATCAGCAGAGCCAGACTGGACTATCATGTTAGCTCGCCCTCAACTCATCATGTATCAAACTTTTTGCCATTCTTCCATCACTTTTTTTTTATTTTCCTCATAATCAATTTTGACACTCATTTTAAACTACTTAAAGAAGGTTTCCATCAGAATTGATTTTAGTTTTAAAATAAATTATAGATTTTTTTTGAAACATGCACTTACTTAACTTCTTATGAGTAAATGATGTGTTTTGAATTAAGATGAACTTATACATAATAAGCATTAAATACAAACCACATGGTAAACAGAATTACATGTTCATCTAATTTGCCTGAAATTAAAACTGGGTAGTTCCTTTGAAGCTGAGCCTTGTCTCAATCATATTGAAATAAGTCATTGATTTGGAGTGAGGGTAGGTGTCATTTGGGACCCCCCTTTGGTTATGATAGAATCTGTATATATGTTTCTTTCTTTCTGTTTTCAAAAACAACTGAAAAGCGAGGACTAGCCGTTGGGATTTGGGAACATTCCCATTGCCTTTAATTTTTGTCTCAGGTACAGAGATTATGACACAAGGCCAAGGGCATCCACCCAACTTTCTACAGTGAGCAAGGCATGAGATTCAAAGTAATGTCATGCTCAATATAATAAGCAAATAAAAATTAAAAGAAAAAAAGGCAATTACTTTTCCTTGTAGTGTACATGACTCCTTTACAACCCTTCTACTTTAATTTAGGGATATGAAGGCAAGAGAGAACTCTAAGATGAGATCATGAGAAATAAAGAGAATTTGACTAGTGAATTTGAAGGAGAATATTAGGAAATTGATTAAGAATCCATGTTGGTTTTTTTTTATAGGCCAATGTTAATTAGTTGTTAATTGTTAGTAAATTAGTTCCTTCACCAGGATTCGAACCCCGCCCTTCACTCTGCAAATCCCTTCATTCCCTTAGCTCACCATGTGAGCTACCCTCCCCCATGTTGGTAAAAACATCTACTATGATCGATGATTTCTTATTTATTGAACTTATATTAAAGTTAATTAATCCTTTACAGGCTACCTCTTGGATCATTAACTCAATTTGATGTACATAGATTTAATGAAAGGTCAAGAGGTGCGTGATGAGAGAGAGATCATTTTGATTCAGATGGGGGGACTATAAACAATACTCGAATTACTAGCTATCATTATTATTGCATTGATAGTAATTGTAGAAAACATGACCAGTTCGTTTCATCACTATCGTATGGAGTCATTTATTATTTTATTGTGAGTGAAGTTAACTCTCTCACTAACTTTATAAATTTTCATATATTTCATTCCAGACAAAAAAGCAAACAAGAGTCACAAATCTCATTAATTAAAACATATAATTTGATGAAATTATGTATTTATAGACACAGTTTTAACTATTTTTTTAAAGCCATTGTTGTTTTATATATTCAAAGCATTTTTCTTATTCTCTTCCATATATTCATGTCCTCATTTAATATTGTATCTTTCAAGTACCACCAATCACAATTCTCACTAATTAGTTCACCAATGATTTTAATTCGGGGTTGTCTAAATGACCCAAGAAATGCTTGAGTTAAATAACTCATCATCCAATCACATTGAAGATAAGTGAGTTGAAATTTCTATATTTTATTTATTAATTTATTTCCAACTTACTTATCTCCAATGTGATTGGATGGTGAGTTATTTAACCCAAACTTCCTCATGGGTCAATTAGACAACCCCTTTTAATTCTCTCTCTTTCATATAACTCATTAAATAAGGGTGTTTCAGTCAAATTATAACATCAATTAATGAACTCTTAAACTTTGTGCATAATCTTAAACTACAATAGTTTTGGAATGGAGGGAGTATATAATTTGATTAAAACACTTTTATTTTAAGTTGAGTTAATTAAAGATAGAAAATACTAATTATTGGTGAAATAATTTGTGAGAATTGTGATTGGTGAAAATAATATGTGATAAGCAAGAGATGTAACATTAAATGTGAGTATAGATGAAGGAAAACATAATAACAATAATTATTTTTAAAAATATGTGAAAAGTTAAAACAACAACCATTTTGGAATTGAGAGAGTAATAGGGGCTCCTAATTCTTGGTGAGTTGACATAGTGATTCAATATTTAATCCTTAAGCAAGCAGCTAGAATTCGATTCTCAACTCTTGTGAATGTTAAGAACTTATTGGTTAACCTCCTATCACTTATCGCATCTAGGGTTGCAATAAGGACCCTTTGTTGAGTTCCCTGCGTGCAGGGCCCAACACTATTATAGGATTGGTGAGTGGGTGTGTAGTGTAATGCAAAAGTTGCAAGGTATTACACACACATATATATATATATATATATATATTCATTTACTTGGTGAACTCACCAATGTGAGATTTCCACTTTCATCACTCCCTTCAAGGTTAATTGGAGTTGTTAAGTTCAAAGGTCATCCCGTTGCCTTGTGTGTAATTGAGCTTAAGGAGACATTATCTTTTTTGTTCTGAGCCCATTTTTTTAGATTAGTTATATTTTGTATTTTCTTGGATTAGTTTTTTTATCGTGGATCGTTGGATAATGGGCTCTGATACAACTTGTTGGGTCTAGTGCACGTAGGGCCCAAAACTACGTTGAAGGTCAAGGAGTGTCTAGGATTAATGAGTGGTGTCTACCGTAGTCCATAAATCTTAAGGTATTTGAACTTGGAACATCCAAGTATACACACACTCATTTACTTGGTGAACCAAATGATGTGAAACTATTACTTTCATCACTCCCCTCAAGTCTAACTAGAGTAGTTGAATAAGATTTGTGGTGCTCGGGCTTGCACCCAAGCGGAGTTTCATAGGTCGTTGTTGTTGGATTGCACTCATTCATTGTATACCTGAGTCTCGGGAGTCCATATTTTTTTTCTTCTGAGTCAATGCTCCTTTTGTGTGTACCTTAGCGACCCATGATTTTTATTCTAAGCCCATTATTTTGATTATTTTCTGGATTGTGGCCCGTTGGGCAAGTGAGTTCTGATACCAATTGTTGGATTTGATGCGTGTATAGTCCAAAAACCTTATGGTATATGGACTTGAAACGCATAAATTAATTTTACAATCATTTACTTAGTGAACCCACTGATGGGGGACTATCACTTTCATCACCTTATTCAGAGTGTGTCGTTGTGGACTTGTACTCGTTCTCTGTATTCCTGAGTCTCAAGGGCCCATGGTTTTTTAATTCTTCAAGGCCCATTTCTTTGGATCAATTTTCTTTTATGTGTTTTTTATTAGTTCTTTTTGGATCATAGATTGTTGGCCAAGTGAGTTATGATACCACTTGTTCGTTTGGTGCGTGCATGGTCCAAAACTATATCAAAGGCTAGAGAGTGTTTAAGATTGGCGGGTGGGTGTGTAGTGTAGTTTAAAAACCTTAAGGTATTTGGACTTGGAACACCAAGTATATATACACTCATTTACTTGTGTATTAATGTGGGACTTTTATTTTTATCACTCTCCCTCAAGTCTAACTGAGTAGTTGAGTTAGACTTGCTCTGTCGGAATTTATAGTCTAACAGAATTTAGATGTTATCATTGTGGGCTTGTGCTATTTGTCTGTGTATCTGATTCCCATGGGCCCATGGTTATGAGCCCATTTTTTCATTAGTTTTATTTTATATTTTTTTATTAGTTTTTTTTTGGATCGTGGATCATTGAGTAAGTAGGTTCTGATAGTACTTGTTGGGTCCAGTGCGTGTGAAGCACAAAACCATATTGAAGGTCAGAGAGAGTTTACCTTAGGCCAAAGTCAAGTATACTCAAGTATGTTTACACTCGTTTACTTAGTGAATCCTTTTGACAAAAAAAACTTAGTGAATCCTTTGTCATGTCAGATTTCATCACCCTTGTAGCTTTTTTTTCTTGTTCGAGTCACGCTTGTAGCTTTGATCGATCTGTTTGTGCGCGTAGCTACATATAATTAGGGTATAGTGTTATGCTTATTATAGAATTTTGTTTGAATTCCAAAGCTTGAAAATATTGAGATATAGCAAGCCTAGATTCAATGATTCTGGTGGGAAATCATATGAATTCCTATCATCTTTCTCTCCTTCTCAATCATTGATATTATGTGTAACTGACTCTAATCCTACTTTGAATTGTTGATTTCATGGTTAATTGGGCTATATATTTCTGATTGAATTTCTCTATTGTTATTGCTACTTAAAGTTTGGACACCTCTAATTTGATCATAGCATTGGGGTATGACTGGGTTGACTTTGGCCATGTGAAGTGAAATTCAAATCTAATTAATTGTAAGAGCATCTCCAATGCTAGTTCTTATTTCTTAGTTCTTAGCACTATTCATGTGGGCTCGTATTGCCACATGTGTTTAAATAACTCTCAAGCAATTTTGCTCTAACCATGAATTCTTAGTTCTTAGTTCTTACCACTATTCATTTGGTCTCAACAACCACATTATTTATACTTTTTATTTTCATAAAGTAATAAAACAGAACTCATAAAGTAATAAAGTAATTTGGATGAGAGGGAAATAATTAATATTTTAAGCTAAGAACTCAAAAAGCAAAACTTCTTATATAAGAACTGAGTTCTTATTTTTAAGAATTAAGGAGTCCATGTCAGCACCTCCAATGGTAAAGTTCTTAGTTCTTAGTTCTTAACTCTAAAATAAGAGCTAAGAACCTTGCATTAGAGATGCTCTAAAGAGATCTTAGGAATGGGAGGCCTAGATTAATGTGGTCTTGGCGAATTCCAAAACTTAATACAGTGATTAACTTAAGTTCACTTTTTTTTTTTGGTCAATCAACTTAACATTCATTCAAAGGTGCTGCAAACAGCAGCCCTACAAACAATACAAGTTGGAAGGGCACAAACGACCCTTCAAGAACTTAAGTTCACTTTCACTTTGAAGGATTATGGTTTCTTAATTAGATAGTGAAGGATTTTTTTTTTCTTACCAAGCAATTGAGTTAAGGCAAAAAGTAGTGAAAATTATTGTCAACGACCATCAATTGATAAAATTATCGTCTCATTATTGTCTCATTTCTTCTTTTGTTGTAGGAATGACATTCTTCAAATTAAGAACTTACTTTAAAGGATAAAACAAACTACAAAAACTATTAATTAAGAAATCAACAATTGTGATTATCGTCATATACTGTGCATGTATATGATAAATTATGTTGTGCTTTAAATCACAAATATTGATTTCTTAACCAATGGCTATGCTAGCTTATTTTTTCTTCTAAATTAAATCTCTTATTTAATCCTTTGCAATATAGTTAAAAAATTAAGTCCATTTTTCCCGTAAAAATTATATATCACCTAGTCATTGTCGAGAGTGATTCTATTGAAGTCGTTGAGCTGCTTCGTAATCGAGCAACTAGTCCCCATCAATATGAGCACATTGCTCAGAGGATTTTCCATCTCCAGGATGCCCAGGAAGCTCTCGTGTTCCAGCACTCTCATAGGAAATCCAATTCTCTTGCGGATTACCTCGCGAAGGTTGCCCTGAATCTCCCGTTTGGTATCCACTATTTTGACTCACATTTTGGTGAATGTCACTCAATTATGGTGAAGGACTATTGTCCAGACCCTCTTGTGCCTTGAATTTTTTTTTTCTTTTGGGCCTTGCCCTTCCTTGTAACAAAAAAAAAAAGAGAAAATCTTCAAAAGACTAAGACTGGGTGCTTCCCTAGTGTTAATAAAAAAAGTGATAAATTTTCAAAAAGTTAAATTAAAAAAAATCTAAATTACTGAGTAACTAATGATATACATTAGAAAGTGTCATAATGTGAGTGGAAGTAATACCAAAGACTCCATAATCAGGAGATAATATTTTACACTAACTACATATATATTAAATAATGTAAGTATTCACTTTGAGGTACTGAGCAATCCAATGAAAAGAAAGCTCATAATTTGTTGATTTGAGTCCAGTCACCATCGATTGACAAGAGAGTTTGGGGTACCTTGTAATTGTAGGCATATATGATATATGTAGAAGCAGATCTGAGTTGTGTTACCAAAATAGGAAATAACATATGCAATCATTTTCTAGCTCAAAGAAAGCGTAAAAGATGGATGTAGCTAAGCTAGCGTGTAAGAAAACAAACACCCCTGAGCCATACAAATGAGTGCTACAACATGTTTCAGACAATTGCTTATATGCATAATACTTGCCTAACGTGGCCTTTTCAATTCTCACTCGCAAATATATCATTCATTACTTGCATTGCTACAACAGAAAAAGAAAGACATAATTAATTAACAAATTAAGTAGGTAAACTCAAATTAATAGATATATTTGCACATGTTTTTCTCTGACCAAAACAGAACTGCAGCCACCTTATTTTTGTCGATTACATGGGATTACATATACTAATAAAATACATTTATCTTCATATCAAATTGTATATCTTTAGGTGGGGGACTCTGTCTATTGTTTAATCTGCCATGAGAAAGTAAGCCTTCATAGAATCTCACTAAATTCAGTAAATTGAGATGGAGGAGAGCAAGGTGAGGGAAAGAGGGAAATCCCTCTGCAGAATGAGAGAGAAAAATTCCAAGAAATTTCCATTATGTAAACAATAGATAGATAGAGAACAATGGAGGCGTAATCATTTGCCAGCCTAACTAACTAACTCACTCACTAACAAACTAACAGAATTCTTTCCAAATTACACATTAATTTTATATTTTATAGAACCAAATTGCACTACAGCATTTTTGGCCTTTTGCCGCGGACGGAAAACCGCGGGCTCATGTCAAAAAACCGTGGCTAAAAGCTTACGCTGCGGTTTTGCCACGGTTTTCGTGCCGCAGTGTATGTGGCCGTGGCCAAGCTCAAGTGCCACGGTTTTGTCAAGTTCAAGCCACGGTTTGCTCAAAACCTTAATGCCACGGTTTATATAATACCGCGTTTGGGAAACCGTGGCCTTGGAAATTTTAACCACGGTTTCTGGACAAGTTTATGCCACGGTTTCTTTGTGCCTTAATTCCACGGTTACTAATGCCTTTCTTGCCACAGTTTTTTAACCGTTGTATCATAGTGGTTTTTTAGAAATCTTCATACTACAGTTGCTTTTTAGAACCTTTTAAGCCCCATGTCCTACCCATTGTATTCAAAATTCATGATAATTCAATTCATTATAAAGTCTTCCAAGTTCTAACAATGACAACTTGGATCACCCCAAATAACATGTAAGTCAAGATAACTAAGAATGAATAACTAGTGGATAACATCTCTAGTATTTAAAAAGTTAACATCTCTGACCAACCATCTCAAGATTCAAATCCACATGTAACTTAAGTGGACAACTATATTAATGTATAAGAGTAAACAATACAAATAATCCATCACTTATGGAACACACAATCAGTAGCTACAAGCAGTTGGACTTGGACCTGATAAAAAATAAAAACCTTCTGATCTTCAGGATTGGACTTCATCTGATCCTTGAAGTGGTAAACCATATGTGTCTCGTTATTAACTCTGTTGCACTAATACAAAGTTGAGAAACATTATCAGAGGTCATTAAGACTCATTCATTCATCCAAAACATGGATCTGTTGCACTTAAAATTGAAAATGTAACTCTGTATTGTTAAACTCAATTCAAGCTTAAACCAGCAGGCACTTATAGTCTTATACTCACACTAACATTATTTAGCTCCAGTAAAATTGTAGCAAATTTCTCATACAATAACAAAACAGCATAAATTGCACAACAAAAATGCAAACCTAGTAAGAAAACTAAGTCTGAAAAAGTCAAAATTTACTAGAAAAATGGATACCCACATGGATTTTATCATCAGTATCAATATATGTGCAAGTATCATTAATTTGTTGGTTATTGTCTGCCATGCCTAAATCAGCCCAATTCTCAACATGATCATTCCCCATATGAAAGGTGGCCATGGTTATTCCCTTGGGATACATAAGCTGCTGCCCTGTATCCAAGCACCTTCCCCCGGTTGAAGAAATCCCTGCAGAATTAAGATTCTACAGGATTAAAAAAATTATGAAAATAAGCAAACATGGCAATTAAGTAGCACTGAAAATATAGATTCTACTAAGCCATACAAGAACAAACCTGACGCAAACTCATAAAACTATGAAATCGGATGCTGACTGAGAGTCATGGGAGCATGTCACCCTCAACAAGGGGACTGGATATAATGCAAACCATTGGCCTTGCAGGCATTTATCAGTGGCCAAACTAATTGCCAGTTGTGAGCATGATGCTATTACACACCTTGTAGACACAACATGTAGGAGGAGTAGCCTTTGAGTTTCTAGGATAATCATCTTTTAAAATTAAAAGCCCTTCTAATCCCTTTTCATGGAATTAATAGATAAATTTCCAGAGAATAGAGCTTTAGGCACAAAGAAAAAACTGCAGTAGATATAGAAACTAGGAAGAAAGAAAAGGATCCCTGAAATAACTATTTCACATAAATAGAGTGAAAGTTGACAGCATAAAAATGCTACCTCTTGATCCCTTACCACCTTTAGCCACTCTGGATTTTCTTAGTTGAGAACCTTAGGTTTAGTGATGAGCACCTGTTCATAAAACACAGAAATAAGGAAAGAAAAAGAGGATAAAATATTATATAGTATTAATTTGGACCTTTTCTTTTGCTACAATATTCACTATGCTTTCTGATATATTCTTCAGCAAACTGTAGTATCAAACTGGAAGAAAGTGGAAGAAATTTTACTTACATATCTTAGACAACTAATGTAGTATCAAACTGCATAAACATAAAGAGACTTATGATAAATAAAAGGAAAAGAGAAAAGAGAAATGATAATGAGACTTATGAGAGGTTACATACTACTTACATGTGTAACAAACATTACCACCACATAATAAAAAGAGCACAACATACATAACTGTCATTGTGATTTGTTTTAACAGTTACACATTCACTATACTTTTTGATATATTCTTTAGCAAACTGCAACCCACAAACATAATTAGCTAGCTATCACATTGGACCTTGATAAAAGCTCTTAGCATTCAATAAAAAATACTCTATTACAGGCAATGATTATTGGAGAAAATGAGCAAATAAAAAGAGGTGGAATACCCTCCACCACTCCAAGGGTCTCTTAAACCAAGAGAATATTAATCAGTTTTAAATAATCATATAAGTAAAAAGAAAATATAAAGATAACAACTCCAACACAAAATACTGAAAACATAACTAAAGAAAAGTAAAGGAAGAGTCTACCTTTTTCAGTACTGAAAGTAGATGACAATGGGTATCCTCTCCCTTACTTCTCTGCATCCAGCAACATAAGAATATAGCAATAGACTAGCCCTCCAAACACTCCCAGATATAGAGATAAACAAAAGCCCAAAGCTTCCTGAAATCTTCTTAAAAGGACATAATATTTTTTTAATTTAAACTTGTTCATTCATACAGGAGCTGAAACTGAACTGAAAAGTATTGAAATCACAAAAACAAACAAGTAACAATGGCAAAGGAGATCTAGATATGCAGAAGAGAATCCTCCAAATCAGGATCCAAGCCCAAATTGAGCATCACCAAACTAAAACAGACACTGACTTCAGCAAACGAAATAATGCATCAAATAAAAGAATCAAGCAAGACTAAAGGACCCTTTATTTCTAGCATCTAACATGAAGAGAAGAAAAAATACTCAACACCTAATCAATAATGAGAAGAAGAGAGGGGTATTGTGATAAAGAGGGTTATCATTGGAGAGCAAGAGGAGAATAAGGTTTCCAGCCAACACACTCAACCCCTCTTTATCCACGTGATGAGAATTGGTTGGGTTCTCGTCGCACTTCGTCGATTTCTTCCGACTCAGAGACGAAGATGGTTGTTCTCGATCTCCGCAGATAAGAGAATCGGTGGCGCTGATGGTGGCTCTCGCCGCAAAGGAAGAACGCCGTAGAGGAGAAGGCCAAACGCACAAGGTTTCGCACAGAGTTGATGGTGGCTCTCGTCGCACTTTACCAAATTTTGAAGAAGAAGAGAAGACGGGTTTACGGGAGCAAGGGTTTGGCACTTTAGTTAGTTTTCTTTTTCATTATTTTAGGAAAATTAACCTTTGGATTTCAAATTAATTAAATAAAACTTTTATGCTACGGTTACAATTGTGGGAGACATTCCCACGGTTTAAAACCGCGAAAGAAACTTGCCTGCGATTTATGAACTGTGGTTTAAGAATGTATAGCCACGGGTGTATCTGTTCGTATTTAAAATTTTGGTTTAACATATCTACCGTTACAAAACCGTGGCATATACCGGTTTTACGCCACAGTTTTTGGCCCGTAGAACAAAATAGCGTGGTCTAAAGCGAAAAATGTTGTAGTGTTGTTTCATAGAAATAGAAAAGAAAAGGCTAAACTAAGCAAAATGCAGAAGCATAAATAGACATCTAAAGCAATGACTAGCACACACACCGGGGGATTATTAATATATACGCAAAACAAGAGAGAACTCTAGCTAGCAAGTTCCTCCATGTTACATCAAAAAGAGTACTCTGAGGCCAACTTCCCATTCTTTTATATACCAGAACATACATAAAAGCTAGACTATATATTAACTTTGTCACACAAAAGTAATGTAGATTAGCATATTTTTTCCACGCTCACCGGCTTTGAATGAAGGAATATCTGGCCAGCAGTGCTATTGGCCGAAGAAGTCCATGCATCACATTCTTCCATTTGCATATCACTAGTTCCATTTGGGAAGTTTTCAATCAAGTACAAACTTTTTTTTTATCAACAAAAGAAAAGATATATTAGAATGGGAGTACTAGGTGTACTCCAAAACCTCTTACAAAGACAAGAACAGAATCTGTGAACAAGAAAAAAACAAGACAACACAGTTCTGTTTTGTTCAAAACAAGACTACTACCCTCAAAAATCTTACACGAGTAGAACTATCCTGACAAGCAACTTAATCAAGTACAAACTTAACCATAGAAAACATGGAGTAGTAGAAGAAACATCTTAAAAATTCATGTCATTTATGATGGTTTTGGAGTACTAACCTCTATCCATGTATGTCATTGATCATCTTTGATGTTTTTGTAGAATGTCCTTCATTCAACAATAGAAAACTCTTATATCTCTTTCTCATTATTTCTACGCTCTTCTTTCATGATGACATATCATTGAGACAATCTCTATCGCCAGAGACAGGGGACAATGTTCAAGTCTTTCATCATCCTTGTAGTGCTCCCATCGAGCATTATATATAGACACTCTTCTTCGAAGAGTCACATCATTCCATTCAAAGAGTTGAATCCCTTTATTCAAAGTCATATCTCTTTCAAGAGTCACATCCTTTTATACAAATAGTTACATCTTTTTATTAAAGAGTGGTGTTCCTTCACTTAAATCTTGTTTGAGTCGAGAACATTCACATCATAGTGGAGCTAACTCTCTTAACGAGAGTTTTTTCCATCCACAAGATTTGAGCTCGAGACATTACTTATGAGAATCAAACATGTACCACTTGAACCAACCACCTGTTGGTAGTATGACACATTAATGAGAATTACATAATATACGTTTCTAATGACAAAACATCATCTCACACTCTTACATAAGTATGAAAATAGAAAATAATTAGAAACTTTAAGTATTAGTGAGTTTAGAGTGCCAAACTTTAAACTTTCAAAAAAAAAAAAGAGTGCGAAACTTTAAAACTATATTACCAATATTAGTATTCAATATTTAGTAATAGACATAGTGCCCTTACTTTCAACATGACCGATAAGTGTTTATGTCGGTAACCCTTTTGTCATCAAGGCCTCGTTTGGATAAACAGCTTAATTAAGCGCTTATGGTCATAAGCGCTTATGACATAAGCGCTTATTCATAAGCTATTTTTAAAAATTTATTGAAATAAATTAAAAATAAGCTGTGTATAAGCATAAGCTGTTTTTCATAAGCTATCCTGAGTAGCTTATGAAAATAAGCTGAAAATAGCTTATGGCAGACCATAAGCTGTTTGCATAAGCTCTCCCAAATACTGGCATAAGAGCTTATGCTGTCAGATAAGCTCAAATAATCTCTTCCAAACTGGGTTGATCCTTTTTAATGTTCTGGTAGAATGCCTTCAACAATGCTGAACTCTTCTATCTTTCCCATTCTTTCTTACGCTCTTCTTTTGTTAAGACAATTATATAGAGACAATCTTTATGGTTAGATATAGTGAACCATGTTCAAGTCCTTCATCATTTTTATAGTACTCTAAACACAATATATAAACTCTTTTCAAATAGTTACATCATTCTATGTAAAGGGTCACATCTCTTTTTTAAGAGCTATATTTCTACTAAAAGTCATGTCATTTCATACAATAAATCACATCTTTTATTCAAGAGTTGCATCCCTTCACTATAATTAACTTTTTAAATTGTAAACATATCATGAAAAAATATCATATATCATCTCCTCATATTCTTTAAATTAGTTAATAATTAAAATTTATACATATAATTACTTCCTTTGCAAAAAAAAATATTCATATATAAATAAGCCAGCAAGGCAGAGGAGAAGAGAGGAGTGTGGGTTCTGCAAACAAAAAGAAAAAGAAAAAGAAAAAGAAAAAGAAAAGATGGAGAGAGCTGAGAAAAAGTGCGGGTTAGGGTTCCACATCCTGGAATTCCCACTTCACATACTCTGTGATATCTTCTTCAAGCTTCCGGCGTGGTCCCTCATTCGCTGCACCACCGTCTGCACCGCCTTCAAAAACCTCATCACCGACCCTTCCTTCCGCCAACTCTATATTTCTCGAGCCCCAACCACCTGTCTCGTCCTCTCCGACCGCCGCTATGTTTCCTGCATCGATTGCCGCCTCCTCTGCTCCGCTTCCAATTCCAATCACGGCACCTCCTCCTGTCTCGCCACCATCGGCAAAACCCCATCTTCCACAACTCGTTCTAATTCGCCGATCTCTGATCATGGATCCAGAAGAAGGTTCATCACAATCGATTGCGGGAGACCTGTCAATTTGGTCAATTCTGCTAATGGGTTATTGTGTTTACGCACTTTTGGGTTCCCCCATGATCGCGCTTTATACTACATCTGCAATCCACTCTCGGCTGAGTTAATGGTTCTTCCTATTGCTCCGACTCCTATTAATCAGAACCTGCGTTTTTCCGCTTTTGGGTATGACGCCCTCACCAATCGCTATAAAATCCTTCAGCTTGTTGTCACATCGACCAATCAAATGGTAGCTGAATTGTTCCAGATAGGGGATGATAAGTGGCGGGTGATTGACAATAATGTTTCATCTTCTGTGTCTGCGAGGGCTAGCAGTGCATTTGACCCATCACTCAACGGTGCTCTTCACTGGATCACACAAAGCCCTCGAATTTCTGAACTGATATGCTCCTTTGATCTTAACAAAAACGAGTTCAAATGGGTGGCACCCCCCTCACACTTTGATGATGACTATTTGAATGAAATATCAGGGATCAGTGTGGGAGTGTTGAAGGGTTGCTTGTGTTTGTGCTATGTTAAGGGTTCTGACGTGTTTGAGACATGGTTGATGGAGAGTTATGGTGAGGTGGAGTCTTGGACCAAGGCATTTAGCATTGACATCAAGTCTTATGTTGGGTTGAGGCCACAGGATAAGCACAGACCCATTGGGTTTAGCAGCTCTGGGGCTATGTTGCTGAAAGCTGATTCTGGTTCTGATTCCAATTCACACTCTCTAGTCTCATACAGTGCTGAAACTGGTATGTTCAGGACTGTTGATATTGGTGGCATCGCTTCAAACATTGAAGCCACTCCTCATGTTTTGAGCTTTCTCTCGCTGAAGGACATGCTTAATGTCAGGGACAACAACAAAGTGGTCAATGTCAGACGCCTGCGTTAAGAATGAATAGGATAGGATTACTCAATAATATACCAAGCTCTGAAATTTATGAAAGGGTGTTGCATTTGGCCTCTTATTTGGGGATCATGGTAGTTTGCAATTTATTGTGAGTGATTGATTACACATGTACCTGCTTTCTGAAATGTCTGCTGCTTGTACACATCGTACGAGAAGTCCAAGAAGTTTCTGTTTTGGCGAATAGCATATGAGAGGTATGAATAGTGGTCTGTGCGGTATTCCCCTGTCTCATCAAATCAATATTTTATTGTACAAGTCAATATCTTTGCACCTCATTGGAGCTATATTGATTATTGAGAGTTGTCCATTCTGCACTGATTTGATGTGTAAACTGTAAATTGAAATGAAAAAGAAATATTATAAACCAGTTCCTAGTAAAATGGTAAAGAATAGATTACTTTTTCATGATTTTTTCACCATTACCAAACTGATAGTTATAAAGCATGGCTTCTTTGTCTGACTTTGAGGCATGAATAGGTTAATAGGTACAGTAAGATAACTCCATGCAGAGCCTTCTTTCTTAGCTTGTCTATCTATGAAGTAGCTACTTTAGTTAATGTGGTTTTGAGCTCTCAATAATGATGTGTTCACACCTCTCTTTTGAGGTGGAGAGGTGGAATGATGAGAGAGATAGGAAGAAAAAAAAAAGTAAGAAAGAGAAAATATGAGATGTGATAGATGATAAGATGAGAGAGATAGAAATAAAATGAGGTGAAAATGAAGTGTTTAAAAAATGAGGTGTGTATATATCATTACTCTTTGAGCTCTGGTTTCTGCACTCATACTTGTTTGAGTAGTTTCTCCATTAGCTGTTAACTTTACCTCTGGAGGTATGATTATTTGCATTTTTCTCTTCATTTTCTATCTACCTATTTTTTATCTTTCACTCACACCTTTTACATTCTTTACATTCGCTATTTTTTCCATATTTATCTCTTCTCTCAACTGTATTTATACTTAATTTAAAGTGTGAATAAAATTTAAATCTTAATTTTTTTTCCTTCTTAGTTCTTATCTATTTTTCCCTTTAGGGGTGTGTACACTCTATAAAGTGTGCAATTTTTTTATATAAAGAGGTAGGTGTGATATATAATGTGATGTTGTTGCAATTAACATTATTTTTACTCTTCTCAACATCGATTTATATCATGTCTCAACAACAAAAAAAAAAGCATTGGGCTAATTTAGTTGTTCCCCTTTTCCATAACATAATATATTTTGTGGAGGCATTTGCATAAACTTCTACTCCCTCCGATACACAAATATTGTTATTCTATGCACTCTTTTAATATTCTAAAAAGTTTGTTGTTTTAGAAAATCAATGCATTTGTTTCTCATTTTTTCCATTTATATTCTCATTTAATAAATTTTCTCTCACTTATTACATTTCATATCAATCAATCACAACTCTTCTCTATCATGATCAACTAGTTCTTTTCTATTCAATGTAGAATTTAATAGTTGCACAATGTACTAGTAAAACTAAATAAGAGTATTTTAATAACATTGTACAGTCAATAATTGTAATCTTACTATTTGTGCCACAACCTTAAACAACCATCTTTCTCAAAGGGAGTATTCATCTTAGAGGGATGACATTAGTGACGGAACCATGCTCTCATGAGATTAATCTTCACGGAATTGACTTTCTAATTTTCAGTTAATGATAAGTCACTCATGTACCCAAGAACCAACTCTTGTTCTAGTTATGAAATGGCCGTGCTTAAAGGCTAAGGTCCAAGAATGTTGGCCAAGCTTGGATGGGCAAGTTCTTCGAGCTTATGCTTGATTCAATTTCCTCCTAAAAATGTACAATTTGAAGATGGATTGTTTAAACGGAATTATATGATCAATTAAGGATACCCACTTTTCTTTCTTTAAATTTCATTGGTACCTTACTTTAAAATAAGGCGATTCAAAATACTGTTTATCAATGATGGAAGAGGAAATAAGGATCCTCAAGAGAGAAAATGAAATCAAAATAGATTTCGTCTTTGAATCAAATTGATAATCTGCTGAAAAGATACCATGTGTACATTAATACAGAGCAAGAGCTAACTGTAAACTAACCTTGACTAACTGATTGTCGATCAAGTTGAAAGGTGATTTGCTAAACGTTAAAAACATTCTCATATAGAAATGAAATGAAATGATTCCACACACACATTTTGTTATGGAGTGACTTTTGGAGAGGTGAGGGTAATGGAGGAAAACAAAATCCCTCATCTCTTCAGATTAGGTCCCCCTCCGGCCAGCAACGGCAAAGTTGGAGGGAGATAAGGGATTTTAAATAAATGACTAAAATGACCTAACAAATAATTAACGCATGTAAGAACTAAGAGTGTGAAATATATCAAGATATAAACAAGTCACTTTCATTAAGAACTCCCATCCTCTGTTTAGAACCACAAGATGCGTAAACTACATGTTATAGTTGAGTTAGACGATTTATCCAGAACATGCTACTAGCTTTTGTGTTGTTATTCTTGCACATACTAAGTCCTATGCAGCACACTAAATGAATAATCAAATTTTGACGAACAAATTGGCAACAAGGGGTTATGTATGCCAACATGATTTGCTTCAACAAGGTTTAAAAGTGAAGATTATGATGTGCATAGTTAGTTCTTCTGAGTGATATATAGTTGGTTTAGCTGATTACCTACGGTTAGTTTTGTTGTATAATCTATATGAGCATTGAGATTCAGTGGTATTTCCTTAGTTCCTGAATTGAATTCTCCACTGCCTAATGAATTGGTCACGAGACAAGAATGCAATGCAATTAGTGAAAGCAAACAAAAGTAGTTCATTCACAGCAGAAACATTTGAAATGAGGGGATTAAAGTAGCCATATACATACATGATACAGCTGAAGAAGCCAACATAACACGGTTGGTAATTTATACGACATTGAATGTCAAGTTATTATTAACCAACAGTAACACTAACAACAAAACAAAAGGAGGGGGAAATCAATCTTCTCAGTGCTCCCCAGCCTTGACCTGCAAGAAGAAGGAAGGAAGGAATTTGCAGTTGAATCAATCCCTATCTAAGTATCTTATTGACATGAAAACATAACCTAGAAATAAAGTTGAAATGTGATTTGGATTACGCAAGCAGATGATAAAATTGTTGAAAAATGAAAACCCTAATTAGAAGAGAAGAGAAGGGATGTGAATTCATACATGGTGGTGAGAATGAGAAGGAGCGTTCATCTGATTGTAGACTTGTTCGCCGACGAGGTAGATCCCGAAGGCAACGAGAGCGATGCCGAGACCAGGTGTGGCGTGACGCAGCTGATTGCCGAGCATCGGATGCTTCCTCCAGCCGTCCCTCCTCCGGAAGAACTCCGCCGTATTCTTTCCTGCTCCGCCTCCGCTAGATGCCATCTTGTCCTCTCTTGTCTCTCTCTCTCTCTCTTGGCTTCGTGGTTTTATTACTTTATAGTTACTGGGCTTGGCCCAAAACAAAGTAAAGTCGTCCAGGCCCAAATCAACCAGCGTACAGTTAATTGTCTTCATCTCACACTCACCTAGTCACCTACCTTCACCTGAAACTGCTACTGTTCAATACCGTTTGAAGCGAAGGGAAGATGACAGTTGTTCAATTTCAGTCTCATTTCCTTCATTTCTCTTCATCTTCTTCGAGGTCGACCTTACCCTTCCCAACAACAATTCACAAATTCAATCCTTCTTCTTCTTCTTCTTCTTCTACACCACCACCACCAGGTAAGTCAACGCTAGCTAGCTAGCTAGCTAGCTAGCTAGCTTTCTCTCTTTCTCTTCCTTCCTTCTTCTTCTTCAATCATCATTCATAAATCCATCCCTCTTTCTTTCAGTTTCAGGTGTTAGAACTAGAAATATCTGTTTCAACAAAAATGCTGCTAAACCAAACCTCATTCTCTGCTCTGCCAAAGTAAGTGCAGTGCTTCCATTCAATTTAGCTAGCTTCGATTGTATATTTATATGAATCAATTAGTATGTATCATTAGGAAAATAACTAACAGATAAGAGGTTGGTTGTTGTGAATGACGCAGAGGCAGGAGGAGTTAGAGTCTGATACTGGTGTTGTCAAGGACAACAGTGTGTCGGTTGTGCTCTTGGCTGGAGGGAAGGGCAAGAGGATGGGAGTCAGTTCTCTCTCTCTCTCTCTCTCTCTCTCTCTTTTATTAGTACTCTTTATTTCAATTCCAACTTGCTCGCATTGTTCATTTCATTGATTTTGTAAATAGGCTAGCATGCCAAAGCAGTATCTTCCCCTTTTGGGTCAACCCATTGCTTTGTACAGGTAATGTAATCACAATACCACTACTCACCTCACTCTTTCTTACTAAGGTTTCCTATCTCTGTGCTTATTACTCATAAGTCATAATATCTCCAACACTGTTACTCCATCTCCAACCGCACGCATTGCATGATGATGACACTAATTGTATCTGTATTTGTTTTCACATTCCATGCTTTGTTAATACCTTATCATGTTTCATTTCTTTCCACACTAATTGGATGCTGACTACCGATATTTTGCAGTTTCTTCACTTTCTGTCACATGCTTCAAGTCAAAGAAGTCATTGTTGTATGCGATCCTTCATACCAAGACATTTTTCAAGGTTTTTTTTTCTTTGTTCCTTTCTCTCTTTAGCTTTGCTTTCTTTTAAAAACCGTGTATTCTCCTCTTGATCATTAATCATATTTATTTCCCTCAGATGCCAAAGGAAATTACCAAGCGGAACTTAAATTTGCACTGCCCGGGAAAGAAAGACAGGATTCTGTTTACAATGGGTTACAGGAATGTGCAGTTTATTTCCTTCTTCCTTTTCTGTTTGATCTTAATGATTAATAGGTTTCATGCATTATCTGTCATTTCTCTTAGCTTATTTATATCTATGTGAAAGCCAATTTTCTTTTATTTCTTTACTCGTCATACCCAAACATTGGAAATTTGTTCTGCACTAGAGTATGAGAAACCTAACATCATGACTAAGAAAAACAAAGCAGCCAGAAATGGGCCCTTAAAAGTGGTAGCCAAAATTTTGCTAGTTGGTTAAGGTACCAGAACCATTATCTTAGAAAACTTTTGCAAAAACTAAAGAGTAAACTAGTCGTTAAAAAATCAGTGATGATGTAACTAAAATCTAATCAATTTGTATGTCAAGATATATCATAATAGTAATAGGTTGAGATTCTGGTCACCTACATATTCATTATATTTCAAGTTTTCATGCACTTAAAATAATGGGCTATTCAAAATTCTGAAATTCATGTAAGATGGTGATTAACTGTTGTCAACATGACAACATCTGGAGTTGATGTTTGAATCTGCATTGCAGCAATTAAAAATGCTTAGTTTCTGTGAGCACTTTTGTCGCTCATGCTAATTTTAACTTATTTATCCCTTTGACATCTTCATCTGCTTATAACAGGCTGTTGATTCAAATTCTGAGCTTGTTTGCATTCATGATTCTGCAAGACCTTTGGTATTATCAGGAGATGTGAAAAAGGTTTGACTTTAATGAGTTTCTCCTGCACAAGTTACTAAGTCCATTGGTCTTTATTTTTGTGAAGTTTGGCACTCATGAAGGAAAATAGCACTGTTACATTAGTTTTCTGAGAGAGGGTTTTGATGAATTCCTGTATCCCAGCAATAATATAGTCAGGGAAATCTCAACTTTATTGTTGTGTTAGTGTCAATGGTTTATATGGACCAACATTAGCACCTGAGTCTTCATAGTGACATGTTACATGTCTGTGTACAATTTATTGCATTTAAATGTATGTTTTGTCTAATTTTGGTTTGGACTTTGTTTCAAACTCTTCTTAACATCTTTAGTAAA
Organism: Lotus japonicus; assembly: GCF_012489685.1. Lineage (NCBI taxonomy): Eukaryota > Viridiplantae > Streptophyta > Magnoliopsida > Fabales > Fabaceae > Lotus > Lotus japonicus. The sequence goes on from NC_080044.1 coordinate 487,775, forward strand.
TTAACCTGCCTGCCACAGTGCCTCCCCCTTCCTGGGGGACTCTCTCTTGATTTACAATTCAATAACTTCATATTAGAGGATACTTAGATTAGCATTTGTATTCTGCTTTAGGTCCTTAAAGATGGACTGTTAAACGGAGCTGCTGTTCTTGGTGTCCCTGTGAAGGCCACAATCAAAGAGGTATTCACTAGTTGTTAGCATACAATTTCCTCACAATTATTGTAAGTGGTTGGTGAATTTTCTTTTTCCATATTAGTGAATTCTATAAAAAATTTGAAACTCAAATGCAATCAACAACTTTATGCAAGAACCGACATCTATACATTTCCCTCTCAATAACGGAGGATGTGCTCGCTTAAATTAACTCTGAAGCTTATACTCCTACTCCAATTATAAAGACTTATCTTTAAATTCAAACTTACTGCCCCCCCCCCCCCCTCCAATTCTCTGTATCTTAAACAAAGATATGATGTTTAATGAAGTTAGTTCATCTTCCGTTCAAATCAAAAGTATTTCAGTGGTGCTTATATTCATTCAACTTTCCCTGTCAGTGTTGGATTTGTGTATTTTCCTGACTGCTAATTTACAGGTTTAATTTCAAAATTGCTCCTTCTAAAATAACTTTGATGTAACCTTAGGTTCAAATTTGTCTGGAGATTGAATTCAGTTGTTCCATTCACAGTGAGCATAACTGTGCGTAGAAGAATGTCTTCTGATCTAGATTGAAATTTTCATTCTGTGCTTGGGCTCTTATATGCATGTAAATTACTTCCTTTAGTTTAATGGACTTGAAAATAACGACATTTGTCTACTAATCTTTCTACAGGCAAACAGTGAATCATTTGTGGTTAGAACACTGGACAGGAAAACACTATGGGAGATGCAGACTCCACAGGTCAAACTGAAAATGAGAAAAAATTATATATATATGTCATTTTTGTTTGACAATTTAGTCAATAATTTTGATGCTTAATCATTTTTATAGGTTATCAAGCCTGAGTTGCTGAGGAAAGGCTTTGAGCTTGTAAATAGGTAGTTTCTTATTCTTATGCTTAATTTAATTGTGTGTACTTGTACCCATTAAAAGAAGTATCTTTGTTTCAGTAATTTACGAACTTAAAGAATGAAAACTAGCTATCATACTCTTTATGAACCAAGAGCTGGACAGACACATCTCGGAGAGCAGAGGAGTCGCCCACTTTTAAATTGGAATATACACTAACAAGTTCAGATGTGTTGTTATTTACCACAATGTTGAGAAGATACATTATCTTTCAGAATCTAATTGGTACTTTATGTGCAACATTACTTGCAGAGAAGGTCTTGAAGTTACAGATGATGTATCCATTGTAGAGCACCTTAAGCATCCTGTTTATATCACTGAAGGGTCTTATACCAATATCAAGGTATTCAAACTTTCTTATGTATTCTTTCTTGTATGCTTGATGGTTAGCCATTGCTAGTAGTGACGCCTGTTGCAAAATGTATAAATTCATTCCGAACTGTTTTGCAGGTGACTACGCCTGATGACTTGTTACTGGCAGAGAAAATCCTGCATGAAAACTCTGGAGAAACTTCATGAAGTTCTGCCATTTAATCTTTGAAGGGAGATTAATTTTTGTACTGCAAGGTGCATGCATCTCAGGGCACAGAAAATTGTATACACATTTTTGAGTTACCTTGTATAACTTATTGAGATTTGTGTAAAAATACATGGTTCTTGCCTTTTTTTTGGCCAAAACAGTCCTTGCTTGAAACAAGGGAAATGTTTCTGCATGGAAGCAAGAACCCACTTCTATCACCAAAGCCTGGTTCAATTGGATGATAATCATGGGATTATGACCAGGTTTGGCAAACACAATAAAGGATTAGATTTTTCTAGTGTTTTAAATGATCTTTACATGTAACCTGATTTATCGGTCATGTTTTATTCACTTTATGATTAAATAGTTACTAAAGTTCGTTGAGATGCTGTATTTAATTAGTTGAGGTTGATAACTTAAAAATTGTAATAAATTTATACTCGAAGAAACAATGAAATTAAAATAAGGGTGCTCTTAAAATTAGGTTTGTTGAATCAGCAAGAGACAAACAATTCAAACCATTTGGCTCGGTGAGTGGTAATGCATGTTTGAAAATTATTGTGAAAATCACGTAAGGAATTGCGAAGATTGTAACTTTTAAGCTAGTAACAAACTAACAATTGCTTTTTCCTCTTATGTGATTCTAAGTTTCTAAAAATAAAAAACATTGATTCAAACACGCTGGCAGTCTTGATCTCATCGACAATGACAAAATACACAATTCAGAATTGTTATAAATGATCAAGGGCCATTTTGGCATGTAGTAAGAATTCCATTAAGATGCTTTTTCAATAATGTTTTAATGTTTGGCATCTGCTAGATTAGGAGAGTCAATGAATAAGTGAATAACGCACAAAAGTAGGATATCTGAAGAGTATAACAATTTAAATTAGAAAGGGCAGATTACACACACTCACACAACACGATTAAGGAATAAACCTAACAAGCAAAAATAGATTTCCAAGGCTAACATATGCAAATTTGTGTGGAAAATAAGTTTTCAAGGGAAAATCTCAAATTGGAAGGGACTCTTGGTTTGCCATGGTTTGCCTCGTTGTCCAAATGGTTTCCCTATGCCAAGGTGCCCCCGTGAGCTCCCATGTCAAAATTTTAGAATTCTTGTCCCGAGAATGGATTTCCCAGGGCTAACCTATGCAAATTTGTCTGAAAAATGAGTATTCAAGGGAAAATCTCAAGTTGGAAGGGAGACTTGGTTTGTCATTGCATACCTCGTTTCCCAAATTGTTTCCCTATTCCAAGATGCCCCCGTGAGCTCCCATGTCAAAATTTGAGAATTTTCCCCCCGAGGATGAATTTCCCAAGGCTAACCTATGCAAATTTGGGTAGAAAATGAGTTTTCAAGGGAAAATCTCAAGTTGGAAGGGAAATTTAGTTTGTCATGGCATGCCTCGTTTCCCAAATGGTTTCCCTATGCAAAGTTTCCCCCATGAGCTCCCATGTCAAAATTTGGAATTCTCTCCCCGATGATTGATTTCCCAAGGCTAACCTATGCAAATTTTGGTGGAAAATGAGTTTTCAAGGGAAAATCTAAAGTTGGAAGGGACTCTTGGTTTGCCATGGCTTGGCTGGTTGTCCAAATGGTTTCCCTATTCCGAGGTTCCCCCGTGAGCTCCCATGTCAATATTTGAGAATTATTTCCCCGATGATGGATTTCCAAGGCCAACCTATGCAAATTTGGGTGGAAAATAAGTTTTCAAGGGAAAATCTCAAGTTGGAAGGGCCTCTTGGTTTGCCATGGGTTGCCTCGTTGCCCAAATGGTTTCCTTATGCAAAGGTGCCCCTGTGAGCTGCCATGTCAAAATTTGAGAATTCTTGCCCCGATGATGGATTTCTCAAGGCTAACCCATGCGAATTTGGCTGGAAAATGTATTTTCAAGGGAAAATCTCAAGTTGAAAGGACCTCTTGGTTTGGCATTGGTTGCCTCGTTGCCCAAATGGTTTCCCTATGCCAAGGTGCCCCTGTGAGCTCCCGTGTCAAAATTTGAGAATTCTTGCCCCGATGATAAATTTCTCAAGGCTAACCTATGTGTTGGTTCTTCTGCAAGTGCACAGAATCTACCCGGTTTTAAATTATCGAACCTCAGGGAATTAGATTGCAAATTCAGTTTAAGATTCAAGTTCAAGGTTGAAAAGCAAGTAAAATTCAGTTTTAAAGGTTGATTGTTTCTTAAGTTTGTAAAAAGACAAGTGATCAAGTAATAAAGCGATTGAAATTCAGAGATGAGATTGCCTTGGGTTCTTGCTCAACAAATTCAGTTTTAGCAAACCTTCCTATTCAATAAATCCTGAGTCTCTCCTTGATGTTCTAGCCTAGATAGTCATCTATCGATGCCTCGTAAAGAAAACCCTTTCTAATCAAAAGATAGATTCAATTCCTTGATAACCTAAACATTTGTTAGAAGCACTAAGCATGCAATTCAGGCCAACAAACCTCAACCCTTCCTCTATTCCTAACAGCAAGTATAGAAGAGGTAATCTCACAACAAGTCTCAATTCTATAACAAACTATCGTTATGATTATAGAAAAGTAAAAAGCTAGCATGCATTCAAGCTTGAAAGATAAAGCTTAGGAGTGAGATTCAAGGGTTTACTCAGAACAACATGAATAGAAAAGGAATGAAAGCTAAAACATCCAAAGTCTTACAAAGAACCCAAAACAAAAGGGGTTTTAGCCAAGCATGGCTATGGAATCCATACAAGAAGATAAAGATGAAACCTGAAACATAAGGCTTAGGGAAAGCTCCTCAAGCTCCAGACTCAACCCCTCTCTTCTAACTTATGAAAATATGATAAAATGACAAAAGGTTCCAAGAGAAATGTCTAAAAACCAATTTATAGGCAAAACAGTCGAGTCTGGGCGCCCAGGCGCCAATTCAGAGCGCCTGAGCGCCAATTCCAGGCAAAAACATGCTCTCTGGAGGTCAATTGGCGCCGAGGCGCCAATTCCAGGAGGTTCAGAAAAAACAACTAGCGCCTAGGCGCCAATTCCCAGCGCCTAGGCGCTTAAGCTCGCTGGAAAAGACTTTTTAGTTTCTTGTCACTCCTCTTTCAAGCCTCTTTAAGTCCTCCTTCAATTCCATGCTTCTTGGCCTTCTTTCACCTTCAGTTTTTGATCTGCAAACTTAACCAACAAGCCAAGGAAAATTCCAGAAGCTCAAAGAGCTTATTAGCACAAGAGATCCTTCAATTAACACAATAAAACCATGCAAGTCCTAAACTTACTTAAAATGCAAGAAAACTCCTTACAAAACTACAAAATTACCAAAACGAAGTAAAGACTCAAAGAAAGATAAAAATGCATGAGAATGCATGAAACACTACATGAGACTGAACAAACAGACTCAAAACAAAGAAAGAAATGACCCTAAAAACACCACTAAACAACGGTCATCACTATGCGAATTTGGGTGGAAAATGAGTATTCAAGGGAAAATCTAAAGTTGGATGAGAGACTTGGTTTTCCATGGAATACTTCGTTGCCTAAATGGTTTCCCTATGCCATGGTGCCCTCATGAACTCCTATGTCAAAATTTGAGAATTCTTGCCCCGATGAAGGATTTTCCAAGACAAACCTATGCGAATTTGGGTGGAAAATGAGTTTTTAAGGGAAAATCTCAAGTTGGAAGGGACTCTTGGTTTGCCATGGCTTGGCCGGTTGTCCAAATGGTTTCCCTATGCCAAGGTGCCCCCCGTGAGCTCCCATGTCAATATTTGAGACTTCTTTCCCCGATGATGGATTTCCAAAGCTAACCTATGTGAATTTGGGTGGAAAATAAAATTTCAAGGGAAAATCTCAAGTTGGAAGGGCTTCTTGGTTTGCCATGCGTTGCCTCGCTGCCCAAATGGTTTCCTTAGGCAAAGGTGCCTCTGTGAGCTCTTATGTCAAAATTTGAGAATTCTTTGCCCGATGATTGATTTCTCAAGGCTAACCTATGTAGATTTGGGTGGAAAATGAGTATTCAAGGGAAAATCTCAAGTTGGAAGGGAGACTTGGTTTTCCATGGCATACCTCGTTGCCCAAATGGATTCCCTAGCCAAGGTTCCCCCATGAGCTCCCATCTCAAAATTTGAGAATTCTTGCCCCGATGATGGATTTCCCAAGGCTAACCTATGCGAAGTTGGGTGGAAAATGAATTTTCAAGGGAAAATCTCAAGTTGAATGGGAGACATGGTTTTCAATGGAATACCTCGTTTCCCTATGCCATGGTGCCCTCATGAATTCCTAAGTCAAAATTTGAGAATTCTTGCCCCGATGAAGGATTTCCCGAGGCTAGCCTATGCGAATTTTGGTGGAAAATGAGTTTTCAAGGGAAAATCTCAAGTTGGAAGGGACTTATGGTTTGCCATGGCTTGGTTGGTTGTCCAAATGGTTTCCCTATGACGAGGTGCCCTCGTGAGCTCCTATGTCAATATTTGAGAATTCATTCCCCGATGATGGATTTCAAAGGCTAACCTATGAGAATTTGGGTGGAAAATAAGTTTTCAAGGGAAAATCTCAAGTTGAAAGGGCCTCTTGGTTTGCCACTGGTTGCCTCGTTTCCCAAATGGTTTCCATATGCCAAGGTGCCCCTGTGAGCTCCCATGTCAAAATTTGAGAATTCTTGCCCCGAGGATGAATTTCTAAAGTCTAACCTTGGCGAATTTGGGTGGAAAATGAGTTTTCTAGAGAAAATCTCAAGTTGGAAGGGACTCTTGGTTTGCCATGGCTTGGCTGGTTGTCCAAATGGTTTCCCTATGCCAAAGTGCCCCCGTGAGCTCCCATGTCAACATTTGAGAATTCTTTCCTCGATGATGGATTTCCAAGGCTAACCTATGCGAATTTGAGAGGAAAATGAGTTTTCAAGGGAAAATATCAAGTTGGAAGGGCCTCTTGGTTTGCCATGGGTTGCCTCGTTGCATAAATGGTTTCCCAATGCCAAGGTGCCCCCGTGAGCTCTCATGTCAATATTTGAGAATTCTTGCCCGGATGATGGATTTTCCAAGGCTAACCTATGCGAATTAAGGTGGAAAATGAGTATTCAAGGAAAAGTTTGAGGTTGGAAGGGAGACTTGGTTTTCCATGGTATACCTCGTTGCCCAAATGGTTTCCCTAACCTAGGTTCCCCCATGAGCTCCCATGTCAAAGTTTGAGTATTCTTTCCCCGATGATGGATTTCCCAGGGCTAACATATGTAAATTTGTGTAGAAAATGAGTTTTCAAGGGAAAATCTCAAGTTGGAAGAGACTCTTGGTTTGCCATGGCTTGCCTCGTTGTTCAAATGGTTTCCCTATGCCAGGGTGCCCCCGTGAGCACCCATGTTAAAATTTTAGAATTCTTGCCCCGAGGATGGATTTCCCAAGGGAAAATTTCAAGTTGGAATGGAGACTTAGTTTGGCATTGCATACCTCGTTTCCCAAACCTATTCCAAGATTCCCCCGTGAGCTCCCATGTCAAAATTTGAGAATTTTTCCCTCGACGATGGATTTCCCAAGGCTAACCTATGCAAATTTGGGTGGAAAATGAGTTTTCAATGGAAAATCTCAAGTTGAATGGGAGACTTGGTTAGTCATTGCATACCTCATTTCCCAAATTGTTTCCCTATTCCAAGATGCCCTCGTGAGCTCCCATGTCAAAATTTGAGAATTTTCCCCCCGAGGATGAATTTCCCAAGGCTAACCTATGCAAATTTGGGTAGAAAATGAGTTTTCAAGGGAAAATCTCAAGTTGGAAGGGAAATTTAGTTTGTCATGGCATGCCTCGTTTCCCAAATGGTTTCCCTATGCAAAGTTTCCCCCATGAGCTCCCATGTCAAAATTTGGAATTCTCTCCCCGATGATCGATTTCCCAAGGCTAACCTATGCAAATTTTGGTGGAAAATGAGTTTTCAAGGGAAAATCTAAAGTTGGAAGGGACTCTTGGTTTGCCATGGCTTGGCTGGTTGTCCAAATGGTTTCCCTATTCCGAGGTTCCCCCGTGAGCTCCCATGTCAATATTTGAGAATTATTTCCCCGATGATGGATTTCCAAGGCCAACCTATGCAAATTTGGGTGGAAAATAAGTTTTCAAGGGAAAATCTCAAGTTGGAAGGGCCTCTTGGTTTGCCATGGGTTGCCTCGTTGCCCAAATGGTTTCCTTATGCAAAGGTGCCCCTGTGAGCTGCCATGTCAAAATTTGAGAATTCTTGCCCCGATGATGGATTTCTCAAGGCTAACCCATGCGAATTTGGCTGGAAAATGTATTTTCAAGGGAAAATCTCAAGTTGAAAGGGCCTCTTGGTTTGGCATTGGTTGCCTCGTTGCCCAAATGGTTTCCCTATGCCAAGGTGCCCCTGTGAGCTCCCGTGTCAAAATTTGAGAATTCTTGCCCCGATGATAAATTTCTCAAGGCTAACCTATGTGTTGGTTCTTCTGCAAGTGCACAGAATCTACCCGGTTTTAAATTATCGAACCTCAGGGAATTAGATTGCAAATTCAGTTTAAGATTCAAGTTCAAGGTTGAAAAGCAAGTAAAATTCAGTTTTAAAGGTTGATTGTTTCTTAAGTTTGTAAAAAGACAAGTGATCAAGTAATAAAGCGATTGAAATTCAGAGATGAGATTGCCTTGGGTTCTTGCTCAACAAATTCAGTTTTAGCAAACCTTCCTATTCAATAAATCCTGAGTCTCTCCTTGATGTTCTAGCCTAGATAGTCATCTATCGATGCCTCGTAAAGAAAACCCTTTCTAATCAAAAGATAGATTCAATTCCTTGATAACCTAAACATTTGTTAGAAGCACTAAGCATGCAATTCAGGCCAACAAACCTCAACCCTTCCTCTATTCCTAACAGCAAGTATAGAAGAGGTAATCTCACAACAAGTCTCAATTCTATAACAAACTATCGTTATGATTATAGAAAAGTAAAAAGCTAGCATGCATTCAAGCTTGAAAGATAAAGCTTAGGAGTGAGATTCAAGGGTTTACTCAGAACAACATGAATAGAAAAGGAATGAAAGCTAAAACATCCAAAGTCTTACAAAGAACCCAAAACAAAAGGGGTTTTAGCCAAGCATGGCTATGGAATCCATACAAGAAGATAAAGATGAAACCTGAAACATAAGGCTTAGGGAAAGCTCCTCAAGCTCCAGACTCAACCCCTCTCTTCTAACTTATGAAAATATGATAAAATGACAAAAGGTTCCAAGAGAAATGTCTAAAAACCAATTTATAGGCAAAACAGTCGAGTCTGGGCGCCCAGGCGCCAATTCAGAGCGCCTGAGCGCCAATTCCAGGCAAAAACATGCTCTCTGGAGGTCAATTGGCGCCGAGGCGCCAATTCCAGGAGGTTCAGAAAAAACAACTAGCGCCTAGGCGCCAATTCCCAGCGCCTAGGCGCTTAAGCTCGCTGGAAAAGACTTTTTAGTTTCTTGTCACTCCTCTTTCAAGCCTCTTTAAGTCCTCCTTCAATTCCATGCTTCTTGGCCTTCTTTCACCTTCAGTTTTTGATCTGCAAACTTAACCAACAAGCCAAGGAAAATTCCAGAAGCTCAAAGAGCTTATTAGCACAAGAGATCCTTCAATTAACACAATAAAACCATGCAAGTCCTAAACTTACTTAAAATGCAAGAAAACTCCTTACAAAACTACAAAATTACCAAAACGAAGTAAAGACTCAAAGAAAGATAAAAATGCATGAGAATGCATGAAACACTACATGAGACTGAACAAACAGACTCAAAACAAAGAAAGAAATGACCCTAAAAACACCACTAAACAAGGGTCATCACTATGCGAATTTGGGTGGAAAATGAGTATTCAAGGGAAAATCTAAAGTTGGATGAGAGACTTGGTTTTCCATGGAATACTTCGTTGCCTAAATGGTTTCCCTATGCCATGGTGCCCTCATGAACTCCTATGTCAAAATTTGAGAATTCTTGCCCCGATGAAGGATTTTCCAAGACAAACCTATGCGAATTTGGGTGGAAAATGAGTTTTTAAGGGAAAATCTCAAGTTGGAAGGGACTCTTGGTTTGCCATGGCTTGGCCGGTTGTCCAAATGGTTTCCCTATGCCAAGGTGCCCCCCGTGAGCTCCCATGTCAATATTTGAGACTTCTTTCCCCGATGATGGATTTCCAAAGCTAACCTATGTGAATTTGGGTGGAAAATAAAATTTCAAGGGAAAATCTCAAGTTGGAAGGGCCTCTTGGTTTGCCATGCGTTGCCTCGCTGCCCAAATGGTTTCCTTAGGCAAAGGTGCCTCTGTGAGCTCTTATGTCAAAATTTGAGAATTCTTTGCCCGATGATTGATTTCTCAAGGCTAACCTATGCAGATTTGGGTGGAAAATGAGTATTCAAGGGAAAATCTCAAGTTGGAAGGGAGACTTGGTTTTCCATGGCATACCTCGTTGCCCAAATGGATTCCCTAGCCAAGGTTCCCCCATGAGCTCCCATCTCAAAATTTGAGAATTCTTGCCCCGATGATGGATTTCCCAAGGCTAACCTATGCGAAGTTGGGTGGAAAATGAATTCTCAAGGGAAAATCTCAAGTTGAATGGGAGACATGGTTTTCAATGGAATACCTCGTTTCCCTATGCCATGGTGCCCTCATGAATTCCTAAGTCAAAATTTGAGAATTCTTGCCCCGATGAAGGATTTCCCGAGGCTAGCCTATGCGAATTTTGGTGGAAAATGAGTTTTCAAGGGAAAATCTCAAGTTGGAAGGGACTTATGGTTTGCCATGGCTTGGTTGGTTGTCCAAATGGTTTCCCTATGACGAGGTGCCCTCGTGAGCTCCTATGTCAATATTTGAGAATTCATTCCCCGATGATGGATTTCAAAGGCTAACCTATGAGAATTTGGGTGGAAAATAAGTTTTCAAGGGAAAATCTCAAGTTGAAAGGGCCTCTTGGTTTGCCACTGGTTGCCTCGTTGCCCAAATGGTTTCCATATGCCAAGGTGCCCCTGTGAGCTCCCATGTCAAAATTTGAGAATTCTTGCCCCGAGGATGAATTTCTAAAGTCTAACCTAGGCGAATTTGGGTGGAAAATGAGTTTTCTAGAGAAAATCTCAAGTTGGAAGGGACTCTTGGTTTGCCATGGCTTGGCTGGTTGTCCAAATTGTTTCCCTATGCCAAGGTGCCCCCGTGAGCTCCCATGTCAACATTTGAGAATTCTTTCCTCGATGATGGATTTCCAAGGCTAACCTATGCGAATTTGAGAGGAAAATGAGTTTTCAAGGGAAAATATCAAGTTGGAAGGGCCTCTTGGTTTGCCATGGGTTGCCTCGTTGCATAAATGGTTTCCCTATGCCAAGGTGCCCCTGTGAGCTCTCATGTCAATATTTGAGAATTCTTGCCCGGATGATGGATTTTCCAAGGCTAACCTATGCGAATTAAGGTGGAAAATGAGTATTCAAGGAAAAGTTTGAGGTTGGAAGGGAGACTTGGTTTTCCATGGTATACCTCGTTGCCCAAATGGTTTCCCTAACCTAGGTTCCCCCAAATAGTTTCCATATGCCATGGTTTTCCAAATTGTTTCCCATGTCAAAGTTTGAGTATTCTTTCCCCGATGATGGATTTCCCAGGGCTAACATATGTAAATTTGTGTAGAAAATGAGTTTTCAAAGGAAAATCTCAAGGTTGGAAGAGACTCTTGGTTTGCCATGGCTTGCCTCGTTGTTCAAATGGTTTCCCTATGCCAGGGTGCCCCCGTGAGCACCCATGTTAAAATTTTAGAATTCTTGCCCCGAGGATGGATTTCCCAAGGGAAAATTTCAAGTTGGAATGGAGACTTAGTTTGGCATTGCATACCTCGTTTCCCAAACCTATTCCAAGATTCCCCCGTGAGCTCCCATGTCAAAATTTGAGAATTTTTCCTCCGAGGATGGATTTCCCAACGCTAACCTATGCAAATTTGGGTGGAAAATGAGTTTTCAATGGAAAATCTCAAGTTGAATGGGCCTCTTGGTTTGCCATGGGTTGCCTTGTTGCGCAAATGGTTTCCCATTACCAAGGTGCCCCCGTGAGCTCTCATGTCAATATTTGAGAATTCTTGCCCCGATGATGGATTTCCCAAGGCTAATATATGCGAATTTAGGTGGAAAATGAGTATTCAAGGCAAAATCTCAGTTTGGAAGGGAAACTTGTTTTTCCATGGTATACCTCGTTGCCCAAATGGTTTCCCTAACCAAGGTTCCCCCATGAGCTCCCATGTCAAAGTTTGAGTATTCTTGTCCCGATGATGGATTTCCAATGGCTAACCTACGCGAAGTTGGGTGGAAAATGAGTATACAAGGGGAAATCTCAAGTTGGATGGGTGACTTGGTTTTCCATGGAAAACCTCGTTGCCCAAATAGTTTCCATATGCCATGGTGCCCCCATGATATCCTATGTCAAAATTTGAGAATTCTTGCCCCGATGATAGATTTGCCAAGGCTAACCTATGCGAAATAGGGTGGAAAATGAGTTTTCAAGGGAAAATATCAAGTTGGAAGGGACTCTTGGTATTCTATGGCTTGACTGGTTGTCCAAATGGTTTCCCTATGCAAAGGTGCTCCCATGAGCACCCATGTCCATATTTGAGAATTATTACCACGATGATGGATTTCCAAGGCTAACCTATGCGAATTTGGGTGGAAAATAAGTTTTTAAGGGAAAATCTCAACTTGGAAGGGCCTTTTGGTTTGCCATGGGTTGCCTCGTTGCCCAAATGGTTTCCTTATGCAAAGGTGCCCCTGTGAGCACCTTTGTCAAAATTTGAGAATTCTTGCCCCGATGATGGATTTCTCAAGGCTAACCTTTGCGAATTTTGGTGGAAAATGAGTATTCAAGGAAAAATCGCAAGTTGGAAGGGAGATTTGGTTTTTCACGGCATACCTCGTTTCCCAAATGGTTTCCCTAGCTAAGGTGCCTCCATGAGCTCCCATGTCAAAATTTGAGAATTCTTGCCCCGATGATGAATTTCCCAAAGCTAACATATGCGAAGTTGGGTGGAAAATGAGTATTCAAAGGAAAATCTCAAGTTGGAAGGGAGACTTGGTTAGCCATGGGTTGCCTCGTTGCCCAAATGGTTTCCCTATGCCAAGATGCCTCCGTGAGCTCCCCTGTCAAAATCTGAGTATTCTTGTCCCGATGATGGATTTCCAAAGGCTAACCTATGCGAAATAGGGTGGAAAATGAGTTTTCAAGGGAAAATCTCAAGTTGGAAGGGAGACTTGGTTAGCCATGGGTTGCCTCGTTGCCCAAATGGTTTCCCAATGCCAAGTTGCCCCCGTGAGCTCTCATGTCCATATTTGAGATTTCTTGCCCCGATGATGGATTTCCCAAGGCTAACCTATGCGAATTTAGGTGAAAATGAGTATTCAAGGAAAAATCTCAGTTTGGATGGGAGACTTGTTTTTCCATGGGATACCTCGTTTCCCAAATGGTTTCCCTAACCAAGGTTCCCCAATGAGCTCCCATGTCAAAGTTTGAGTATTCTTGTCCCGATGATGGATTTCCAAAGGCCCTATGCGAAGTTGGGTGGAAAATAAGTATACAAGGGAAAATCTCAAGTTGGATGGGTGGCTTGGTTTTCAATGGAATACATCGTTGCCCAAATAGTTTCCCTGTGCCCTGGTGCCCCCATGAATTCCTATGTCAAAATTTGAGAATTCTTGCCCCGATGATAGATTTGCCAAGGCTAACCTATGCGAAATAGGGTGGAAAATGAGTTTTCAAGGGAAAATATCAAATTGGAAGGGACTCTTGGTTTTCCATAGCTTGACTGGTTGTCCAAATGGTTTCCCTATGCCAAGGTGCCCCCGTGAGCACCCTTGTCCATATTTGAGAATTCTTTCCCCGACGATGGATTTCTAAGGCTAACCTATGCGAATTTGGGTGGAAAATAATCTTTCAAGGGAAAATCTCAGCTTGGAAGGGCCTTTTGGTTTGCCATGGGTAGCCTCGTTACCCAAATGGTTTCCTTATGCAAAGGTGCCCCTGTGAGCTCCTTTGTCAAAATTTGAGAATTCTTGCCCCGATGATGGATTTGTCATGACTAACCTATGCGAATTTGGGTGGAAGAGGAGTATTCAAGGAAAAGTCTCAGGTTGGAAGGGAGACTTGCTTTTCCATGTTATACCTCGTTGCCCAAATGGTTTCCCTAACCTAGGTTCCCCCATGAGCTCCCATGTCAAAGTTTGAGTATTGTTTCCCCGATGGTGGATTTCCAAAGGCTAACCTATGCGAAGTTAGGTGGAAATTGAGTTTTCAAGGGAAAATTTCAAGTTTGTAGGGACTCTTGGTTTTCCATGGCTTGCCTCGTTGTGCAAATGGTTACCCTATGCCAAGGTGCCCCGTGAGCTCCCATGTCAAAATTTTAGAATTCTTGCCCCGATGATGGATTTCCCAAGGCTAACATCTGCAAATTTGTGTACAACATGAGTTTTCAAGGGAAAATCTCAAGTTGGAAGCGACTCTTGGTTTGCCATGGCTTTCCTCGTTGTTCAAATGGTTTCCCTATGCTAGGGTGCCCCCGTGAGCACCCAAGTTAAAATTTTAGAATTCTTGTCCCGAGGATGGATTTCCCAAGGCTAACATATGCTAATTTGTCTGAAAAATGAGTATTCAAGGGAAAATCTCAAGTTGGAATGGAGACTTAGTTTTGCATTGCATACCTCATTTCCTAAACCTATTCCAAGATTCCCCCGTGAGCTCCCATGTCGAAACTTGAGAATTTTTCCCTCGAGGATGGATTTCTCAAGGCTAACCTATGCAAATTTGGGTGGAAAATGAGTTTTCAAGGGAAAATCTCAATTTGGAAGGGCCTCTTGGTTTGCCATGGGTTGCCTTGTTGCCCAAATGGTTTCCCAATGCCAAGGTGTCCCCGTGAGCTCTCATGTCCATATTTGAGATTTCTTGCCCCGATGATGGATTTCCCAAGGCTAACCAATGCGAATTTAGGTGAAAAATGAGTATTCAAGAAAAATCTCAGTTTGGATGGGAGACTTGTTTTTCCATGGTATACCTCGTTGCCCAAATGGTTTCCCTAACCAAGGTTCCCCAATGAGCTCCCATGTCAAAGTTTGAGTATTCTTGTCCCGATGATGGATTTCCAAAGTCCCTATGCAAAGTTGGGTGGAAAATGAGTATACAAGGGAAAATCTCAAGTTGGATGGGTGACTTGGTTTTCAATGGAATACCTCGTTTCCCAAATAGTTTCCCTGTGCCCGGGTGCCCCCATGAATTCCTATGTCAAAATTTGAGAATTCTTGCCCCGATGATAGATTTGCCAAGGCTAACCTATGCGAAATAGGGTGGAAAATGAGTTTTCAAGGGAAAATATCAAGTTGGAAGGGACTCTTGGTTTTCCAAGGCTTGACTGGTTGTCCAAATGGTTTCCCTATGCCAAGGTGCCCCCGTGAGCACCCATGTCCATATTTGAGAATTCTTTCCCCGATGATAGATTTCCAAGGCTAACCTATGCGAATTTGGGTGGAAAATAAGTTTTCAAGGGAAAATCTCAACTTGGAAGGGCCTTTTGGTTTGCCATGGGTAGCCTCGTTGCCCAAATGGCTTCCTTATGCAAAGGTGCCCCTGTGAGCTTCTATGTCAAAATTTGAGAATTCTTGCCCAGATGATGGATTTCTCAAAGCTAACCTATGCGAAATTGGGTGGAAAAGGAGTATTCAAGGAAAAATCTCAAGTTGGAAGGGAGACTTGGTTTTCCATGGCATACATCGTTGCCCAAATGGTTTCCTTAGCCAAGGTGCCTCCATGAGCTCCCATGTCAAAATTTGAGAATTCTTTCCCCGATGATGAATTTCCCAAAGCTAACCTATGCGAAGTTGGGTGGAAAATGAGTATTCAAAGGAAAATCTCAAGTTGAAAGGGAGACTTGGTTTGCCATGGGTTGCCTCGTTGCCCAACTGGTTTCCCTATGCCAAGGTGCCTCCGTGAGCTCCCCTGTCAAAATCTGAGTATTCTTGACCCAATGATGGATTTCCCAAGGCGAAGTTGGGTGGAAAATGAGTTTTCAAAGGAAAATCTCAAGTTGGAAGTGACTCTTGGTCTGCCATGGCTTGCCTCGTTGTCCAAATGGTTTCCCTATGCCAAGGTGCCCCCGTGAGCTCCCATGTCAAAATTTTAGAATTCTTGGCCTAGAGGATGGATTTCCCAAGGCTAACTAACATATGCAAATTTGTGTGGAAAATGAGTTTTCAAGGGAAAATCTCAAGTTGGAAGGGACTCTTGGTTTGCCATGGCTTTCCTCATTGTTCAAATGGTTTCCCTATGCCAAGGTGCCCCCGTGAGCTCCCATGTCTAAATTTTAGAATTCTTGCCCCGAGGATGGATTTCCCAAGGCTAATATATGCAAATTTGTCTGAATAATGAGTATTCAAGGGAAAATCTCAAGTTGGAAGGAAAACTTAGTTTGCCATTGCATACCTCGTTTCCCAAATAGTTTCCCTATTCCAAGATTCCGTCGTGAGCTCCCATGTCAAAATTTGAGATTTTTCCCCCGACCATGGTTTCCCAAGGCTAACCCATGCAAATTTGGGAGGGGAATTTGGTTTGTCATGGCATGCCTAGTTTCCCAAATGGTTTCACTATGCAAAGGTTCCCCCATGTTAAAATTTGGAATTCTCTCCCCGATGATGTATTTCCGAAGGCTAACCTATGCAAAGTTGGGTGGAAAATGAGTATACAAGGGAAAATCTCAAGTTGGATGGGTGACTTGGTTTTCAATGGAATACCTCGTTGCCCAAATAGTTTCCCTGTGCCCTGGTGCCCCCATGAATTCCTATGTCAAAATTTGAGAATTCTGGCCCCGATGATAGATTTCCCAAGGCTAACCTATGCGAAATAGGGTGGAAAATGAGTTTTCAAGGGAAAATCTCAAGTTGGAAGGGACACTTGGTTTTCCGTGCCTTGCCTCGTTGTCCAAATGGTTTCCCTAAGCCAAGGTGCCCCCGTGAGCTCCCATGTCAATATTTGAAAATTCTTGCCCCGATGATGGATTCCCAAGACTAACCTATGCGAATTTGGGTGGAAAATGTGTTTTCAAGGGAAATCTCAAGTTGAAAGGGCCTTTTGGTTTTCCATTGGTTGCCTCGTTGCCCAAATGGTTTCCCTATGCCAAGTTGCTCCTGTGAGCTCCCATGTCAAAATTTGAGAATTTTTGCCCCGAGGATGGATTCTCAAAGGCTAACTTATGCGTATTTGGGTGGAAAATGAGTATTTAAGGGAAAATCTCAAGTTTAATAGGTTCCTTGGTTTTACATGGAATACCTCGTTTCCTAAATGGTTTTCGTATGCCATGGTGCCCTCTAAAACTCCTATGTCAAAATTTGAGTATTCTTGCCCTGACGAAGGATTTCCCTAGGCTAACCTATTCGTATTTGGGTAGAAAATGAGTTTTTAAGGGAAAATCTTAAGTTGAAAGGGATTTTGGTTTTCCATGGCTTGGCTGGTTGTCCAAATGGTTTCCCTATGCCAAGTTGCCCCCGTGAGCTCCCATGTCAATATTTAAGAATTCTTTCCTCGATGATGGATTTCCAAGGCTAACCCATGCGAATTTGGGTGGAAAATGAGTTTTCAAGGGAAAATCTCAAGTTGGGAGAGCCGCTTGGTTTGCCATGGGTTGCCTCGTTGCCCAAATATTTTTCCTATGCCAAGGTACCCCGTGAGCTCCCATGTCAATATTTGAGAATTCATGCCCCGATGATGGATTTCTCAAGGCTAACTTATGCTAATTTGGGTGGAAAATGAGTTTTCAAGGGAAAATCTCTTGTTGGAAGGGACTCTTGGTTTGCCATGGCTTGCCTCGTTCTCCAAATGGTTTCCTTATACCAAGGTGACCTCGTGAGCTCCCATGTCAATATTTGAGAATTCATGCCCCGATGATGGATTTCTCAAGGCTAACTTATGCGAATTTTGGTGGAAAATGAGTTTTCAAGGGAAAATCTCAAGTTGGAAGGGACTCTTGGTTTCCCATGGCTTTCCTCGTTGTCCAAATGGTTTCACTATGCTAAGGTGCCCCCGTGAGCTCCCATGTCAAAATTTTAGAATTCTTGCCCCGAGGATGGATTTCCCAAGGCTAACATATGCAAATTTGTGTGTAAAATGAGTATTCAAAGGAAAATCTCAAGTTAGAAGGGAGACTTGGTTTGCCATTGCATACCTCATTTCCCAAATGGTTTCCCTATTCCACGTTGCCCCCATGAGCTCCCATGTCAAAATTTGAGAAGATGATGAATTTCCAAGGCGTTATGCAAATTTTGGTGGAAAATGAGTTTTCAAGGGAAAATCTCAAGTTGGATGGGAGACTTGTTTTTCAATGGAATACCTCGTTGCCCAAATGGTTTCCCTATGCCATGGTGCCCCCATGAACTCCTACGTAAAAATTTGAGAACTCTTGCCCCGATGATGGATTTCCCAAGGCTAACCTACGCGAATTTTGGTGGAAAATGAGTTTTCAAGGGAAAATCTCAATTTTGATGGGACTCTTGGTTTGCCATGGCTTGCCTCGTTGTCCAAATGGTTTCCCTATGCCAAGGTGTCCTCGTGAGCTCCCATGTCAAGGCTAACCTGTGCGAATTTGGGTGGAAAATGAGTTTTCAAGGGAAAATCTCAAGTTGGATGGGAGACTTGATTTTCCATGGCATACCTCGTTGCCCAAATGGTTTCCCTTGCAAAGGTTCCCCCATGAGCTCCAATGTCAAAATTTGAGTATTCTTGCCCCGATGATGGATTTCCCAAGTCTAACCTATGCCAAGTTGGGTGGTAAATGATTTTTCAAGGGAAAATCTCAAGTTGGAAGGGACTCTTGGTTTGCCATGACTTTCCTCGTTGTCCAAATGGTTTCCCTATGCTACGGTGCCCCCTTGAGCTCCAATGTCAAAATTTTAGAATTCTTGCACCGATGATGGATTTCCCAATGGCAAGTTTGTGTGAAAAATGAGTATTCAAGGGAAAATCTCAAGTGGGATGGGAGACTTGGTTTGCCATTGCATACCTCATTTCCCATATGGTTTCCCTATTCCATGTTGCCCCCATGAATTCCTATGTCAAAATTTGAGAATTCTTGCCCCGATGATAGATTTCCCAAGGCTAACCTATGCGAAATAGGGTGGAAAATGAGTTTTCAAGGTAAAATCTCAAGTTGGAAGGGACACTTGGTTTTCCATGCCTTGCCTCGTTGTTCAAATGGTTTCCCTAAGCCAAGGTGCCCCCGTGAGCTCCCATGTCAATATTTGAGAATTCTTGCCCCGATGATGGATTCCCAAGACTAACCTATGCGAATTTGGGTGGAAAATGTGGTTTCAAGGGAAATCTCAAGTTGAAAGGGCCTTTTGGTTTGCCATTGGTTGCCTCGTTGCCCAAATGGTTTCCCTATGCCAAGTTGCTTCTGTGAGCTCCCATGTCAAAATTTGAGAATTTTTGCCCCGAGGATGGATTTCTCAAAGGCTAATTTATGCGTATTTGGGTGGAAAATGAGTATTCAAGGGAAAATCTCAAGTTTAATGGGTTCCTTGGTTTTCCATGGAATACCTCGTTGCCTAAATGGTTTTCGTATGCCATGGTGCCCTCTAAAACTCGTATGTAAAAATTTGAGTATCCTTGCCCTGACGAAGGATTTCCCAAGGCTAACCTATGCGTATTTGGGTAGAAAATGAGTTTTTAAGGGAAAAACTTAAGTTGAAAAGGATTTTGGTTTTCCATGGCTTGGCTGGTTGTCCAAATGGTTTCCCTATGCCAAGGTGCCTCCGTGAGCTCCCATGTCAATATTTAAGAATTCTTTTCTCGATGATGGATTTCCAAGGCTAACCCATGCGAATTTGGGTGGAAAATGAGTTTTCTAGGGAAAATCTCAAGTTGGGAGGGCCTCTTGGTTTGCCATGGGTTGCCTCGTTGCCCAAATAGTTTTCCTATGCCAAGGTACCACGTGAGCTCCAATGTCAATATTTGAGAATTCTTGCCCCGATGATGGATTCCCAAGACTAACCTATGCGAATTTGGGTGGAAAATGTGTTTTCAAGGGAAATCTCAAGTTGAAAGGGCCTTTTGGTTTGCCATTGGTTGCCTCGTTGCCCAAATGGTTTCCCTATGCCAAGTTGCTCCTGTGAGCTCCCATGTCAAAATTTGAGAATTTTTGCCCCGAGGATGGATTTCTCAAAGGCTAATTTATGCGTATTTGGGTGGAAAATGAGTATTCAAGGGAAAATCTCAAGTTTAATGGGTTCCTTGGTTTTCCATGGAATACCTCGTTGCCTAAATGGTTTTCGTATGCCATGGTGCCCTCTAAAACTCGTATGTAAAAATTTGAGTATCCTTGCCCTGACGAAGGATTTCCCAAGGCTAACCTATGCGTATTTGGGTAGAAAATGAGTTTTTAAGGGAAAAACTTAAGTTGAAAGGGATTTTGGTTTTCCATGGCTTGGCTGGTTGTCCAAATGGTTTCCGTATGCCAAGGTGCCTCCGTGAGCTCCCATGTCAATATTTAAGAATTCTTTCCTCGATGATGGATTTCCAAGGCTAACCCATGCGAATTTGGGTGGAAAATGAGTTTTCTAGGGAAAATCTCAGGTTGGGAGGGCCTCTTGGTTTGCCATGGGTTGCCTCGTTGCCCAAATAGTTTTCCTATGCCAAGGTACCCCGTGAGCTCCCATGTCAATATTTGAGAATTCATGCCCCGATGATGGATTTCACAAGGCTAACTTATGCGAATTTGGGTGGAAAATGAGTTTTCAAGGGAAAATCTCATGTTGGAAGGGACTCTTGGTTTGTCATGGCTTGCCTCGTTTTCCAAATGGTTTCCTTATACCAAGGTGACCTCGTGAGCTCCCATGTCAATATTTGAGAATTCTTTCCTCGATGATGGATTTCCAAGGCTAACCCATGCGAATTTGGGTGGAAAATGAGTTTTCTAGGGAAAATCTCAAGTTGGGAGGGACTCTTGGTTTGCCATGGGTTGCCTCGTTGCCCAAATAGTTTTCCTATGCCAAGGTACCGCGTGAGCTCCAATGTCAATATTTGAGAATTCTTGCCTCGATGATGGATTCCCAAGACTAACCTATGCGAATTTGGGTGGAAAATGTGTTTTCAAGGGAAATCTCAAGTTGAAAGGGCCTTTTGGTTTGCCATTGGTTGCCTCGTTGCCCAAATGGTTTCCCTATGCCAAGTTGCTCCTGTGAGCTCCCATGTCAAAATTTGAGAATTTTTGCCCCGAGGATAGATTTCTCAAAGGCTAATTTATGCGTATTTGGGTGGAAAATGAGTATTCAAGGGAAAATCTCAAGTTTAATGGGTTCCTTGGTTTTCCATGGAATACCTCGTTGCCTAAATGATTTTCGTATGCCATGGTGCCCTCTAAAACTCGTATGTTAAAATTTGAGTATCCTTGCCCTGACGAAGGATTTCCCAAGGCTAACCTATGCGTATTTGGGTAGAAAATGAGTTTTTAAGGTAAAATCTTAAGTTGAAAGGGATTTTGGTTTTCCATGGCTTGGCTGGTTGTCCAAATGGTTTCCGTATGCCAAGGTGCCTCCGTGAGCTCCCATGTCAATATTTAAGAATTCTTTCCTCGATGATGGATTTCCAAGGCTAACCCATGCGAATTTGGGTGGAAAATGAGTTTTCTAGGGAAAATCTCAGGTTGGGAGGGCCTCTTGGTTTGCCATGGGTTGCCTCGTTGCCCAAATAGTTTTCCTATGCCAAGGTACCCCGTGAGCTCCCATGTCAATATTTGAGAATTCATGCCCCGATGATGGATTTCACAAGGCTAACTTATGCGAATTTGGGTGGAAAATGAGTTTTCAAGGGAAAATCTCATGTTGGAAGGGACTCTTGGTTTGTCATGGCTTGCCTCGTTTTCCAAATGGTTTCCTTATACCAAGGTGACCTCGTGAGCTCCCATGTCAATATTTGAGAATTCTTTCCTCGATGATGGATTTCCAAGGCTAACCCATGCGAATTTGGGTGGAAAATGAGTTTTCTAGGGAAAATCTCAAGTTGGGAGGGACTCTTGGTTTGCCATGGGTTGCCTCGTTGCCCAAATAGTTTTCCTATGCCAAGGTACCGCGTGAGCTCCAATGTCAATATTTGAGAATTCTTGCCTCGATGATGGATTCCCAAGACTAACCTATGCGAATTTGGGTGGAAAATGTGTTTTCAAGGGAAATCTCAAGTTGAAAGGGCCTTTTGGTTTGCCATTGGTTGCCTCGTTGCCCAAATGGTTTCCCTATGCCAAGTTGTTCCTGTGAGCTCCCATGTCAAAATTTGAGAATTTTTGCCCCGAGGATAGATTTCTCAAAGGCTAATTTATGCGTATTTGGGTGGAAAATGAGTATTCAAGGGAAAATCTCAAGTTTAATGGGTTCCTTGGTTTTCCATGGAATACCTCGTTGCCTAAATGATTTTCGTATGCCATGGTGCCCTCTAAAACTCGTATGTTAAAATTTGAGTATCCTTGCCCTGACGAAGGATTTCCCAAGGCTAACCTATGCGTATTTGGGTAGAAAATGAGTTTTTAAGGTAAAATCTTAAGTTGAAAGGGATTTTGGTTTTCCATGGCTTGGCTGGTTGTCCAAATGGTTTCCCAATGCCAAGGTGCCTCCGTGAGCTCCCATGTCAATATTTAAGAATTCTTTTTTCGATGATGGATTTCGAAGGCTAACCCATGCGAATTTGGGTGGAAAATGAGTTTTCTAGGGAAAATCTCAAGTTGGGAGGGCCACTTGGTTTGCCATGGGTTGCCTCGTTGCCCAAATAGTTTTCCTATGCCAAGGTACCCCGTGAGCTCCCATGTCAATATTTGAGAATTCATGCCCCGATGATGGATTTCACAAGGCTAACTTATGCGAATTTGGGTGGAAAATGAGTTTTCAAGGGAAAATCTCATGTTGGAAGGGACTCTTGGTTTGTCATGGATTGCCTCGTTTTCCAAATGGTTTCCTTATACCAAGGTGACCTCGTGAGCTCCCATGTCAATATTTGAGAATTTTTTCCTCGATGATGGATTTCCAAGGCTAACCCATGCGAATTTGGGTGGAAAATGAGTTTTCAAGGGAAAATCTCATGTTGGGAGGTCCTCTTGGTTTGCCATGGGTTGCCTCGTTGCCCAAATAGTTTTCCTATGCCAAGGTTCCCCGTGAGCTCCCATGTCAATATTTGAGAATTCATGCCCCAATGATGGATTTCTCAAGGCTAACTTATGCGAATTTGGGTGGAAAATGAGTATTCAAGGGAAAATCTCAAGTTGGACGAGACTCTTGGTTTGCCATGGCTTTCCTCGTTGTCCAAATGGTTTCCCTATGCTAAGGTGCCCCCGTGAGCTCCCATGTCAAAATTTTAGAATTCTTGCCCCGAGGATGGATTTCCCAAGGCTAACATATGCAAATTTGTGTGTAAAATGAGTATTCAAGGGAAAATCTCAAGTTAGAAGGGAGACTTGGTTTGCCATTGCATACCTCATTTCCCAAATGGTTTCCCTATTCCACGTTTCCCCCATGAGCTCCCATGTCAAAATTTGAGAATTTTTCCCACGATGAAGGATTTCCCAAGGCGTTATGCAAATTAGGGTGGAAAATGAGTTTTCAAGGGAAAATCTCAAGTTGGATGGGAGACTTGTTTTTCAATGGAATACCTCGTTGCCCAAATAATTTCCCTATGTCATGGTTCCCCCATGAACTCCTATTTCAAAATTTGAGAACTCTTGCCCCGATGATGGATTTCCCAAGGCTAACCTATGCGAATTTTGGTGGAAAATGAGTTTTCAAGGGAAAATCTCAATTCTGATGGGACTCTTGGTTTGCAATGGCTTGCCTCGTTGTCCAAATGGTTTCCCTATGCCAAGGTGTCCCCGTGAGCTCCCATGTCAAGGCTAAACTATGCGAATTTGGGTGGAAAATGAGTTTTCAAGGGAAAATCTCAAGTTGGATGGGAGACTTGGTTTTTCATGGCATACCTCGTTGCCCAAATGGTTTCCCTTGCCAAGGTTCCCCCATGAGCTCCAATGTCAAAATTTGAGTATTCTTGCCCCGATGATGGATTTCCCAAGTCTAACCTATGCCAAGTTGGGTGGAAAATGAGTTTTCAAGGGAAAATCTCAAGTTGGAAGGGACTCTTGGTTTGCCATGGCTTTCCTCGTTGTCCAAATGGTTTCGCTATGCTAAGGTGCCCCCTTGAGCTCCCATGTCAAAATTTTAGAATTCTTGCACCGATGATGGATTTCCCAAGGCTAACGTATGCAAATTTGTGTGAAAAATGAGTATTGAAGGGAAAATCTCAAGTGGGATTGGAGACTTGGTTTGTCATTGCATACCTCATTTCCCATATGGTTTCCCTATTCCACGTTGTCCCCATGAATTCCTATGTCAAAATTTGAGAATTCTTGCCCCGATGATAGATTTCCCAAGCCTAACATTTGCGAAATAGGGTGGAAAATGAGTTTTCAAGGGAAAATCTCAAGTTGGAAGGGACACATGGTTTTCCATGCCTTTCCTCGTTGTCCAAATGGTTTCCCTAAGCCAAGGTGCCCCCGTGAGCTCCCATGTCAATATTTGAGAATTCTTGCCCCGATGATGGATTCCCAAGACTAACCTATGCGAATTTGGGTGGAAAATGTGTTTTCAAGGGATATCTCAAGTTGAAAGGGCCTTTTGGTTTGCCATTGGTTGCCTCGTTGCCCAAATAGTTTCCCTATGCCAAGTTGCTCCTGTGAGCTCCCATGTCAAAATTTGAGAATTTTTCCTCGAGTATGGATTTCTCAAAGGCTAACTTATGTGTATTTCGGTGGAAAATGAGTATTCAAGGGAAAATCTCATGTTGGGAGGGCCTCTTGGTTTGCCATGGGTTGCCTCGTTGCCCAAATAGTTTTCCTATGCCAAGGTACCCCATGAGCTCCCATGTCAAAATTTGAGAATTTTTGCCCCGATGATGGATTTCTCAAAGGCTAACTTATGCGTATTTGGGTGGAAAATGAGTATTCAAGGGAAAATCTCAAGTTTAATGGGTTCCTTGGTTTTCCATGGAATACCTCGTTGCCTAAATGATTTTCGTATTCCTTGGTGCCCTCTAAAACTCCTATGTCTAAATTTGAGTATCCCTGCCCTGACGAAGGATTTCCCAAGGCCCTATGCGTATTTTGGTAGAAAATGAGTTTTTAAGGGAAAATCTTAAGTTGAAAGGGATTTTGGTTTTCCATGGCTTGGCTGGTTGTCCAAATGGTTTCCCTATGCCAAGGTGCCCCCGTGAGCTCCCATGTCAATATTTAAGAATTCTTTCCTCGATGATGGATTTCCAAGGCTAACCCATGCGAATTTGGGTGGAAAATGAGTTTTCTAGGGAAAATCTCAAGTTGGGAGGGCCTCTTGGTTTGCCATGGGTTGCCTCGTTGCCCAAATAGTTTTCCTATGCCAAGGTACCCCGTGAGCTCCCATGTCAATATTTGAGAATTCATGCCCCGATGATGGATTTCTCAAGGCTAACTTATGCGAATTTGGGTGGAAAATGAGTTTTCAAGGGAAAATCTCATGTTGGAAGGGACTCTTGGTTTGTCATGGCTTGCCTCGTTTTTCAAATGGTTTCCTTATACCAAGGTGACCTCGTGAGCTCCCATGTCAATATTTGAGAATTTTTTCCTCGATGATGGATTTCCAAGGCTAACCCATGCGAATTTGGGTGGAAAATGAGTTTTCTAGGGAAAATCTCAAGTTGGGAGGGCCTCTTGGTTTGCCATGGGTTGCCTCGTTGCCCAAATAGTTTTCCTATGCCAAGGTACCCCGTGAGCTCCCATGTCAATATTTGAGAATTCATGCCCCGATGATGGATTTCTCAAGGCTAACTTATGCGAATTTGGGTCGAAAATGAGTTTTCAAGGGAAAATCTCATGTTGGAAGGGACTCTTGGTTTGCCATGGCTTGCCTCGTTGTCCAAATGGTTTCCTTATACCAAGGTGACCTCGTGAGCTCCCATGTCAATATTTGAGAATTCATGCCACGATGATGGATTTCTCAAGGCTAACTTATGCGAATTTTTGTGGAAAATGAGTTTTCAAGGGAAAATCTCAAGTTGGAAGAGACTCTTGGTTTGCCATGGCTTTCCTCGTTGTCCAAATGGTTTCCCTATGCTAAGGTGCCCCCGTGAGCTCCCATGTCAAAATTTTAGAATTCTTGCCCTGAGGATGGATTTCCCAAGGCTAACATATGCAAATTTGTGTGTAAAATGAGTATTCAAAGGAAAATCTCAAGTTAGAAGGGAGACTTGGTTTGCCATTGCATACCTCATTTCCCAAATGGTTTCCCTATTCCACGTTGCCCCCATGAGCTCCCATGTCAAAATTTGAGAAGATGCTGAATTTCCCAAGGTGTTATGCAAATTTTGGTGGAAAATGAGTTTTCAAGGGAAAATCTCAAGTTGGATTGGAGACTTGTTTTTCAATGGAATACCTCGTTGCCCAAATGGTTTCCCTATGCCATGGTGCCCCCATGAACTCCTACGTAAAATTTGAGAACTCTTGCCCCGATGATGGATTTCCCAAGGCTAACCTATGCGAATTTTGGTGGAAAATGAGTTTTCAAGGGAAAATCTCAATTTTGATGGGACTCTTGGTTTGCCATGGCTTGCCTCGTTGTCCAAATGGTTTCCCTATGCCAAGGTGTCCCCGTGAGCTCCCATGTCAAGGCTAACCTATGCGAATTTGGGTGGAAAATGAGTTTTCATGGGAAAATCTCAAGTTGGATGGGAGACTTGGTTTTCCATGGCATACCTCGTTGCCCAAATGGTTTCCCTTGCTAAGGTTCCCCCATGAGCTCCAATGTCAAAATTTGAGTATTCTTGCCCCGATGATGGATTTCCCAAGTCTAACCTATGCCAAGTTGGGTGGTAAATGAGTTTTCAAGGGAAAATCTCAAGTTGGAAGGGACTCTTGGTTTGCCATGACTTTCCTCGTTGTCCAAATGGTTTCCCTATGCTACGGTGCCCCCTTGAGCTCCAATGTCAAAATTTTAGAACTCTTGCACCGATGATGGATTTCCCAATGGCAAATTTGTGTGAAAAATGAGTATTCAAGGGAAAATCTCAAGTGCGATGGGAGACTTGGTTTGCCATTGCATACCTCATTTCCCATATGGTTTCCCTATTCCACGTTGCCCCCATGAATTCCTATGTCAAAATTTGAGAATTCTTGCCCCGATGATAGATTTCCCAAGGCTAACCTATGCGAAATAGGGTGGAAAATGAGTTTTCAAGGGAAAATCTCAAGTTGGAAGGGACACTTGGTTTTCCATGCCTTGCCTCGTTGTTCAAAAGGTTTCCCTAAGCCAAGGTGCCCTCGTGAGCTCCCATGTCAATATTTGAGAATTCTTGCCCCGATGATGGATTCCCAAGACTAACCTATGCGAATTTGGGTGGAAAATGTGGTTTCAAGGGAAATCTCAAGTTGAAAGGGCCTTTTGGTTTGCCATTGGTTGCCTCGTTGCCCAAATGGTTTCCTTATGCCAAGTTGCTTCTGTGAGCTCCCATGTCAAAATTTGAGAATTTTTGCCCCGAGGATGGATTTCTCAAAGGCTAATTTATGCGTATTTGGGTGGAAAATGAGTATTCAAGGGAAAATCTCAAGTTTAATGGGTTCCTTGGTTTTCCATGGAATACCTCGTTGCCTAAATGGTTTTCGTATGCCATGGTGCCCTCTAAAACTCCTATGTCAAAATTTGAGTATTCTTGCCCTTACGAAGGATTTCCCTAGGCTAACCTATTCGTATTTGGGTAGAAAATGAGTTTTTATGGGAAAATCTTAAGTTGAAAGGGATTTTGGTTTTCCTTGGCTTGGCTGGTTGTCCAAATGGTTTCCCTATGCCAAGGTGCCTCCGTGAGCTCCCATGTCAATATTTAAGAATTCTTTCCTCGATGATGGATTTCCAAGGCTAACCCATGCGAATTTGGGTGGAAAATGAGTTTTCTAGGGAAAATCTCAAGTTGGGAGGGCCTCTTGGTTTGCCATGGGTTGCCTCGTTGCCCAAATAGTTTTCCTATGCCAAGGTACCCCGTGAGCTCCCATGTCAATATTTGAGAATTCATGCCCCGATGATGGATTTCACAAGGCTAACTTATGCGAAGTTGGGTGGAAAATGAGTTTTCAAGGGAAAATCTCATGTTGGAAGGGACTCTTGGTTTGTCATGGCTTGCCTCGTTTTTCAAATGGTTTCCTTATACCAAGGTGACCTCGTGAGCTCCCATGTCAATATTTGAGAATTTTTTCCTCGATGATGGATTTCCAAGGCTAACCCATGCGAATTTGGGTGGAAAATGAGTTTTCAAGGGAAAATCTCATGTTGGGAGGGCCTCTTGGTTTGCCATGGGTTGCCTCGTTGCCCAAATAGTTTTCCTTTGCCAAGGTACCCCGTAAGCTCCCATGTCAATATTTGAGAATTCATGCCCCAATGATGGATTTCTCAAGGCTAACTTATGCGAATTTGGGTGGAAAATGAGTATTCAAGGGAAAATCTCAAGTTGGACGGGACTCTTGGTTTTTCATGGCTTTCCTCGTTGTCCAAATGGTTTCCCTATGCTAAGGTGCCCCCATGAGCTCCCATGTCAAAATTTTAGAATTCTTGCCCCGAGGATGGATTTCCCAAGGCTAACATATGCAAATTTGTGTGTAAAATGAGTATTCAAGGGAAAATGTCAAGTTAGAAGGGAGACTTGGTTTGCCATTGCATACCTCATTTCCCAAATGGTTTCCCTATTCCACGTTGCCCCCATGAGCTCCCATGTAAAAATTTGAGAATTTTTCCCACGATGAAGGATTTCCCAAGGCGTTATGCAAATTAGGGTGGAAAATGAGTTTTCAAGGGAAAATATCAAGTTGGATGGGAGACTTGTTTTTCAATGGAATACCTCGTTGCCCAAATGGTTTCCCTATGTCATGGTTCCCCCATGAACTCCTATTTCAAAATTTGAGAACTCTTGCCCCGATGATGGATTTCCCAAGGCTAACCTATGCGAATTTTGGTGGAAAATGAGTTTTCAAGGGAAAATCTCAATTCTGATGGGACTCTTGGTTTGCCATGGCTTGCCTCGTTGTCCAAATGGTTTCCCTATGCCAAGGTGTCCCCGTGAGCTCCCATGTCAAGGCTAACCTATGCGAATTTGGGTGGAAAATGAGTTTTCAAGGGAAAATCTCAAGTTGGATGGGAGACTTGGTTTTCCATGGCATACCTCGTTGCCCAAATGGTTTCCCTTGCCAAGGTTCCCCCATGAGCTCCAATGCCAAAATTTGAGTATTCTTGCCCCGATGATGGATTTCCCAAGTCTAACCTATGCCAAGTTGGGTGGAAAATGAGTTTTCAAGGAAAAATCTCAAGTTGGAAGGGACTCTTGGTTTGCCATGGCTTTCCTCGTTGTCCAAATGGTTTCCCTATGCTAAGGTGCCCCCTTGAGCTCCCATGTCAAAATTTTAGAATTCTTTCACCGATGATGGATTTCCCAAGGCTTCCGTATGTAAATTTGTGTGAAAAATGAGTATTGAAGGGAAAATCTCAAGTGGGATGGGAGACTTGGTTTGTCATTGCATACCTCATTTCCCATATGGTTTCCCTATTCCACGTTGTCCCCATGAATTCCTATGTCAAAATTTGAGAATTCTTGCCCCGATAATAGATTTCCCAAGGCTAACATTTGCGAAATAGGGTGGAAAATGAGTTTTCAAGGGAAAATCTCTAGTTGGAAGGGACACTTGGTTTTCCATGCCTTGCCTCGTTGTCCAAATGGTTTCCCTAAGCCAAGGTGCCCCCGTGAGCTCCCATGTCAATATTTGAGAATTCTTGCCCCGATGATGGATTCCCAAGACTAACCTATGTGAATTTGGGTGGAAAATGTGTTTTCAAGGGATATCTCAAGTGGAAAGGGCCTTTTGGTTTGCCATTGGTTGCCTCGTTGCCCAAATAGTTTCCCTATGCCAAGTTGCTCCTGTGAGCTCCCATGTCAAAATTTGAGAATTTTTCCACGAGTATGGATTTCTCAAAGGCTAACTTATGTGTATTTCGGTGGAAAATGAGTATTCAAGGGAAAATCTCATGTTGGGAGGGCCTCTTGGTTTGCCATGGGTTGCCTCGTTGCCCAAATAGTTTTCCTATGCCAAGGTACCCCGTGAGCTCCCATGTCAAAATTTGAGAATTTTTGCCCCGAGGATGGATTTCTCAAAGGCTAACTTATGCGTATTTGGGTGGAAAATGAGTATTCGAGGGAAAATCTCAAGTTTAATGGGTTCCTTGGTTTTCCATGGAATACCTCGTTGCCTAAATGATTTTCGTATGCCTTGGTGCCCTCTAAAACTCCTATGTCTAAATTTGAGTATCCCTGCCCTGACGAAGGATTTCCCAAGGCCCTATGCGTATTTTGGTAGAAAATGAGTTTTTAAGGGAAAATCTTAAGTTGAAAGGGATTTTGGTTTTCCATGGCTTGGCTGGTTGTCCAAATGGTTTCCCTATGCCAAGGTGCCCCCGTGAGCTCCCATGTCAATATTTAAGAATTCTTTCCTCGATGATGGATTTCCAAGGCTAACCCATGCGAATTTGGGTGGAAAATGAGTTTTCTAGGGAAAATCTCAAGTTGGGAGGGCCTCTTGGTTTGCCATGGGTTGCCTCGTTGCCCAAATATTTTTCCTATGCCAAGGTACCCCGTGAGCTCCCATGTCAATATTTGAGAATTCATGCCCCGATGATGGATTTCTCAAGGCTAACTTATGCGAATTTGGGTCGAAAATGAGTTTTCAAGGGAAAATCTCATGTTGGAAGGGACTCTTGGTTTGCCATGGCTTGCCTCGTTGTCCAAATGGTTTTCTTATACCAAGGTGACCTCGTGAGCTCCCATGTCAATATTTGAGAATTTTTTCCTCGATGATGGATTTCCAAGGCTAACCCATGCGAATTTGGGTGGAAAATGAGTTTTCAAGGGAAAATCTCAAGTTGGGAGGGCCTCTTGGTTTGCCATGGGTTTCCTCGTTGCCCAAATAGTTTTCCTATACCAAGGTACCCCGTGAGCTCCCATGTCAATATTTGAGAATTCATGCCCCGATGATGGATTTCTCAAGGCTAACTTATGCGAATTTGGGTGGAAAATGAGTTTTCAAGGGAAAATCTCATGTTGGAAGGGACTCTTGGTTTGTCATGGCTTGCCTCGTTTTTCAAATGGTTTCCTTATACCAAGGTGAGCTCCCATGTCAATATTTGAGAATTTTTTCCTCGATGATGGATTTCCAAGGCTAACCCATGCGAATTTGGGTGGAAAATTAGTTTTCTAGGGAAAATCTCAAGTTGGGAGGGCCTCTTGGTTTGCCATGGGTTGCCTCGTTGAACACATAGTTTTCATATGCCAAGGTACCCCGTGAGCTCCCATGTCAATATTTGAGAGTTCATGCCCCGATGATGGATTTCTCAAGGCTAACTTATGCGAATTTGGGTCGAAAATGAGTTTTCAAGGGAAAATCTCATGTTGGAAGGGACTCTTGGTTTGCCATGGCTTGCCTCGTTGTCCAAATGGTTTCCTTATACCAAGGTGACCTCGTGAGCTCCCATGTCAATATTTGAGAATTTTTTCCTCGATGATGGATTTCCAAGGCTAACCCATGCGAATTTGGGTGGAAAATGAGATTTCAAGGGAAAATCTCAAGTTGGGAGGGCCTCTTGGTTTGCCATGGGTTGCCTCGTTGCCCAAATAGTTTTCCTATGCCAAGGTACCCCGTGAGCTCCCATGTCAATATTTGAGAATTCATGCCCCGATGATGGATTTCTCAAGGCTAACTTATGCGAATTTGGGTGGAAAATGAGTATTCAAGGGAAAATCTCAAGTTGGAAGGGACTCTTGGTTTGCCATGGCTTTCCTCGTTGTCCAAATGGTTTCCCTATGATAAGGTGCCCCCGTGAACTCCCATGTCAAAATTTTAGAATTCTTGCCCCGAGGATGGATTTCCCAAGGCTAACATATGCAAATTTGTGTGTAAATTGAGTATTCAAGGGAAAATCACAAGTTAGAAGGGAGACTTGGTTTGCCATTGCATACCTCATTTCCTAAATGGTTTCCCTATTCCACGTTGCCCCCGTGAGCTGCCATGTCAAAATTTGAGAATGTTTCCCACGATGATGGATTTCCCAAGGCGTTATGCAAATTTCGGTGGAAAATGAGTTTTCAAGGGAAAATCTCAAGTTGGATGGGAGACTTGTTTTTCAATGGAATACCTCGTGGCGCAAATGGTTTCCCTATGTCATGGTGCCCCCATGAACTCCTATGTCAAAATTTGAGAACTCTTGCCCCGATGATGGATTTCCCAAGGCTAACCTATACGAATTTTGGTGGAAAATGATTTTTCAAGGGAAAATCTCAATTCTGATGGAAATCTTGGTTTGCATGGCTTGCCTCGTTGTCCAAATGGTTTCCCTATGTCAAGGTGTCCCTGTGAGCTCCCATGTCAAGGCTAACCTATGCGAATTTGGGTGGAAAATGAGTTTTCAAGGGAAAATCTCAAGTTGGATGGGAGACTTGGTTTTCCATGGCATACCTCGTTGCCCAAATGGTTTCCCTTGCCAAGGTTCCCCCATGAGCTCCAATGCCAAAATTTGAGTATTCTTGCCCCGATGATGGATTTCCCAAGTCTAACCTATGCCAAGTTGGGTGGAAAATGAGTTTTCAAGCGAAAATCTCAAGATGGAAGGGACTCTTGGTTTGCCATGGCTTTCCTCGTTGTGCAAATGGTTTCCCTATGCTAAGGTGCCCCTTTGAGCTCCCATGTCAAAATTTTAGAATTCTTTCACCGATGATGGATTTCTCAAGGCTAACGTATGCAAATTTGTGTGAAAAATGAGTATTCAAGGGTTAATCTCAAGTGGGATGGGAGACGTAGTTTGCCATTGCATACCTCATTTCCCACATGGTTTCCCTATTCCAGGTTGCCCCCATGAGCTCCCATGTCAAAATTTGAGAATTTTTCCCCCGATGATGGATTTCCCAAGGCTAACCTATCCGAAGTTGGGTGTGGAAAATGAGTTTTCAAGGGAAAATCTCAAGTTGGATAGGAGACTTGGTTTTCAATGGAATACATCGTTTCCGAAATGGTTTCCCTATGCCATGGTGCCCCCATGAACTTATATGTCAAAATTTGAGAACCATTGCCCCGATGATGGATTTCTCAAGGCTAACCTATGCGAATTTTGGTGGAAAATGAGTTTTCAAGGGAAAATCTCAAGTCTGAAGTGGCTCTTTGTTTGCCATAGCTTGCCTAGTTCTCCAAATGGTTTCCCTATGCCACGGTGTCCTAGTGGCTCCCATGTCAATATTTGACAATTCTTTCCCCGATGATGAATTTCCAAGTATAACCTATGCCAGGTTGGGTGGGAAATGAGTTTTCAAGGGAAAATATCAAGTTGGAAGGGCCTCTTGGATTGCCATGGGTTGCCTCGTTGCCCAATTGGTTTCCCTATGCCTAGGTGCCCCCCGTGAGCTCCCATGTCAATATTTGAGAATTCTTGCCCCGATGATGGATTTCTCAAGGCTAACCTATGCGAATTAGGGTGGAAATTTAGTATTCAAGGGAAAATCTCAAGTTGGAAAGGAGACTTGGTTTTCCATGGCATACCTTGTTGCCCAAATTGTTTCCCTAGCCAAGGTTCCCTCATGGGCTCCCATGTCAAAATTTGAGTATTCTTACCCCGGTGATGGATTTCCCAATGCTAACCTATCCGAAGTTTGGTGGAAAATGAGTTTTCAAGGGAAAATCTCAAGTTGGATAGGAGACTTGGTTTTCAATGGAATACCTCGTTAACAAAATGGTTTCCCTATGCCATGGTGCCCCCATGAACTTATATGTCAAAATTTTAGAACTATTGCCCCGATGATGGATTTCTCAAGGCTAACCTATGCGAATTTTGGTGGAAAATGAGTTTTCAAGGGAAAATCTCAAGTTAGAAGGGCCTCTTGGTTTTCCATGGGTTGCCTCGTTGCTGAAATGGTTTCCCTATACCAAGGTGCCCCCGTGAGCTGCCATGTCAATATTTGAGAATTCTTGCCCCGATGATGGATTTCTTAAGGCTAACCTATGTGAATTTAGGTGGAAAATGAGTATTCAAGGGAAAATCTCAAGTTGGAAGGGAGACTCGGTTTTCCATGGAATACCTCATTGCCCAAATGGTTTCCCTATCCAAGGTTTCCCCATGAGCTCCCATTTCAAAATTTGAGTATTCTTTCCCCGGTGATGGATTTCTCAAGGCTAACCTATGCGAAGTTGGGTGGAAAATGAGTTTTCAAGGGCAAATCTCAAGCTGGATAGGAGACTTGGTTTTCAAGGGAATACCTCGTTGCCCAAATGATTTCCCTATGTTGTTAGGCCCCCATGAACTTCTATGTCAAAATTTTAGAACTCTTGCCTAGATGATGGATTTCCCAAGGATAACCTATGCGAATTTTGGTGGAAAATGAGTTTTCAAGGAAAAATCTCAAGTTGGAAGGGCCTCTTGGTTTGCCATGTGTTGCCTCGTTGCCCAAATGGTTTCCCTATGCTAAGGTGCCCCCGTGAGCTCCCATGTCAATATTTCCGAATTCTTGCCCCGATGATGGATTTCTTAAGGCCAACCTATGCGAATTAAGGTGGAAAATGAGTATTTAAGGGAAAATCACAAGTTTGAAGGGAGACTTGGTTTTCCATGGAATACCTCGTTGCCCAAATGGTTTCCCTTGCCAATGTTTCCCCATGAGCTCCCATTTCAAAATTTGAGTATTCTTACCCCGATGATGGATTTCCCAAGGCTAACCTTTGCGAAGTTGGGTGGAAAATGAGTTTGCAAGGGAAAATCTCAAGTTGAACAGGAGACTGAGTTTTCAATGGAATACCTCATTGCTCAAATGGTTTCCCTATGCCATGGTGCCCCCATGAACTTCTATGTCAAAACTTGAGAACTCTTGCCCCGATGATGGATTTCCCAAGGCTAACCTATGCGAATTTTGGTGGAAAATGAGTTTTCAAGAGAAAATCTCAAGTTGGAAGGGGCTCTTAGTTTGACATGGCTTGCCTCATTGTCCAAATGGTTTCCCTATGCCGAGGTGCCCCCGTGAGCTCCCATGTCAAAATTTGAGAATTCTTGCCCCGAAGATGGATTTCCCAAGGCTAGCTATGCAAATTTGGGTGGAAAATGAGTTTTAAGGGGAAAATCTCAAGTTTGAAGGGAAACATGGTTTGCCATGGCATGCCTCGTTTCCCAAATGGTTTCCCTATGCCAAGATGCCCCATGAGCTCCCATGTCAAAAGTTGAGAATTCTTGCCTCGAGGAAGGATATCCCAAGGCTAACCTATGCAAATTTGGGTGGAAAATGAGTATTCAAGGGAAAATATCAAGTTGGAAGTGAGACTTGGTTTGCCATGGCACACCTCAATGCCCAAATGGTTTCCCTATGCCAAGGTGTCCCCGTGAGCTCCCATGTCAATATTTGCGAATTCTCGCCCCAATGATGGATTTCTCAAGGCTAACCTATGCGAATTTGGGTGGAAAATGAGTTTTCAAGGTAAGATCTCAAGTTGGAAATGACACTTGGTTTTCCATTGCATTCCTCGTTGTCCAAATGGTTTCCCTATGCCAAGGTTCCCCCGTGAGCCCCCATGTCAAAATTTAAGAATTCTTGCCCCGATGATGGATTTCCAAAGGCTAACATATGCAAATTTGTGTGAAAAATGAGTATTCAAGGGAAAATCTCAAGTTGGAACGGAGACTTGGTTGGTCATTGCATATCTCATTTCCCAAATGGTTTCCCTATGCCAAGGTGCCCCGATGAGTTCCCATGTCAATATTTGGGAATTCTTTCCCCGATGATGGATTTCAAAGGCTAACCTATGCGAATTTGGGTGGAAAATAAGTTTTCAAGGGAAAATCTTAAGTTGGAAGGAAAACTTGATTTGCCATAGCATGCCTCGTCTCCCAAATGGTTTCCCTATGCCAAGGTGCCCCCATGAGCTCCGATGTCAAAATTTGAGAATTCGTGCCCCGAGGATTGATTTCCCAAGGCTAACCTATGCAAATTTGCGTGGAAAATGAGTTTTCAAGGGAAAATCTCTAGTTGGATAGGAAACTTGGTTTTCCTTGGCATGCCTCATTTCCTAAACGATTTCCCTATGCCAAGTTGGACCCGTGAGCTTCCATGTCAAAATTTGAGAATTCTTGCCTCGATGATGGAATTCCCAAGGATAACCTATGCAAATTTGGGCGGAAAATGAGTTTTCAAGGGAAAATCTCAAGTTTGAAGGAAAACTTAGTTTGCACTGGCATGCCTAGTTTCCCAAATGGTTTCCTTATGCCAAGATGCCCGCATGAGCTCCCATATCAAAAGTTTAGAACTCTTGCCCCAAGGATGGATTTCCCAAGGCTAACCAATGCAAATTTAGGTGGAAAATGAGTTTTGAAGGGAAAATCTCAATTCTGATGGAAATCTTGGTTTTCCATGGCTTGCCTCGTTGTCCAAATGGTTTCCCTATGTCAAGGTATCCCCGTGAGCTCCCATGTCAAGGCTAAACTATGCGAATTTGGGTGGAAAATGAGTTTTCAAGGGAAAATCTCAAGTTGGATGGGAGACTTGGTTTTCCATGGCATACCTCGTTGCCCAAATGGTTTCCCTTGCCAAGGTTCCCCCATGAGCTCCAATGTCAAAATTTGAGTATTCTTGCCCCGATGATGGATTTCCCAAGTCTAACCTATGCCAAGTAGGGTGGAAAATGAGTTTTCAAGGGAAAATCTCAAGTTGGAAGGGATTCTTGGTTTGCCATGGTTTTCCTCGTTGTCCAAATGGTTTCCCTATGCTAAGGTGCCCCTTTGAGCTCCCATGTCAAAATTTTAGAATTCTTGCACCGATGATGGATTTCCCAAGGCTAACGTATGCAAATTTGTGTGAAAAATGAGTATTCAAGGGAAAATCTCAAGTGGGATGAGAGACTTAGTTTGCCATTGCATACCTCATTTCCCATATGGTTTCCCTATTCCACGTTGCCCCCATGAGCTCCCATGTCAAAATTTGAGAATTTTTCCCCCGATGATAGATTTCCCAAGGCTAACCTATCCGAAGTTGGGTGTGGAAAATGAATTTTCAAGGGAAAATCTCAAGTTGGATAGAAGACTTCGTTTTCAATGGAATACATCGTTTCCAAAATGGTTTCCCTATGCAATGGTGCCCCCATGAACTTATATGTCAAAATTTGAGAACTATTGCCCCGATGATGGATTTCTCAAGGCTAACCTATGCGAATTTTGGTGGAAAATGAGTTTTCAAGGGAAAATCTCAAGTCTGAAGTGACTCTTGGTTTGCCACAGCTTGCCTAGTTCTCCAAATGGTTTTCCTATACCACGGTGTCCCAGTGGCTCCCATGTCAATATTTGACAATTCTTTCCTCGATGATGAATTTCCTAGTCTAACCTATGCCAAGTTGGGTGGAAAATGAGTTTTCAAGGGAAAATATCAAGTTGGAAGGGCCTCTTGAATTGCCATGGGTTGCCTCGTTGCCCAAATGGTTTCCCTTTGCCTAGGTGCCCCCCGTGAGCTCCCATGTCAATATTTGAGAATTCTTGCCCCGATGATGGATTTCTCAAGGCTAACCTATGCGAATTAGGGTGGAAATTTAGTATTCAAGGGAAAATCTCAAATTGGAAAGGAGACTTGGTTTTCCATGGCATACCTTGTTGCCCAAATGGTTTCCCTAGCCAAGGTTCCCCCATGGGCTCCCATGTCAAAATTTGAGTATTCTTACCCCGGTGATGGATTTCCCAATGCTAACCTATCCGAAGTTTGGTGGAAAATGAGTTTTCAAGGGAAAATCTCAAGTTGGATAGGAGACTTGGTTTTCATTGGAATACATCGTTTCCGAAATGGTTTCCCTATGCCATGGTGCCCCCATGAACTTATATGTCAAAATTTGAGAACTATTGCCCTGATGATGGATTTCTCAAGGCTAACCTATGTGAATTTTGGTGGAAAATGAGTTTTCAAGGGAAAATCTCAAGTCTGAAGTGACTCTTGGTTTGCCATAGCTTGCCTAGTTCTCCAAATGGTTTCCCTATGCCACGATGTCCCAGTGGCTCCCATGTCAATATTTGACAATTCTTTCCCCGATGATGAATTTCCTAGTCTAACCTATGCGAAGTTGGGTGGAAAATGAGTTTTCAAGGGAAAATATCAAGTTGGAAGGGCCTCTTGGATTGCCATGGGTTGCCTCGTTGCCCAAATGGTTTCCCTATGCCTAGGTGCCGCCCGTGAGCTCCCATGTCAATATTTGAGAATTCTTGCCCCGATGATGAATTTCTCAAGGCTAACCTATGCGAATTAGGGTGGAAATTTAGTATTCAAGGGAAAATCTCAAATTGGAAAGGAGACTTGGTTTTCCATGGCATACCTTGTTGCCCAAATGGTTTCCCTAGCCAAGGTTCCCCCATGGGCTCCCATGTCAAAATTTGAGTATTCTTACCCCGGTGATGGATTTCCCAATGCTAACCTATCCGAAGTTTGGTGGAAAATGAGTTTTCAAGGGAAAATCTCAAGTTGGATAGGAGACTTGGTTTTCAATGGAATACATCGTTTCCGAAATGGTTTCCCTATGCCATGGTGCCCCCATGAACTTATATGTCAAAATTTGAGAACTATTGCCCTGATGATGGATTTCTCAAGGCTAACCTATGTGAATTTTGGTGGAAAATGAGTTTTCAAGGGAAAATCTCAAGTCTGAAGTGACTCTTGGTTTGCCATAGCTTGCCTAGTTCTCCAAATGGTTTCCCTATGCCACGGTGTCCCAGTGGCTCCCATGTCAATATTTGACAATTCTTTCCCCGATGATGAATTTCCTAGTCTAACCTATGCGAAGTTGGGTGGAAAATGAGTTTTCAAGGGAAAATATCAAGTTGGAAGGGCCTCTTGGATTGCCATGGGTTGCCTCGTTGCCCAAATGGTTTCCCTATGCCTAGGTGCCCCCCGTGAGCTCCCATGTCAATATTTGAGAATTCTTGCCCCGATGATGAATTTCTCAAGGCTAACCTATGCGAATTAGGGTGGAAATTTAGTATTCAAGGGAAAATCTCAAATTGGAAAGGAGACTTGGTTTTCCATGGCATACCTTGTTGCCCAAATGGTTTCCCTAGCCAAGGTTCCCCCATGGGCTCCCATGTCAAAATTTGAGTATTCTTACCCCGGTGATGGATTTACCAATGCTAACCTATCCGAAGTTTGGTGGAAAATGAGTTTTCAAGGGAAAATCTCAAGTTGGATAGGAGACTTGGTTTTCAATGGAATACATCGTTTCCGAAATGGTTTCCCTATGCCATGGTGCCCCCATGAACTTATATGTCAAAATTTGAGAACTATTGCCATGATGATGGATTTCTCAAGGCTAACCTATGTGAATTTTGGTGGAAAATGAGTTTTCAAGGGAAAATCTCAAGTCTGAAGTGACTCTTGGTTTGCCATAGCTTGCCTAGTTCTCCAAATGGTTTCCCTATGCCACGGTGTCCCAGTGGCTCCCATGTCAATATTTGACAATTCTTTCCCCGATGATGAATTTCCTAGTCTAACCTATGCCAAGTTGGGTGTGGAAAATGAGTTTTCAAGGGAAAATATCAAGTTGGAAGGGCCTCTTGGATTGCCATGGGTTGCCTCGTTGCCCAAATGGTTTCCCTATGCCTAGGTGCCCCCCGTGAGCTCCCATGTCAATATTTGAGAATTCTTGCCCCGATGATGGATTTTTCAAGGCTAACCTATGCGAATTAGGGTGGAAATTTAGTATTCAAGGGAAAATCTCAAATTGGAAAGGAGACTTGGTTTTCCATGGCATACCTTGTTGCCCAAATGGTTTCCCTAGCCAAGGTTCCCCCATGGGCTCCCATGTCAAAATTTGAGTATTCTTACCCCGGTGATGGATTTCCCAATGCTAACCGATCCGAAGTTTGGTGGAAAATGAGTTTTCAAGGGAAAATCTCAAGTTGGATAGGAGACTTGGTTTTCAATGGAATACCTCGTTGCAAAATGGTTTCCCTATGCCATGGTGCCCCCATGAACTTATATGTCAAAATTTGAGAACTATTGCCCCGATGATGGATTTCTCAAGGCTAACCTATGCGAATTTTGGTGGAAAATGAGTTTTTAAGGGAAAATCTCAAGTTAGAAGGGCCTCTTGGTTTGCCATGGCTTGCCTAGTTCTCCAAATGGTTTCCCTATGCCACGGTGTCCCAGTGGCTCCCATGTCAATATTTGACAATTCTTTCCCGATGATGAATTTCCTAGTCTAACCTATGCCAAGTTGGGTGGAAAATGAGTTTTCAAGGGAAAATATCAAGTTGGAAGGGCCTCTTGGATTGCCATGGGTTGCCTCGTTGCCCAAATTGTTTCCCTATGCCTAGGTGCCCCCCGTGAGCTCCCATGTCAATATTTGAGAATTCTTGCCCCGATGATGGATTTCTCAAGGCTAACCTATGCGAATTAGGGTGGAAATTTAGTATTCAAGGGAAAATCTCAAATTGGAAAGGAGTCTTGGTTTTCCATGGCATACCTTGTTGCCCAAATGGTTTCCCTAGCCAAGGTTCCCCCATGGGCTCCCATGTCAAAATTTGAGTATTCTTACCCCGGTGATGGATTTCCCAATGCTAACCGATCCGAAGTTTGGTGGAAAATGAGTTTTCAAGGGAAAATCTCAAGTTGGATAGGAGACTTGGTTTTCAATGGAATACCTCGTTGCCAAAATGGTTTCCCTATGCCATGGTGCCCCCATGAACTTATATGTCAAAATTTGAGAACTATTGCCCCGATGATGGATTTCTCAGGGTGGAAAATGAGTTTTTAAGGGAAAATCTCAAGTTAGAAGGGCCTCTTGGTTTGCCATGGGTTGCCTCGTTGCCCAAATGGTTTCCCTATACCAAGGTGCCCCCGTGAGCTCCCATGTCAATATTTGAGAATTCTTGCCCCGATGATGGATTTCTTAAGGCTAACCTATGTGAATTTAGGTGGAAAATGAGTATTCAAGGGAAAATCTCAAGTTGGAAGGGAGACTCGGTTTTCCATGGAATACCTCGTTGCCCAAATGGTTTCCCTATCCAAGGTTTCCCCATGAGCTCCCATTTCAAAATTTGAGTATTCTTTCCCCGGTGATGGATTTCCCAAGGCTAACATATGCGAAGTTGGGTGGAAAATGAGTTTTCAAGGGCAAATCTCAAGCTGGATAGGAGACTTGGTTTTCAAGGGAATACCTCGTTGCCTAAATGATTTCCCTATGTTGTTGGGCCCCCATGAAATTCTATGTCAAAATTTTAGAACTCTTGCCCAGATGATGAATTTCCCACGGATAACCTATGCGAATTTTGGTGGAAAATGAGTTTTCAAGGAAAAATCTCAAGTTGGAAGGGCCTCTTGGTTTGCCATGTGTTGCCTCGTTGCCCAAATGGTTTCCCTATGCTAAGGTGCCCCCGTGAGCTCCCATGTCAATATTTGCGAATTCTTGCCCCGATGATGGATTTCTTAAGGCCAACCTATGCGAATTAAGGTGGAAAATGAGTATTCAAGGGAAAACCTCAAGTCTGAAGGAAGACTTGGTTTTCCAAATGGTTTCCTTATGCCAAGATGCCCGCATGAGCTCCCATATCAAAATTTTAGAATTCTTGCCCCGAGGATGGATTTCCCAAGGCTAACCAAAGCAAATTTAGGCGGAAAATGAGTTTTGAAGGGAAAATCTCAAGTTGGAAGGGAAAGTTGGTTTGACATGGCATGCCTTGTTTCCCAAATGGTTTTCCAAAGCCAAGGTGCCCTCGTCAACTCCCATGTCAAAATTTGAGAATTCTTGTCCCGTGGATGGATTTCCCAAGGCTATCTTATGCAAATATGGGTGGAAAATGAGTTTTCAAGGGAAAATATCAAATTGGAAAGGAAACATGGTTTGCCATGGCATACCTCATTTCCCAAATGGTTTCCCAATGCCAAGGTGCCCAAGTCAACTCCCATGTCAAAATTTGAGAATTCTGGCCCCGAAGATGGATTTCCCAATGCTAGCCTATGGAACTTTGGGTGGAAAATGAGTTTTGAAGGGAAAATATTAAGTTGGAAGGGAAACTTGGTTTGCCATGGCATGCCTCGTTTCTCAAATGGTTTCCCTATGCCAAGGTAACCCCATGTGCTCCCATGTCAAAATTTGAGAATTCTTTCCCTAAGGATGGATTTCCCAAGGGTACCTATGCAAATTTGGGTGGAAAATGAGTTTTATGGGGAAAATCTCAAGTTTGAAGGGAAACTTGGTTTGCCATGGCATGCCTCGTTTCCCAATTGGTTTCCTTATGCCATGATGCCCCCATGAGCTCCCATGTCAAAATTTGAGAATTCTTGCCTCGAGGAAGGATATTCCAAGGCTAACCTATGCAAATTTGGGTGGAAAATGAATATTCAAGGGAAAATATCAAGTTGGATGTGAGACTTGGTTTGCCATGACATACCTCGTTTCCTAAATGGTTTCCCTATGCCAAGGTGCCCTCGTGAGCTCCCATGTCAATATTTGAGAATTCTTGCCCCGATGATGGATTTCTCAAGGCTAACATAAGCGAATTTGGGTAGAAAATGAGTATTCAAGAGAAAATCTCAAGTTGGAAGGGATACTTGGTTTTCCATGGCATACCCCGTTGCCCAAATTGTTTTCCTAGCCAAGGTTCCCCCATGAGCTCTCATGTCAAAATTTGAGTATTCTTGCCCTGATGATGGATTTCCCAAGGCTAACCTATGCGAAGTTGGGTGGAAAATGTGTTTTCAAGGTAAGATCTCAAGTTAGAGGGGACTCTTGGTTTTCCTTTGCTTTCCTCGTTGTCCAAATGGTTTCCCTATGCCAACGAGCCTTCGTGAGCTCCCATGTCAAAATCTTAGAATTCTTGCCTCGAGAATGGATTTCCCAAGGCTAACATGCAAATTTGTGTGAAAAATGAGTATTCATAGGAAAATCTCAAGTTGGAAGGGAGACTTGGTTGGCCATTGCATACCTCATTTCCCAAATGGTTTCCCTATACCAAGGTTCCCCCATGAGCTCCCATGTCAAAATTTGAGTATTCTTTCCCCGATGATGGATTTCAAAGGCTAACCTATGCGAATTAAGGTGGAAAATGAGTTTTCAAGGGAAAATCTTAAGTTGGAAGGGAAACTTGGTTTGTCATAGCATGCCTCGCCGCCCAAATGGTTTCCCTATGCCAAGGTGCCCCCATGAGCTCTGATGTCAAAATTTGAGAATTCTTGCCCCGAGGATGAATTTCCCTAGGCTAACCTATGCAAATTTGCATGGAAATTGAGTTTTCAAGGGAAAATCTCAAGTTGGATGGGAAACTTAGTTTTCCTTGGCATGTCTCGTTTCGCAAATGATTTCCCTATCCCAAGGTGGCTCAATGAGCTTTCATGAAAAAATTTGAGAATTCTTGCCCCGAGGATGGATTTCCAAACGCTAACCTATGCAAATTTGGGTGGAAATGAGTTTTCAAGGGAAAATCTCATGTTGGAAGGGAAACTTTGTTTGCCACGGCATGCCTAGTTTCCCAAATGGTTTCCCAATTCAAAGGTGTCCCCGTTAGATCCCATGTCAAAATTTGAGAATTCTTGCCTCAAGGATAGATTTCCCAAGGTTAACCTATGCAAATTTGGCTGGAAAATGAGTTTTCAAGGGAAATTCTCAAGTTGGAAGCGAAATTTGGTTTGCCATGGCATGCCTCGTTC
The DNA here is from genome assembly GCF_012489685.1 of Lotus japonicus. NCBI lineage: Eukaryota > Viridiplantae > Streptophyta > Magnoliopsida > Fabales > Fabaceae > Lotus > Lotus japonicus. The sequence goes on from NC_080044.1 coordinate 531,055, forward strand.
CCCAAATGGTTTCCTTATGCTTGGGTGCCCCCGTCAGCTCCCAGGTCAAAATTTAGGAATTCTTGCCCCGAGAATGGATTTCCCAAGGCTAGCCTCTGCAACTTTTGGTGGAAAATGAGTTTTGATGGGAAAATCTCAAGTTGAAAGGGAAACTTGGTTTGCCTTGGCATGCCTCGTTTCCCAAATGGTTTCTCCATGCCAAGGTGCCCCAATCAGCTCCCATGTCAAAATTTGAGAATTCTTGTCCCGAGGATGGATTTCCCAAGGCTAGCCTATGCAAATTTGTGTGGAAAATTAGTTTTGAAGGGAAAATCTCAAGTTGGAAGTGAAACTTGTTTTGTGTGGAAAATTAGCTGATGACCCTATGTTAGTAGTGGTTTTAGGGTAATTTCTTTGAGTGTTTTGAGTCTTTTTCTTTGTCTCAAGTAGTGTTTCATGCATTCTCATGGATTTTTGTGTTTATTTGAGTTTGAGTCAAGTTTTGGTAATTTTATGGTTTTCTGAGGGTTGTTTTTGCATTTGTGTAGAGTTTAGGACTTGCATGAGTTTTGCCATGATTTTGTGAGGACTAAGGTGGTTAAAAGCCCTTTGATTTTCTTGATTTTTCTCCTTGTCTTGGTCCTTTAGTGCTGCAGCAGGTAACTTATGGAAAAGGAAGGCCAAGATGCAAAGGATTTGAAGAAAGCATTCAAAGGGGGGTTACAAAAAGCTGAAAAGCCACCAAGAGCGTGCAGCTGGCGCTCAAGCGCCCTCACCTGGCGCTCAAGCGCTAGCACTCCAGAAGCTGGAGCCTTGCATCTGCCACCTGGGCGCTCAAGCGCCCCAGGGCAGCGCTTGAGCGCCTCTGCTCGACTTTTTGCCTATAAATAAGGCTTTAGGCCATTTTGTTCAGAACTTCTGATTTTTACTTAGATTTTTACCAAGTATTGAAGCTTAGGAAGTGCTTTTGGGGCTTGTAAGAGGCTTCCACCTTGTATTTTCCAGGTTTTCTTTACATTTTTGTATGGATTCACTAGCCATGAGTGGCTAGACTCTTCTTTTGCTTTGGGTTCAATGTGATTTCATGAATTTCTAGACTTAATTCCTATCTCTATGCTCTTGTTCTTGAATCTACCTTATATTTCAATTCTTTTATGCATGATAAGCTTGGGTGCACCTTTTCTTAAGGCTAAATTGCAATCATATTGGATGATTGTTGTAATTTGGGGACTTAGGTTGAAATTGACCTCTCTTTGCTTGCTTCTAGGAATAGAGTGGGGGATTGGTTTTGTTGGCCTGAAAATTGCATGCTTATAAACCTCATATGAATGAGTAGGTACACAAGGAATTGAGCTTAGCTTTTAGTATGAGATAATTGCTCATGTGAGGAATCAATGAGTAAGTATCTAGGCTATAACAATAACGGAATGATTCAAGGTTTCAATTGCATAGGGTAGGTTGTTTAATAAGGATTGGATGAATATTAACCCAGAGCATTTTCATCAATTGATATTTTAATCTCTTTACCATTGCTAATTTTGCAAACTCTTGTTACAAACAAACAAATCCAAAAACTGAATTTTATTTGCTTTCAAACTCACAAGCTTTGAGCTTAAACCACAATTCTCACTCACGGTCCCTTTCGATTCGATATTAAAACCCGAAGATATCTGTGCACTTGCAGATTGACCAACACTAGCCTATGCAACTTTGGGTGGAAAATGAGTTTTGAAGGGAAAATCTCAAGTTGCAAGGGAAACTTGGTTTTCCATGGCATGCCTTGTTTCCCAAATGGTTTCCTTATGCCAAGGTGCCCCCATCAGCTCCCATGTCAAAATTTAGGAATTCTTGCCCCGAGAATGGATTTCCCAAGGCTAGCCTATGCAACTTTTGGTGGAAAATGAGTTTTGAAGGGAAAATCTCATGTTGGAAGGGAAACTTGGTTTTCCATGGCATGCCTCATTTCCCAAATGGTTTCTCCATGCCAAGGTGCCCCAGTCAGCTCCCATGTCAAAATTTGAGAATTCTTGCCCCGATGATGGATTTCCCAATGCTAGCCTAGGCAAATTTGTGTGGAAAATCAGTATTGAAGGGAAAATCTCAAGTTGGAAGGGAAACTTGGTTTGTCATGGCATGCCTCTTTGTAAGATCAAGTTTTGATCGTGTAGTACAACTCTATGTTTTGATGATTACAAGTTAACATTTTAGTATGAACAATTATGGTACTCTAACGTGTTTTTCTGAGTGTGCTCTTACATGCTCTGACCTTAATCCAATCTCACACAAATCACAAGCACTATGCTTAAAGAGTGACCCAAGCAACGCTTTCGCAATCTCTATGTTCAGTCTGAACAGTAGAAAAGCTTCAGAAGATCTGAAGTATATCAAGCTCTGATAAGGACTCAGCTCACTTGAAGTTCTGAAGATCCAGACGTTCTGACAACCCAGAAACTCTGAAGGTTCAGATGTTCTGATGGGGTAGAAGACTCTGAAGATCCAGAAGATGAAAAGTGGAGACTCTGAAGTCCAGAAGCAAAATGGCTCTGAAGACGAAGTACTTCGCTCTGAGTTCAGAATCAGAAGATACAACGGTCAGAGGATCAATGCTTCCCTCTGACTCTGATCAACGAGCTTCACAAGTTCCAACACGAAGCTTTCCTCTGATCAGAAGTCTACTAGGTTAAAGGTCAAGTCACTATCCAAAGTACAAAAGCAAATGTACTATCCTGACGACTTACCTAATATTCTCAGCCACAGCAGAAGCTGGAATTTCCAGAACTGCCCTCCAACGGTAGCATTTCCATGCAACGTTCAAACCCTAATCCTTGGAGTATAAATAGAGGCTGAAGAATGAAAGATGCGGTTGGAAGAATCTCACACGCGCAAGCTATATTCAAACTTTCTAAGCATTCTTTCATCTTGAATTCATTGTGTTTACTACAAGCTTTTCAGAAGCATATTCTTTGTAACATTTACCTGATTAGTGGATTGCCTTCATTCTAAGAAGGAAGAAATCACCTTAACGGGTGGACTGGATTAGCTTGAGTGATTCATCAAGTGAACCAGGATAAAATCCTTGTGTGCTTTTCTATTCCCTTATCTTAAGCACCTTATTTGTTCTCGAAAGATTTTACAAAATCTTAAGGTGGAAGTTTTATTCTGAAAACGTTATTCAAACCCCCCCTTTCTACCGTTTTTCATACCTTCACTCTTTTCCCAAATGGTTTCTCCATGCCAAGGTGCACCAGTCAGCTCCCATGTAAAAATTTGAGAATTCTTGCCCCGAGGATGGATTTCCCAAGGCTAGCCTATGCAACTTTGGGTGGAAAATGAGTTTTGAAGGGAAAATCTCAAGTTGGAAGGGAAACTTGGTTTGCCATGGCATGCCTCGTTTCCCAAATGGTTTCCCCATGCCAAGGTGCCCCAGTCAGCTCCCATGTCAAAATTTGTAAAATCTTGCCCCGAGGATGGATTTCCCAAGGCTAGCCTATGCAACTTTGGGTGGAAAATGAGTTTTGAAGGGAAATTCTCAAGTTGGAAGGAAACTTGGTTTTCCATTGCTTGCCTAATTTCCCAAATGGTTACACAATGCCAAGGTGCCCTCGTTAGCTCTCATGTCTAAATTTGAGAATTCTTGCCCCGAGGATGGATTTCCCAAGGCTAGCCTATGCAAATTTGGGTGGAAAATGAGTTTTCAAAGTAAAATCTCAAGTTGGAAGGGAAACTTGGTTTGTCATGGCATGCCTTGTTTCCCAAATGTTTTCCTTATGTCAAGATGCCCTCATGAGCTCTCATATCAAAATTTGAGAATTCTTGCCCCGAGGATGGATTTCCCAAAGCTAACCAATGGAAATTTGGGTGGAAAATGAGTTTTCAAGGGAAATTCTCAAGTTGGAAGAGAAACTTGGTTTGCCATAGCTTGCCTCGTTTCCCAAATGGTTTCCCAATGCCAAGGTGCCCCCGTGTGCTCCCATGTCAAAATATTAGAATTCTTGACCCGAGAATGGATTTCCCAAGGCTAGCCTATGCAAATTTGGGTGGAAATTGAGTTTTCAAGGGAAAATCTCAAGTTGGAAGGGAAACTTGGTCTGCAAGGCTTACCTCGTTTCCCAAATGGTTTCCCTATGCCCAGGTGCCCCCGTGAGCTCCCATGCCAAAATTTGTGAATTCTTGCCCCGAGGATGGATTTCCCAAGGCTCACCTATGCAAATTTGGGTGGAAAATAAGTTTTCAAGGGAAAATCTCAAGTTGGAAGGGAAACTTGGTCTGCCACGGCATGCCTCGTTTCCCAAATGGTTTCCGTATGCCAAGGTGCCCCCGTGAGCTCCCATCCCAAAATATTAGAATTCTTGCCCCGAGAATGGATTTCCCAAGGCTCACCTATGCAAATTTGGGTGGAAAATGAGTTTTCAAGGGAATATCTCAAGATGGAAGGGAAACTTGGTCTACCATGGCTTGCCTCGTTTCCCAAATGGTTTCCCTATGCCAAGGTGCCCCTGTGAGCTCCCATGCCAAAATTTGTGAATTCTTGCCCCGAGGATGGATTTCCCAAGGCTAACCTATACAAATTTGGGTGGAAATGAGTTTTCAAGGGAAAATCTCAAGTTGGAAGAGAAACTTGGTTTTTCATGGCTAACCTCGTTTCCTAAATGGTTTCCCAATGCCAAGGTGCCCCCGTGTGCTCCCATGTCAAAATATTAGAATTCTTGCCCCGAGAATGGATTTCCCAAGGCTAACCTATGCAAATTTGGGTGGAAAATTAGTTTTCAAGGGAAAATCTCAAGTTGGAAGGGAAACTTGGTTTTCAATGGCTTGCCTCGTTTCCCAAATGGTTTCTCTGTGCCAAAGTGCCCCCGTGAGCTACCATGCCAAAATTTGTGAATTCTTGCCCCGAGGATGGATTTCCCAAGGCTCACCGATGCAAATTTGGGTGGAAAATGAGTTTTCAAGGGAAAATATCAAGTTCGATAGGAAACTTTGTTTTCCATGGCATGCCTCGTTTCCCAAATGATTTCTCTATGCCAAGGTGGCCCCGTGAGCTTCCATGTCAAAATATTAGAATTCTTGCTACGAGAATGGATTTTCCAAGGCTAGCCTATGTAACTTTGGGTGAAAATGAGTTTTCAAGGGAAAATATCAAGTTGGAAGGGAAACTTGGTTTGTCATGGCATGCCCTGTTTCCCAAATGGTTTCCTTAGGCCAAGATGGACGCATGAGCTCCCATATCAAAATTTGAAAATTCTTGCTCCGAGGATGGATTTCCCAAGGTTAACCAATGCAAATTTGGGTGGAAAATGAGTTTTCAAGGGAAAATCTCAAGTTGGAAGGGAAACTTGGTCTGCCATGGCTTGCCTCGTTTCCTAAATGGTTTCCTTATGCCAAGGTGCCCCCGTGAGCTCTCATGCCAAAATTTGTGAATTCTTGCCCCGAGGATGGATTTCGCAAGGCTAACATATGCAAATTTGGGTGAAAAATGAGTTTTCAAGGGAAATTCTCAAGTTCGAAGGGAAACTTAGTTTGCCATGGCTTGCCACATTTCCCAAATTGTTTTCCTATGCCAAGGTGCCCCCGTGCCAAAATTTGTGAATTCTTGCCCCGAGGATGGATTTCCCAAGGCTAACCTATGCAAATTTGGGTGGAAAATGAGTTTTCAAGGGAAATTCTCAAGTTGGAAGAGAAACTTGGTTTGCCATGGCTTGCCTCGTTTCCCAAATGGTTTCCCAATGCCAAGGTGGCCCCGTGTGCTCCCATGTCAAAATATTAGAATTCTTGCCCCGAAAATGGATTTCCCAAGGCTAGCTTATGCAAATTCGGGTGGAAAACGAGTTTTCGAGGGAAAATCTCAAGTTGGAAGGGAAACTTGGTCTGCCATGGCTTACCTCATTTCCCAAATGGTTTCCCTATACCCAGGTGCCCCCGTGAGCTATCATGCCAAAATTTGTGAATTCTTGCCCCGAGGATGGATTTCCCAAGGCTCACATGTAAATGTGGGTGGAAAATGAATTTTCAAGGCAAAATTTCAAGTTGGAAGGGAAACTTGGTCTGTCATGGCTTGCCGCGTTTACCAAATGGTTTCCTTATGCCAAGGTGCCCCCGTGAGCTCCCATGCCAAAATTTCTGAATTCTTGCCCCAAGGAAGGATTTCGCAAGGCTAACCTATGCAAATTTGGGTGAAAAATGAGTTTTCAAGAGAAAATCTCAAGTTGGAAGGGAAACTTGGTTTTCAATGGCTTGCCTCGTTTCCCAAATGGTTTCCCTGTGCCAAGGTGCCCCCGTGAGCTACCATGCCAAAATTTGTGAATTCTTGCCCCGAGGATGGATTTCCTAAGGCTCACCTATGCAAATTTGGATGGAAAATGAGTTTTCAAGGGAAAATATCAAGTTTGATGGGAAACTTGGTTTTCCATGGCATGCCTCGTTTCCCTGATGATTTCCCTATGCCAAGGTGGCTCTGTGAGCTTTCATGTAAAAATTTGAGAATTCTTACCCGGCTTAAATACTGTAAAGATCCCTGTGATTTGAAAGGGAATCAAACCTGGTCCCTAAAATATTTTTGCATCAAATAAAGTCCCTAAAAAACTTTTTTTAATTCAATTAAATCCGAAGTGTGTCAATTGCTGATGTGTCAAAATTTGTCCCCACTTACCATTTCCACGTGGCTTTTAACATTTTTTAAAAACCCGATTAAATAATTTTTTATTCCAAATCAAAGTTAATCCCTAATGTTATCATCACAGCCCCAGTTAATTACTAAGTAATCATCTTAGCCCCAAATCATATGTTATAAACCCTAATCATGTAAACTATTGAAGAAGAAGAGAACGAAGAATCAGAGGAAGAAGAGAACGAAGAAGAGAACGTAGACGAGAAGGAAAATGAATCCCCAAAATCACGAAGCATCCATGAACCCAAGGTTCAGTTCGCGTTCCTCCACCTCATGCTCTGCACCATCGTTGAAGAAGTGTGGCTGTGGGAAAGAGGTTATTCTCTACAGATCCAATTCGACGAATAACCCTGGAAAGCTTTTTTGGAGGTGTCCTGATTGGAAGGTATTTTGAATCTCCAATCTGTTTCCCATTATGTTTGATGTCGAATTACTTTCCCCTTATGTTTTTTCTCAAAAAAATTTCAGGAAAAAGGGAATTGTGGTTTTTTCCAGTGGGATATACGACCTGTTGCTGAGGATGATATGGAGGGATCTTCAAAATTGAATGAAGGATTGAACCTGAGGCAAGACATGAAGGAAATGATGGAAAAAAAGCTAGCTAGGTTGAAGGAAGACATTGATGAAATTGTGCAGAAGGCAATTGAGAACTTCAGGAAAGACATGGATGACAAGAAGGACAAGAAAATAGAAAGGATGAAGATGAAGCTGAAAAATGAGGGATTGAAGTTGAATGTGTTGTGGTTCTTCTTTGGGATTAGCTTGGTTGTAGCATTGTCAAAGTGGTTTTAGGAAAAGGGTGTCATCAAAGTTTATGTGTTGTGTTGTCCTATGTTGTTACATGTTTTGTCTAGTTGTTTTAGGACTAGCAGTGTATTAGGCTAGTCTTTGTATTATGCATGAATTGAAAATGTTGTTGGATCCAAACCTGTGTAATGAATGCAATTTGATTTAATGCAATGAGTGTTGGTTTGTTTGAACATGAATTCCGCCATGTATTTCCATTCAATATTGTGGTCCTGAAAGCTATTAATGAAGCATTGTTTTTTTCACAGTGTATGCATATGATGCAGCTACAGATACATGAATTCTGCCCTGTATTTCCATTGAATATTGTGGTCCTAAAATCTATTAATAAAGCACTGTTTTTTCACAGTGTATGCATATGATGCAGCTACAAAGATACATGAATTCTGCCTTGTTTTCCATTCAATATTGTGGTCCCTAAAAGCACTTGTAATCTTAGTGTATGCACATGATGCAGATACTAAACAACATAAAAATGTGTTCACACGATGCAGATTTGACTGAATAAACAAGTCTAGCCATTAAAAACAAGTGAGTCTTGAAAAGCTATTACAATAAGGCCAATAATGGTTCTTGTGGTCCCACAATTGCACTCAATAAGCATAACTAAATATCCCACTAAAAGCTATTACAAAAAAGACAGATTTGAGCATCTCAAGTTGTCCTAAAGTATCATGTGAACACCTTTATCTAAATCCATCTCCTTTTGATGAGTTTCTTCTTCCCCTGCCCTTCTCTCCCAACAGGTGTCTTGGCCTTTTCCCCTCTTCCAGCAGGTTCATTCCTATATCTAGTACCATGATCTCCTGGAATCCAATGACCGATCTCATTGTCCGCTCCTCTCTTTTTCCCTCTTTGTTCAGAGGCAATTGCAGCAGTTTTCTTGGCCTTTGGTGGAGGTTTTTTGGGCGGAGGGTCAGTTTTCTTGGACTGTGCAGCAGAGGTAGTCCTTACAAATGCTTGTGGAGCTATTGGTGGTGGTGCAGCAGGAGTTGATCTTCCTCTTCCTTGGGTTGTAGCAGCAGCATGTGCAGCATGTGATGGTGCGACAAGAGTTGATCTTCCTCTTCCTTGGCTTGTAGCAGCAGCAGGTGCAGCCTGTGATGGTGCAGCAGGAGTTGATATTCCTCTTCCTTGCCTTGGAGCAGCAAGTTGTTTTCCCTTGCCCTTATCAAGTACCTTCCTACCATGGCTCCTCACAGTAGGCAACACAGGTTCAGGGACCACAGGATCTTCAGTCAACACAGGTTCAAGGACCACAAGATCAGTAGGCAACACAGGTTCAGGGACCACAGGATCTTCAGTCAACATAGGTTCAGGGAGCACAGGATCAGTATGCAACACAGGTTCAATGACCACAACATCTTCACTCAACACAGGTTCAGGTACCACAGGATCAGTAGGCAACACAGGTTCAGTATGATCCAGATAGATATCAATCACACCCCCAGAATCAGTTGCAGTTGCATACATAACTAAATCCATGGCATCCTTGTCCAGTGCTATCTCCCTCATGTCTAGATCCCAACATTCTTCTGACTTCTTCCACCACAGTGTGTAGCCATCATCAGGATAATTCAGAAATCCTCTCACCCAGCTTTTGATCGAAAAGTAGGAGACTCTATCTGGATCAACATGGTCAAGTTCAAACATTTCACCCCCTTCGTAGCTCAAAGGGTTGCCAGTGAAACGCCCCTTGTGGTGGAATCTGATTGTGATTCCCTCATCTGCCATTCCTGCCAGGACAAAGACTCACCCTATTACTGATGAACACACACTGATTTAGTAAGCCAATTCATGATAATATGCCAAACCCACTAATCATCACAAAAAACAACTAAGGAACAACCCAAACCCTATTATGCTATACCATGTAACCACAAAATTCGTAATAGCTTAGTGCCATACCTGGTTCGATGATGACGAGGTTCGATGTTTCTAAATACAGCACCTTCCGCGAACGATTGGTTGTCGACCTTAGGAATACAGCTCCTTCCACGAACGATTGATTCTTCAACCTTCGAAACAGGTATCTGCCTTCGTCGTTTTCCCTCGAAGACTCTATCTCGCTCACGATTGTTCTATCTTCTTCTTTCAAACAAACCTAGGGTTCTATTTGGGGCTAAGATGATTACTTAGTAATTAACTGGGGCTGTGATGATAACATTAGGGATTAACTTTGATTTGGAATAAAAAATTATTTAATCGGGTTTTTAAAAAATGTTAAAAGCCACGTGGAAATGGTAAGTGGGGACAAATTTTGACACATCAGCAATTGACACACTTCGGATTTAATTGAATTAAAAAAAATTTTTTAGGGACTTTATTTGATGCAAAACTATTTTAGGAACCAGGTTTGATTCCCTTTCAAATCACAGGGACCTTTACAGTATTTAAGCCTTCTTACCCTGAGGATGAATTTCCCAAGGCTAACCTATGCAAATTTGGGTGGAAAATGAGTTTTCAAGGGAAAATATCAAGTTGGATGGGAAACTTGGTTTTCCATGGCATGCCTCGTTTCCCAAATGGTTTCTTTATGCCAAGATTCCCCAATGAGCTCCCATGTCAAAATTTGAGAATTCTTGCCCGGAGGATGGATTTCCCAAGGCTAACCTATGCAAATTTGGGTGGAAAATGAGTTTTCAAGGGAAAATATCAAGTTGGAAGGGAAACTTGGTTTGTCATGGCATGTCTCGTTTCCCAAATGGTTTCCTTATGCCAAGATGCCCCCATGAGCTCCCATATCAAAATTTGAGAATTCTTGCCCCGAGGATGGATTTCTCAAGGCTATCCAATGCAAATTTGGGTGGAAAATGAGTTTTGAAGGGAAAATCTCAAGTTGGAAGGGAAACTTGGTTTTCTATGGCATGCCTTGTTTCCCAAACGGTTCCCGATGCCAAGGTGCCTCCGTCAGCTCCTATGTCAAAATTTGAGAATTCTTGTCCCGACGATGGTATTCCCAAGGCTATAACTTATGCAAATTTGGGTGGAAAATGAGTTTTCAAGAGAAAATCTCAAGTTGGAAAGGAAACATGGTTTGCCATGGCATGCCTAGTTCCCAAATGGTTTCCCAAGGTCAAGGTGCCCCCGTGTGCTCCCATGTCAAAATATTAGAAATCTTGCCTCGAGAATGGATTTCTCAAGGCTAGCCTATGCAACTTTGGGTGGAAAATGAGTTTTGAAGGTAAAATATTAAGATGGAAGGGAAACTTGGTTTGTCATGCCATGCCTCGTTTCCCAAATGATTTCCCCATGCCAAGGTTCCCCCGTCAACTCCCATGTCAAAATTTTAGAATTCTTGCCCCGATGATGGATTTCCCATGGCTAACCTATGCAAATTTGGGTGGAAAATTAGTTTTCAAGGGAAAATCTCAAGATGGATGGGAAACTTGATTTTCAATGGCATGCCTCGTTTCCCAAATGATTTCCCTATGCCAAGGTGGCCCCGTGAGCATCCATGTCAAAATTTGAGAATTCTTGCCCCGATGATGGATTTCTCAAGGCTAACCTATGCAAATTTGGGTGGAAAATGAGTTTTCATGGGAAACTATCAAGTTGGAAGGGAAACTTGGTTTGCCATGGCATGTCTCATTTCCCAAATGGTTTCGTTATGCCAGGATGCCCCCATGAGCTACCATATCAAAATTTGAGAATTCTTGCCCCGATGATGGATTTCCCAAGGCTAACCAGTGCAAATTTGGGTGGAAAATGAGTTTTCAAGGAAAAATCACAAGTTGGAAGGGAAACTTGGTTTGCCATAGCATGCCTCGTCTCCCAAATGGTTTCCCTATGCCAAGGTGCCCCCATGAGCTCCGATGTCAAAATTTAAGAATTCTTGCTCCGAGGATGGATTTCCCAAGGCTAACCTATGCAAAATTACATGGAAATTGAGTTTTCAAGGGAAAATCTCAAGTTGGATGGGAAACTTGGTTTTCTATGGCATGCCTCGTTTCCCTAATGATTTCCCTATGTCAAGGTGGCTCTGTGAGCTTTCATGTAAAAATTTGAGAATTCTTGCCCCGAGGATGGATTTCCCAAGGCTAGCCTATGCAACTTTGGGTGGAAAATGAGTTTTGAAGGGAATGGAAGGGAAACTTGGTTTTCCATGCCATGCCTCGTTTCCCAAATGGTTTCCCCATGCCAAGGTGCCCCCGTCAGCTCCCATGTCAAAATTTTAGAATTCTTGCCCCGAGGATGGATTCCCCAAGGCTAACCTATGCAAATTTGGGTGGAAAATTAGTTTTGAAGGGAAAATCTCAAGTTGGAAGGGCCTCTTGGTTTGCTTGGGTTGCCTCGTTGCCCAAATGGTTTCCTTATGCAAAGATGCCCATGTGACCTCCCATGTCAAAATTTGAGAATTCTTGCCACGAGAATGGATTTCCCAAGGCTAGCCTATGCAACTTTGGGTGGAAAATGAGTTTTGAAGGGAAAATATCAAGTTGGAAGGGAAACTTGGTTTGTCATGGCATGTCTTGTTTCCCAAATGGTTTCCTTATGCCAACATGCCCCCATGAGCTCCCATATCAAAATTTGAGAATTCTTGCCCCGAGGATGGATTTCCCAAGGCTATCCAATGGAAATTTGGGTGGAAAATGAGTTTTGAAGGGTAAATCTCAAGTTGGAAGGGAAACTTGGTTTGCCATGGCATGCCTCGTTTCCCAAACGGTTCCCGATGCCAAGGTGCCCCCGTTAGCTCCTATGTCAAAATTTGAGAATTCTTTTCCCGATGATGGATTTCCCAAGGCTATAACTTATGCAAATTTGGGTGGAAAATGAGTTTTCAAGAGAAAATCTCAAGTTGGAAAGGAAGCTTGGTTTGCCAGGGCATGCCTCGTTCCCAAATGGTTTTCCAGTGTCAAGGTGCCCCCGTGTGCTCCCATGTCAAAATATTAGAATTCTTTCCTCGAGAATGGATTTTCCAAGGCTAGCCTATGTAACTTTGGGAGAAAATGCGTTTTGAAGGGAAAATCTTAAGATGGAAGGGAAACTTGGTTTTTCATGCCATGCCTCGTTTCCCAAATGATTTCCCCATGCCAAGATGGCCACATGAGCTCCCATGTCAAAATTTTAGAATTCTTGCCCCGATGATGGATTTCCCAAGGCTAACCTATGCAAATTTGGGTGGAAAATTAGTTTTCAAGGGAAAATCTCAAGATCGATGGGAAATTTGATTTTCCATGGCATGCCTCGTTTCCCAAATGATTTCCCTATGCCAAGGTGGCCCCGTGAGCTTCCATGTCAAAATTTGAGAATTCTTGCCCCGAGGATGGATTTCCCAAGGCTAACCTATGCAAATTTGGGTGGAAAATGAGTTTTCATGGGAAAATATCAAGTTGGAAGGGAAATTTGGTTTGCCATGGCGTGTCTCGTTTTCCAAATGGATTCGTTATGCCAAGATGCCCCCATGAGCTCCCATATCAAAATTTTAGAATTCTTGCCCCGATGGTGGATTTCCCAAGGCTAAACCAGTGCAAATTTGGGTGGAAAATGAGTTTTCAAGGGAAAATCTCAAGTTGGAAGGGAAACTTGGTTTTCCATAGCATGCCTCGTCTCCCAAATGGTTTCCCTATGCCAAGGTGCACCCATGAGCTCCGATGTCAAAATTTGAGAATTTTTGCCCCGAGGATGGATTTCCCAAGGCTAACCTATGCAAAATTGCGTGGAAATTGAGTTTTCAAGGGAAAATCTCAAGTTGGATGGGAAACTTGGTTTTCCATGGCATGCCTCGTTTCCCTAATGATTTCCCTATGCCAAGGTGGCTCTGTGAGCTTTCATGTAAAAATTTGAGAATCTTGCCCCGAGGATGGATTTCCCAAGGCTAACCTATGCAAATTTGGGTGGAAAGTTAGTTTTCAAGGGAAAATATCAAGTTGGATGGGAAACTTGGTTTTCCACGGCATGCCTCGTTCCCCAAATGGTTTCCTTATGCCAAGATTCCCCAATGAGCTCCCATGTCAAAATTTGAGAATTCTTGCCCCGATGATGGATTTCCAAAGGCTAACCTATGCAACTTTGGGTGGAAATTGAGTTTTGAAGGAAAATTTTCAAGTTGGAAAGGAAACTTGGTTTGTCATTGCTCGCCTCGTTTCCCAAATGGTTTCTCAATTCCAAGGTATCCCCGTTAGCTCCCATGTCAAAATTTGAGAATTCTTGCCCCAGGATATATTTCCCAAGGCTAGCCTATGCAACTTTGGGTGGAAAATGAATTTTGAAGGGAAAATCTTAAGTTGGAAGGGAAACTTGGTTTGTCATGGCATGCCTCGTTTCCCAAATGGTTTCCCAATTCCAAGATTCCCAATGAGCGCCCACGTCAAAATTTGAGAATTCTTGCCCCGAGGATGGATTTCCCAAGGCTAGCCTATTCAACTTTGGGTGGAAAATGAGTTTTGAAGGGAAAATTTTAAGTTGGAAGGGAAACTTGGTTTGCCATGCCATGCCTCGTTTCCCAAATGGTTTCCCTATTCCAAGTTGCCCCCGTCAGCTCCAATGTCAAAATTTTAGATATCTTGCCCCGAGGATGGATTCCCCAAGGCTAACCTATGCAAATTTGGGTGGAAAATTAGTTTTCAAGGAAAAATCTCACGTTGGATGGGAAACTTGGTTTTCCATGGCATGCCTCGTTTCCCAAATGATTTCCCTAAGCCAAGGTGGCCCCGTGAGCTTCCATGTCAAAATTTGAGAATTCTTGCCCTGAGGATGGATTTCCCAAGGCTATAACTTATGCAAATTTGGGTGGAAAATGAGTTTTCAAGAGAAAATCTCAAGTTGGAAGGGAAACTTGGTTTTCCATGGCATGCCTAGTTCCCAAATGGTTTCCCAAGGTCAAGGTGCCCCCGTGTGCTCCCATGTCAAAATATTAGAATTCTTGCCTCGAGAATGGATTTCCCAAGGCTAGCCTATGCAACTTTGGGTGGAAAATGAGTTTTGAAGGGAAAATCTCAAGTTGGAAGGGAAACTTGGTTTTCCATGGCATGCCTCGCTTCCCAAACGGTTCCCGATGCCAAGGTGCCCCCGTCAGCTCCTATGTCAAAATTTGAGAATTCTTGTCCCGAGGATGGATTTCCCAAGGCTATAACTTATGCAAATTTGGGTGGAAAATGAGTTTTCAAGAGAAAATCTCAAGTTGGAAGGGAAACTTGGTTTGCCATGGCATGCCTAGTTCCCAAATGGTTTCCCAAGGTCAAGGTGCCCCCGTGTGCTCCCATGTCAAAATATTAGAATTCTTGCCTCGGGAATGGATTTCCCTAGGCTAGCCTATGCAACTTTTGGTGGAAAATGAGTTTTGAAGGTAAAATATTAATATGGAAGGGAAACTTTGTTTGTCATGGCATGCCTCGTTTCCCAAATGGTTTCCCAATTCCAAGGTGTCCCCTTTAGCTCCCATTTCAAAATTTGAGAATTCCTGCCCCGAGGATGGATTTTCCAAGGCTAGCCTTTGCAAATTTTGGTGGAAAATGAGTTTTCAAGGAACAATCTCAAGTTGGAAAGGAAACTTTGTCTGTCATGGCTTGCCTCGTTTCGCAAATGGTTTCCCTATGCCAAGTTTCCCCCATGAGCTCCTAAGCCAAAATTTGTGAATTCTTGCCCCGAGGATAGATTTACCAAGGCTAACCTATGCAAATTTGGGTGGAAAATGAGTTTTGAAGGGAAAATCTCAAGTTGGAAGGGCCTCTTGGTTTGCTTGGGTTGCCTCGTTGCCCAAATGGTTTCCTTATGCAAAGGTGCCCATATGACCTCCCATGTTAAAATTTGAGAATTCTTGCCCCGAGAATGGATTTCCCAAGGCTAGCCTATGCAACTTTGGGTGGAAAATGAGTTTTGAAGGGAAAATCTCAAGTTGGAAGGGAAACTTGGTTTGCCATGGCATGCCTCGTTTCCCAAATGATTTCCCCATGCCAAGGTGCCCCCGTCAGCTCCCATGTCAAAATTTTAGAATTCTTGCCCCGAGGATTGATTTCCCAAGGCTAACCTATGCAAATTTGGGTGGAAAATTAGTTTTCAAGGGAAAATCTCAAGATGGATGGGAAATGTAAGACCTGGATTTTCAGAACAAGCTAGTTTCCGACTCACGCGTAGAATCAGTGTAAGCGTGACAGGAGTTTGACATTTGAGGAAGATTAATGAAGAAGAAAGTTCAGGAATTGCTTGAGGAATGTTGCGTAGTTGTTTTCGGAGTTAGTGCGAGTCGTCTGCACACTTGCCTTAGGGCGAGCGTGTCCAGAATAGACTATTTCGCTCTTAAAGCAACGTTTTGAGTGAGATTTCGAACTCTCGGAAAATTTAAAGATTCTCTTTATTTTTCCATCGACCAGCGTTTCATTTCGGAACTCTGGACTGTACGCACGATAGGTTTCACTTTTCGGATGTCCGCCGACGCTAATTTCTTTGCTTCGAAACCCTATTTTCGAGCAATGGATGAAGACTTTTTCTATTCGGGACTTCTAAAGAAGATTCCGTCCGCGTTGCCAGACTTGTTTCGACGTTTCCAATCTTTCTTCAGTTGGAAGTTTTGTCGTTTGAGCATCACAGCAAAAAGTAGTTTTTCGGGGCAGATTAACCGACACCGCTTTTGAGTTTTTCGATATCGTTTTTCCCAAATCCTAGATATTTGTTTTGAGTTCTGGAATTCCGACGCCAGAATCTCTCTTAGAATTTCTCGGTGATCGTGCTGCAAAAATCGGAATCGCGAAATTTTCATTTTCCCGCGATTTCACCCGCCTATAAATAGCGCGAAAAAGCAAAATCCTCTCATTTTCTTTCCATTTGTGGCTGATTTCGTGGGGAGCAAGGGGGGAGGGGATTTCCGCGAAAACTTGACCAATCTTCGTGCAGTTCGTCCCTACTTCTAGGTATCGAGGTAACTATCATGAATCCTGCCTCTGATTTCTGTTTCTGCTGAGTTTCTGAAGTCGTTTCTGTGCTCTAAGTTTTGAGCTTTTTCTAAAATTGTCCGATTTCTCTGATTTCTCGCTTGGGTTATGTTCCTTATGTTCCCCTGAGTCTAAAACCTCTGTCAGTAAACTCTGATTGCGATTCAGTTGTCCAGGATCTGAAAAATTGACTCAAAACTCTTTTTGTCTCACATTTCGAAACTTTATTGTCGAAAAGACTTAATCTGACTTCGTGCCTTTAGGATTTGTTGTCACGGATATCATGAGGATCGTTGCTGTCAAATTTGTTTTCAGAACTGATAACTTTGAAGTTTTGAGCCTTTATTTTGGACCAAAATGCCCCTGCGTAGTCGTATTTCGGCCCGATTGTCCGAAAATTGTTCTGACAGTTTCTTTGCCTTAGTTTTACCCTAAAACTACCTTGTAAACTGATTTGATCGAAGAAAAAGAGCCGAAGCCCTTTTCTCCTTATGGCCGTGGGGTTTTCCTAAGGGGAGGGGAGTTTTTCGTTTTCGAAAACTTGTCCTTTCGTACCCGTTTGTCGTATTCTGAAGCTTTGATGCTTTGTCTATCGTTTATGTATTGTATTGCGATCGAACTAATCGATTTTGTGTGGATTCTGCTTTGTTTTTCCTCCGAGGTTCAGTTGAAGGAACTTTGGAAGTTTCAAGGCATTCCTGTGAAGGAGATTTGATTTGCGAAGCTGGATCAGCTCGAGGTTAGGGCAACTTACATATATATTAGCTATGAATGCATGATAGGCGTCGATCAATTCGACTTATGCTTTACTTTGATGTTGATTATGTTGATGAACTGATGTTGTGATGTTGTGCTTTGTTGGATTGTGCGTTTTGACGCAATTTCGGAGTGGAGATTCATTGATCTGGTGATCTTTGATATTTCGGGTTGGATGAACAACCCTAGGCAAGTCCAAATGTGGGGTTTGAGACTTAGCCATATGTTGGAATTCTTAGACTTTCCCCGGGAAATGTATTTTGGGTGGTTGATCTTTGAAAACTTAGAATGATAGAGCTTTGAAAATCTAAAGACTTGGGAAACTTAGACTTTGAGAAATAAACTCATAACTTGACTAATTCGAATTGAAACAATTTTTATTAACGTTTAAGCATAGGAGAACTGAAGGGGAAAATATTTACGAAAGACGGGGAAAAGTCGACTTTGTTGTGGGTTTGGAGAGTTATCGGAATTGGGGGAAGCCACTAAGGTGAGCTATGGTGATGATTGAAAGTCACCGAGTACTCTAGTACTCTTGGGGAGTGTTGTGGAGCCGTGTTGTATTGACCGACACCTAGTGCTCTTGTTGTTTGGGCTGTGTTGTATTGACCGACACTAGACCCTTGTGTATTCTGTGGGTGGAGTTGTGTTGTATTGACCGACACTTACTCCGAGTTGTGTTGTATTGACCGACACTAACTCATGGGTTTGTTGAGATTGGGTTGTGAGCTAAACACTTTCGTGGTAAGGACGATTCGTTGTTTGGCTAACCACGTTGCATTCAATCGGGTGAATAACGGGAATGGTTCACCTGTGCATATCATGGTGAATAACGGGAATGGTTCACCTTGCATTAATGATGAATAACGGGAATGGTTCATCATTCGGTGAATAACGGGAATGGTTCACCAAGGATGAATAACGGGAATGGTTCATCCAGGATGGATTTCATCCAGGATGGATAACGGGAATGGTCCATCCATAGTGAAAATGCTTCACTTGTGGCGAACGGGAACGCGTCACAAATCCGGATACATATTGTGCATTTCACGCATACATTCATGCTGACTGAGATTGTGTGCTGTTTGTTTATTGAAGCAATGTTAGAGCCATAACATGCTAGGATTGTTTATATGTATATATATCAACATATATCTATACCCCATATCACATGTTGAGTGTATATCTACTTATTGCTGTGAGTTGACCCTAGCGCCTTGGCTTTGTTTGTATGTTTGTGTTTGGGCGGTCGGCCTGCTGCCAGATGTCGATGGCCGACTGGTGTTCGATGGTCTCTCCCTCGGGGGGATCAGATATGAGCTTGTGGATCGGGATGCCCCCACCGCTTGGGTGATCGATGTTGTGGGTCATCGAGCGACGTACCGGGGAAGGGTCATGGAGGACCGGACTGACGAGTGTGAACATCTGACGAAAGAAGTTCTACGACGCATGGAGCTGAGCTTCAACTTGCCGTCTTCAGTTCGCCGAGGACTCGGATGTGTGAGCAGTTATGGGTTGGTAGAGTTAGGCAGGCGTCATATTTGTGTAGAGCTCTGATTCGTTTTGCTTTTGGGACGGGGTAGGTTCCCGACGCATGGCTTTTGTGTGGTTCTCTTATTGAGGGATCACAGTGAGTCAGTCGGACTATAGGGGTCTTTGCTTAGGCCATTTTGAGGCCGACTTTCTCCCAGTGGATTGTAATTATAACCTTTTCACTCACACTTCTGGATCTGTAACTATTTGCCTACGGGCACACTACTTTGGAGTCACTGCGAGTGCGCGTGACATGGGAGTGCAGCTGAGGCTGTACATGTGTAAATATTTGTGTGTTGGTTGGGTTTTGTCTTTATTTTCTATTGCTTGATTTAAAAGGTATCAAACGAAAAAATTACCTGTTTTCAGCGTAAAGTCTATTTTTGGTTACTAAAGTGACACCTGGAAATCGGGGTGTTACATTGTGGTATCAGAGCTTAGTCGAGTCTTTTGGGAGTCTTTGGGGAATAGGTCTTCTGTGCTAGGTTGTTTGACTCTGCAAAGAGTGAAAATTGATTGTCTGCAGAGCGATTTTCGCTCTAATTGCTTGCGTTACTACTCAATCGGATTGAGTGGTTTGTCTAGTGCTACCGTATGGTTAGTACTAATCGGACGTTCGATGGGATATAGGATGGTGGATCTTAACCGGATGGCGGAGGCTACACGTGAGCATCATCAACGACTGATGGCGACAGCAATGTATCAACAAAGAGGAATGAACCGAACTGGAGCTGGGGGACCAATGAGGTCAGGTTCCCAAGGCTACAACGGAAGGAAGAGTTACCATAAGTGGGGACCATATCAGCGTTCCGAGGGAAGAAATCTTATCTCAAGAGAGTACAAACCGACGACTGCTGATACTGGGGGGGAAGCCAGTTGGTGACAAAGGAGTGACATCTACTCGTTGCAGAAAGTTTGGGCATTTTGCTAACAAATGCTCAGTGATTGGACGGAGATGCTTCAAGTGTAACCGAGAGGGGCATCTAGCTGTGAACTGCAAGATCAAAGAAAGTCTATGCTTCAATTGCAACCAACCGGGACATTTCTCCCAAGATTGCAAGGCACTCAGGGGCGAATCATCAGGGAATGTTGGGAAAGGAAAACAACTTACTACAGAGGAAAGGATTCATATCAAGGGAGGAGCAAGAGTTGAGGAGTCGAACGAGGAAGAACGTGGGAACGATGGTAATATTTTAACTGTTCTCGTATTCTAGAATAACTTACTCTTTTATATTCAAGCGAGTGTGACGCGCCTAACTTGTATTTACTACTTAGACTATGATCCTATGATTATTATCCCTAGTAGGACCTTATTCGAAGTTGCTCGTGATTTAACTATAGAGGTTACACGAGATCTAGAATAGCACGCGGAGCTAGGGAGTTGTTTTACCGAGGCGTTGATAAGGAAGCTAGGATCTCAGGGAAATTCCTTATGGGTACGAATCGTAGGATTTTAGGGCGTTTAGTTTTGAAGCGGAGTCGTTAGAGGATCTTTCGGCAAAAGGGATTCATTCGACCGAGTGTTTCACCATGGGGAGCGCCAGTGCTTTTAGTCAAGAAGAAGGACGGAAGGTCGAGATCGTGGGTGGATTATCGACAATTGAACAAGGCAACGATCAAGAACAGATACCCGTTGCCGAGGATAGATGATTTGATGGACCAACTACGAGGGGCTACCGTATTTTCCAAGATAGATTTGAGGTCAGGCTATCGTCGGATCAGAGTGAAGATTGAGGATATACCGAAGACTGCTTTCAGGACACGTTAAGGACACTACGAGTACCTAGTGATGCCGTTTGGAGTGACGAATGTACCTGCTGTTTTCATGGATTACATGAACCGCATCTTTCAGGAGTTCTTAGATCGGCGTGTGGTGGTGTTTATTGAGGACATATTGATCTATTCGAAGGACGCGAATAAACATGAAGGACATTTGCGCCAAGTTTTACAATTGTTGAGAGAGAAAAAGCTGTATGAGAACCCTTCCAAGTGTGAATTCTGGCTGGAGGAAGTCAATTTCTTAGGCCATGCTATCTCGAAGGAGGGCATAGCTGTGGATCCGGCGAAAGTGGAGACTGTTTTGGCTTGGGAGCAACCGAAGATGGTGACAGAGATCAGAAGTTCTGTGGATTTAGCTGGATATTATAGACGCTTCATTGAGGGATTTGCCAAGATTGTTGGACCTTTGACTCAATTGACGAGGAAGGATTAATCTTTTACATGGATTGAGGGTGTGTGGTTCCGTAGCGGAATCGTTAGGAACTTGATATCAGGATAATTGTGGTTACTGGATGTTAGGATCTCATTGTCTGTTCCAGTGGGTTTTTCTAAATTTCCACCTTCGATGTATTAGGCCTGATCAACCTAATATTGAGGGGGTGATATTCGGAATCACAGCTGGTTATGGACTTTGATAGAAGGACGGGTAAGATGAATTTGAATTGATTGAGGATTAGTCGGATTTGGGAGGAAAGTTCGTGTTAAGCATTTGATTGTACAAGATTAAGATTTGAACCTTTGGAAGTTGATGATTTTCGTATAGACATTGATTGGTTAGTTCGTGTGATTACTCCAAGTAGAGGTAGACTAAGCCAATAGAATTGATGTTGGAAAATCTTTAAGTATTTTCTCGGAAGTTATGAAGTCATAGGTTATGTGATTTCTGACGTGGGATTATTAGAGATTAGATAGGTTGGATTTAATATCCGGTTATAGATGATTGTTTGATGGTAGCGAGATTGAGAAGAATTAACTCTGAACTAGATTGTTATAGTCGAGTTCGAGGAATAAGTTTTGCTAAGCGTTGGATTAATATGTGGAGACATTATAGTCTTAAGAGATGAATTTTCGCTTGAAAAGTGTTGAATTAATGATTAAGTTGGAGAAAGAAAGTTTTAGCATAAGTTGAATACTTGAGGTTGGTGATATGGATTCCAAGGAAATATGCTGAGATTACTAAGTGAGATTTACTAAGTTGGATTGAAATCTTAGGGTTAAGATTGAATCTTGAGAGCCGAGAATCACGTACGAGTAGGAGATCTTATGGTTGTAGGTGTGACAATAGGAGTTGAATCTTAGAAGATTGAAGACCTGAAGGTGAGTTTCGGGTTAAGACCATTGAGGTGTAGTATAAGAGAGATCTTGAAGTAAGGGAATTCTGGGTTGTGTGGAATGTTAAGGTTGGTGATCGATTGATGTTGATTATGAGGTTGCGGACATCATGACCATGTGATAAGATTTGAATGATGTTAGCATAATAAGTTATGATTATGGATAGCAGGATCAAGTGGTGAGTGTGGAAGCATGACGACACTTATCAGGTCGTTTGGGTAAGTGAAGGAGTTATAGTTTTAAGGAACGGATATTCATTTAAGAAGTATTGAAGAATTAAATGTTATTAGAGGACCAAACTTGGTGAAGGTGTAGGTTTTAAATCTATGAATGTCTGTCTAAGGTGTAGGACTCGAAGTTTGTCAGAATTTGATTGAGAGATTAAGAAGTTGATTGACGAGATGGTGATTGAGTCACAGAAAGGAAGGTGTTAGTATTAAGATGAATACCTGAGGTTGTTATATTTTGACGAGTTTCGTAGAGTATAAGAGTCAATGGGACTTTTTTATGGATTTTGATAATGCATATTACGAGTAACAAGTGAATTTTACTAAAGTTGAATGAGAATCCTAGGGCTAAGGTTGACCTAGTGAGCTGAGATTCATGTACACATAAGAGATTTAGTGGTGTTAGCGGTTACGATAAGAGTTAAATCTCAGAATGTTGAAGGATCGGAAGATGTAATGGCTAGTTAAGTCCCTTGAGGTATAGTTATGATTTAATCTTCTAGAGGATAAGTCTCGATTCGTGCGAAGTGTTAGGGATTTCAGTAAGTGTAAATAGGTTTGAGTGAGGGAAGTTCTAAGGAAGAAGACGATAATAATGGATTGTTAGATATTAAGAAGAGGATTATCTTATAAGTTGTTGATAACTTGATGTTGAAGGGGATAAGATTAGTGAAGGACAAGAAATAAGGACATAAGTCGATTTTTAATTCGAATGGTGACTAAGTAGGAGATTGATTTCATTGTGCGAGTGATGATAGTTACGAAGTTGGATGTGACGTTAATGGACTATTAGATTCCAACACAATGTTTCGTCTAAGAGTTATCGAACGAACAAGTGATGGACTGTAGATGAAGATCACGAGGACAAGTTGAGTATCTACTTTATGATGACAGAGAGGCACTGAGTTTAAGAAGAATTCCGGACGACCGAAAGTAAAGAAGTAAGTGGCTAAGGTTGTGCGACTGCACGGAATGCCAACCGGTATCATTTCAAGCAGAGGTCCGACGCAAGTAATCGAGTCAGACGACATGAGGTTGAATGATGTTTTGTCTTTTGAGACGCCGATAGTTAGCAGTGGGGATAGAAGAGTGAAACAGTTAAGGGGAAGGCAGATTGCTTAAGTAAAGATTTTGAGGAACAATGACACAGGCACTACTACATGGGAATTGGAAGATAAGATCAAGGAACTGTATTCCGAACTTTTTGCAGAACTCTGAGTTTCGAGGACGAAACTTTCTTTTTGGAGGGGAGTATTGTAAGACCTGGATTTTCAGAACAAGCTAGTTTCCGACTCACGCGTAGAATCAGTGTAAGCGTGACAGGAGTTTGACATTTGAGGAAGATTAATGAAGAAGAAAGTTCAGGAATTGCTTGAGGAATGTTGCGTAGTTGTTTTCGGAGTTAGTGCGAGTCGTCTGCACACTTGCCTTAGGGCGAGCGTGTCCAGAATAGACTATTTCGCTCTTAAAGCAACGTTTTGAGTGAGATTTCGAACTCTCGGAAAATTTAAAGATTCTCTTTATTTTTCCATCGACCAGCGTTTCATTTCGGAACTCTGGACTGTACGCACGATAGGTTTCACTTTTCGGATGTCCGCCGACGCTAATTTCTTTGCTTCGAAACCCTATTTTCGAGCAATGGATGAAGACTTTTTCTATTCGGGACTTCTAAAGAAGATTCCGTCCGCGTTGCCAGACTTGTTTCGACGTTTCCAATCTTTCTTCAGTTGGAAGTTTTGTCGTTTGAGCATCACAGCAAAAAGTAGTTTTTCGGGGCAGATTAACCGACACCGCTTTTGAGTTTTTCGATATCGTTTTTCCCAAATCCTAGATATTTGTTTTGAGTTCTGGAATTCCGACGCCAGAATCTCTCTTAGAATTTCTCGGTGATCGTGCTGCAAAAATCGGAATCGCGAAATTTTCATTTTCCCGCGATTTCACCCGCCTATAAATAGCGCGAAAAAGCAAAATCCTCTCATTTTCTTTCCATTTGTGGCTGATTTCGTGGGGAGCAAGGGGGGAGGGGATTTCCGCGAAAACTTGACCAATCTTCGTGCAGTTCGTCCCTACTTCTAGGTATCGAGGTAACTATCATGAATCCTGCCTCTGATTTCTGTTTCTGCTGAGTTTCTGAAGTCGTTTCTGTGCTCTAAGTTTTGAGCTTTTTCTAAAATTGTCCGATTTCTCTGATTTCTCGCTTGGGTTATGTTCCTTATGTTCCCCTGAGTCTAAAACCTCTGTCAGTAAACTCTGATTGCGATTCAGTTGTCCAGGATCTGAAAAATTGACTCAAAACTCTTTTTGTCTCACATTTCGAAACTTTATTGTCGAAAAGACTTAATCTGACTTCGTGCCTTTAGGATTTGTTGTCACGGATATCATGAGGATCGTTGCTGTCAAATTTGTTTTCAGAACTGATAACTTTGAAGTTTTGAGCCTTTATTTTGGACCAAAATGCCCCTGCGTAGTCGTATTTCGGCCCGATTGTCCGAAAATTGTTCTGACAGTTTCTTTGCCTTAGTTTTACCCTAAAACTACCTTGTAAACTGATTTGATCGAAGAAAAAGAGCCGAAGCCCTTTTCTCCTTATGGCCGTGGGGTTTTCCTAAGGGGAGGGGAGTTTTTCGTTTTCGAAAACTTGTCCTTTCGTACCCGTTTGTCGTATTCTGAAGCTTTGATGCTTTGTCTATCGTTTATGTATTGTATTGCGATCGAACTAATCGATTTTGTGTGGATTCTGCTTTGTTTTTCCTCCGAGGTTCAGTTGAAGGAACTTTGGAAGTTTCAAGGCATTCCTGTGAAGGAGATTTGATTTGCGAAGCTGGATCAGCTCGAGGTTAGGGCAACTTACATATATATTAGCTATGAATGCATGATAGGCGTCGATCAATTCGACTTATGCTTTACTTTGATGTTGATTATGTTGATGAACTGATGTTGTGATGTTGTGCTTTGTTGGATTGTGCGTTTTGACGCAATTTCGGAGTGGAGATTCATTGATCTGGTGATCTTTGATATTTCGGGTTGGATGAACAACCCTAGGCAAGTCCAAATGTGGGGTTTGAGACTTAGCCATATGTTGGAATTCTTAGACTTTCCCCGGGAAATGTATTTTGGGTGGTTGATCTTTGAAAACTTAGAATGATAGAGCTTTGAAAATCTAAAGACTTGGGAAACTTAGACTTTGAGAAATAAACTCATAACTTGACTAATTCGAATTGAAACAATTTTTATTAACGTTTAAGCATAGGAGAACTGAAGGGGAAAATATTTACGAAAGACGGGGAAAAGTCGACTTTGTTGTGGGTTTGGAGAGTTATCGGAATTGGGGGAAGCCACTAAGGTGAGCTATGGTGATGATTGAAAGTCACCGAGTACTCTAGTACTCTTGGGGAGTGTTGTGGAGCCGTGTTGTATTGACCGACACCTAGTGCTCTTGTTGTTTGGGCTGTGTTGTATTGACCGACACTAGACCCTTGTGTATTCTGTGGGTGGAGTTGTGTTGTATTGACCGACACTTACTCCGAGTTGTGTTGTATTGACCGACACTAACTCATGGGTTTGTTGAGATTGGGTTGTGAGCTAAACACTTTCGTGGTAAGGACGATTCGTTGTTTGGCTAACCACGTTGCATTCAATCGGGTGAATAACGGGAATGGTTCACCTGTGCATATCATGGTGAATAACGGGAATGGTTCACCTTGCATTAATGATGAATAACGGGAATGGTTCATCATTCGGTGAATAACGGGAATGGTTCACCAAGGATGAATAACGGGAATGGTTCATCCAGGATGGATTTCATCCAGGATGGATAACGGGAATGGTCCATCCATAGTGAAAATGCTTCACTTGTGGCGAACGGGAACGCGTCACAAATCCGGATACATATTGTGCATTTCACGCATACATTCATGCTGACTGAGATTGTGTGCTGTTTGTTTATTGAAGCAATGTTAGAGCCATAACATGCTAGGATTGTTTATATGTATATATATCAACATATATCTATACCCCATATCACATGTTGAGTGTATATCTACTTATTGCTGTGAGTTGACCCTAGCGCCTTGGCTTTGTTTGTATGTTTGTGTTTGGGCGGTCGGCCTGCTGCCAGATGTCGATGGCCGACTGGTGTTCGATGGTCTCTCCCTCGGGGGGGATCAGATATGAGCTTGTGGATCGGGATGCCCCCACCGCTTGGGTGATCGATGTTGTGGGTCATCGAGCGACGTACCGGGGAAGGGTCATGGAGGACCGGACTGACGAGTGTGAACATCTGACGAAAGAAGTTCTACGACGCATGGAGCTGAGCTTCAACTTGCCGTCTTCAGTTCGCCGAGGACTCGGATGTGTGAGCAGTTATGGGTTGGTAGAGTTAGGCAGGCGTCATATTTGTGTAGAGCTCTGATTCGTTTTGCTTTTGGGACGGGGTAGGTTCCCGACGCATGGCTTTTGTGTGGTTCTCTTATTGAGGGATCACAGTGAGTCAGTCGGACTATAGGGGTCTTTGCTTAGGCCATTTTGAGGCCGACTTTCTCCCAGTGGATTGTAATTATAACCTTTTCACTCACACTTCTGGATCTGTAACTATTTGCCTACGGGCACACTACTTTGGAGTCACTGCGAGTGCGCGTGACATGGGAGTGCAGCTGAGGCTGTACATGTGTAAATATTTGTGTGTTGGTTGGGTTTTGTCTTTATTTTCTATTGCTTGATTTAAAAGGTATCAAACGAAAAAATTACCTGTTTTCAGCGTAAAGTCTATTTTTGGTTACTAAAGTGACACCTGGAAATCGGGGTGTTACAGGAAACTTGATTTTTCATAGCATGCCTCTTTTCCCAAATGATTTCCCTATGCCAAGGTGGCCCCGTGAGCTTCCATATCAAAATTTGAGAATTCTTTCCCCGAGGAAGGATTTCCCAAGGCTAACCTATGCAAATTTGGGTGGAAAATGAGTTTTCATGGGAAAATATCAAGTTGGAAGGGAAACTTGGTTTGCCATGGCATGTGTCGTTTCCCAAATGGTTTCTTTATGCCAAGATGCCCCCATGAGCTACTATATCAAAGGTTGAGAATTCTTGCCCCGATGATGGATTTCCCAAGGCTAACCAGTGCAAATTTGGGTGGAAAATGAGTTTTCAAGGAAAAATCACAAGTTGGAAGGGAAACTTGGTTTTCCATAGCATGCCTCGTCGCCCAAATGGTTTTCCTATGCCAAGGTGCCCCCATGAGCTCGCATTTCAAAATTTGAGAATTCTTGCCCCGAGGATGGATTTCTCAAGGCTTGCCTATGCAACTTTGGGTGGAAAATGAGTTTTGAAGGGAAAATCTCAAGTTGGAAGGGAAACTTGGTTTGCCATGGCATGTCTCGTTTCCCAAATGGATTCGTTATGCCAAGATGCCCCCATAAGCTCCCATATCAAAATTTCAGAATTCTTGCCCCGATGGTGGATTTCCCAAGGCTAACCATTGCAAATTTGGGTGGAAAATGAGTTTTCAAGGGAAAATCTCAAGTTGGAAGGGAAACTTGGTTTGCCATAGCATGCCTCGTTTCCCTAATGATTTCCCTATGCCAAGGTGGCTCTGTGAGCTTTCATGTAAAAATTTGAGAATTCTTGCCCCGAGGATGGATTTCCTAAGGCTAACCTATGCAAATTTGGATCGAAAATGAGTTTTCAAGGGAAAATATCAAGTTGGATGGGAAACTTGGTTTTCCACGGCATCCCTCGTTCCTCAAATCGTTTCCCTATGTCAAGGTGCCTCCGTGAGCTCTCATGCCAAAATTTGTGAATTCTTCCCCCGATGATGGATATCCCAAGGCTAACCTATGCAAATTTGGGTGGAAAATGAGTTTTGAAGGGAAAATCTCAAGTTGGAAGGGCCTCTTGGTTTGCTTGGGTTGCCTCATTGCCCAAATGGTTTCCTTATGCAAAGATGCCCATGTGACCTCCCATGTCAAAATTTGAGAATTCTTGCCCCGAGAATGGATTTCCCAAGGCTAGCCTATGCAACTTTGGGTGGAAAATGAGTTTTGAAGGGAAAATCTCAAGTTGGAAGGGAAACTTGGTTTTCCATGGCATGCCTCATTTTCCAAATGGTTTCCCAATGCCAAGGTGCCCCCCCGTGTGCTCCCATGTCTAAATATTAGAATTCTTACCCCGAGAATGGATTTCCCAAGGCTAACCTATGCAACTTTGGGTGGAAAATGAGTTTTGAAGGGAAAATCTTAAGTTGGAATGGAAACTTGGTTTGTCATGGCATGCATCGTTTCCCAAATGGTTTCCCTATGCCAAGGTGCCCCCGTCAGCTCCCATGTCAAAATTTGAGAATTCTTGCCCTGGGATTGATTTCCCAAGGCTAACCTATGCAAATTTGGGTGGAAAATGAGTTTTCAAGGGAAAATCTCAAGTTTGAAGGGAAACTTGGTTTGCCATGGCATGCCTCATTTCCCAAATGGTTTCTGGTCCGATATGGGCTTATTGATTAGTTGGGCTTATCAGCCTAATGTAAATATGGGTCGGGTAACCCATGGTCCGGGCGGACCGAAACTCAATCTATAAATATCAGACACCACCCAAGCGGTGGGGGATCCAACTCTTTACACAATTTCTGACTTTCTCTCTTTCTCTCTTGGCTTTCTGATTTGCTTAGCCCAGCTTCTTTAGTTCTATACCGGAACATTGGCGCCCACCGTGGGGCTTCTGTAAAACAAATCCCCACTACCACGAACAAGAGGCTATGTGATTTCAACTTCTGAGAGAGGAGGGCGAACGAAATGGAAGGGGAAGCCATGCAATCAATTTATGTCAAAATGTCAGTTTCAAAAGATGGTTGCATAGAACATCAGGAAACAGATTGAGGAAACGTGAAGGAGTAGAGAAGAGAAAACGGCGACAAGGGAGAAAAGTTTCGGATCGACGCCAGGACGTTAACCGAGGTCGTGGAACTCCATGGTGCTTGGAGCGATGCGTTTTGTGGGCGGTGGAAGGGTTGAACGCAGTGGCTCGCCTTTGTCATCATCCATGCTCCTTTTCTTTCAATCCTTTTTCAATGTTGCAGTTCCCAAACTTCACAAAGGACAGAGGTCAAGTGGATTGAAGGTTGGAGGATCACAATTTGGGCTTGAAAATCAAGATGGAGAACCGCCCCTGTGTCCGGACCTGATTCAAAACCGTCAACAAATCCCAATTCATTCAATTTTGGAACTGCTCAACCGCCACTTAAAGAGATGAAGCCACTACTTTTGGATTAAAACCGCCCGCACAATTTCAACCGCCATGCCCAGAATTTAAACTGTCATTTTGTCTCAACTGCTACTTCGGAGTTACAACCGCTCATGTTGTTTCAACCGCCACCTCTGAATCGAATTCTTCCATGCTCGACTATGAGTTACATCAAACCAAATTAATTCAAGACCAGAGAAATTGATCCTTTTTCCTTGAAATTTTCTTCTACCTTCTGTTCGGTTTTGATTCTAATAGTTTTGCACTTTGATTACCAATAGTTCGAAATTAATTTCTTTATTCTCTTCTGTGTTGATTCAAGATGGAGAAATTGGATCAGATCAAGAAGAAGTAGTGGAGAATCGGAGTGGCACGCCAACTGTTCGACGAAATGCTTCAGAGAAACGTTGTTTCTTTGAACGCCACAGTTTTAGAATCGGCACAAGGAGGATGACTTCTTCCCTGCTGCTGGTGGTGGCACATCCAGTATCGGCGTTGCAGCGAGTGATTGTAGAGCAAAATGGCAGATTACTGATTTTGGTTGAGCAAACTGAGGCGATGGTGGCTAGTCGAACTGAATGATATTAGTGTTCGAATAAGGCTAAGAAACTGGAGTCGAAATGACACGCTGGGTTTGCACAATCTAACTTATCTTTATTTGAATTTTTATGTGTTGATGGTTTCGCGTTCTGTTTCGCGTTCTGAAGATGTTTATGTTAGATGACAGTATGATGTGTTATATAACTTTGGTGATGATTGGAATAAAAGAATTGTTTCGTAACTAACTGCTTATAATTAGTATTATGACCTGCAATGCCTATAACAAGGTGTAAAGGCTTCATTGATTGTTAGTTTTGCTTGAACCATTAATAAGTAGTGTTTAGATGGTTGTATGCTTACTTGGAAACCAGATTGCATATACTTGGCTCTTTAACATGCAATTCTTAGGAACTATAATTACACTACTTCTGTAAAAAATAAGCATGTGAATCATGCATGATTTTCAAAGTGTAGTATGCTTTTGACCTTAGGTGATCCTTTGATTTGCTATGTCTTATGTAAGACGTGGACATGCACCTTATTGTGGACTTATTTTGTAATGAAATCATGAACTATACAAATGTCCCCTTGCCATGTATTGTGTTTTCTTACAATTGTTACTTGTTTCATATTTCTATGACAAAATGCAACCATGAGGGAAAGACTTGAAGAAAAAGCAGGATAAGGAGGAGCTTCCTTAAATTACCTTGGCAGGCTCCAATCACAACATGAGATGCAGCGCATTGGGTTTGCAATAATTTCTGAATTTGTTACCCTTTTGCTATCATGATATGTTTGAATGGTCAATATCAAAATGAGCTTATAACATGTGCATGACTCATATGCAAATGACTGAAACTTCTTCTATCATGCTGTTTTTTTTTTAAAACGTGCTAGATATGTCGTTTGGACTGAATTTATTCTTGATAAATTGTTTGCTTCTGGATATATATATGCTGTGCCATGGACTTGTGAAAATAGTTTGCGCTCAAGGTGCTTGGTGAAATGATTCAAAAGGAAACTTAATTTGTCATTTAGATATGAATATGGCATGTAGTAGCAGCAAATTGTTATATCTTCCAGTGGGGTATAGTGAATGTAGTAGCAGCAAATTGTTATGTCTTTAAATCTGGATGAAATGTTTATGTGGTTGTGTTAATCAGTAATTGAATATGAGTCTGAATGTATGTTGACATGTTTGAGTTCATTATGTGAAAATTATGGTGAAATTAATCTTATCTGTATTGAGAAGCTATTAAATAGAATGCGTGATCATTTGATTTTGATAATTGAAGAAAAATGTTAACCTTCTTTCCTAAACACTGCATATTTCTTATGCTTTATGCTTGCTGAACAGTTTTTAAAAGTGTTTAAAGGGAAATATTTCATTGTTTCTTTAAGACTTAGCTAATGTATGCTCCTTCCATGTGCTGTTACTCCCGGTTAACTACAAGTTGCTTTAGAAATTACCTGCAGCAGGTTTTGATTTTGTATTGGTTAGTGAGTTGTGAGATGGAATTGTCATAAGTATGTGTGCGCATTGTGATGTAAGAAGTGGAAATATTGTTTGGCTCATTATTACATGCTGAGAAGATCAAATGTCTTTAATTTTTGGTGCAGAATGAGTTTGAATGGGTAACTTTGATATATTGTTATTGGTATAATTTTCTCTACTGTGTTTCTGAATCAGAAGTGACTAGCTTGCGGAGACAGTAGTTGTTTCCGAGATGGAATGGTTTGACAATGGAGAGAGAAGCATGGCAGATTAAGAAGAATTAAACATTTGTTTTCCTTGTAATAGAAAAAGCAGAACAAGCAAGCTTGCCCAGTTCTGGGTGGGAGAGTTTTTGCAAAACTCAGCATTATGCACTCTTTTCTCTACCCCAGGCGGGAGAGTTTTTAAGGAGGCATAACCTTTCAAAAAAAAATGTTCAAGTGTGCAACATTTTATTTTTTCCCATAGCGGAAACTTATCAACTAAGGTCTATCAATTGGGCGACGTCAGACAATTGAGAAAAGAGTAAGTCTCTTAAAACAATAGCATTTGGCCACGAATTCATAAGCACAGCCTTAAATTGGATTTAAGCTTGTCCAAACTAAGCACAAGTCTCCACGCGAGCATATTAATGAAATCAAATATCGTGACTTTGATTTCCATTAGTAACTACGTCAAAAAATGAAAAATTTGACTAAGTTATATACACGAAGGACTTATGATTCCAAAGTAGTTGATTAAGTTTAAACTTTACAAAATTTTTGAGATTCACTCAAGAGTATTTTACTATATACAGTAAAATAAGAAAGCGATGTGCTTGAATAATGATGAAGGCGGATCAATTCTAATGAAAAGTAAAGAAACACATAATGATTCTGATGGAAAGTTCATCTTACAAAGGATACACTACACTGAGCATAGATGAATGTGCAAGCGATATGAAGTAAGTGTGTTCCATGTTATTGATTTACATTTAAGTCTTCAACTTTTATTTTGTTCAAGTTTGAAATTATTGTGCATTATTACTTGTGGTATTATGAGAGCAGGTTGTAATCATGGTTTAGGGGAAGAGAAAATTATTCATGATAATGACAGTGAGGCTGTGATTGATGCGAAGAGACGATTTGGGTCAACTTGCACATGCTACACCAAGATCAAGAAGTAACAACAAAAGTTGAAATGACAAAGGAATGACTACATAACTTTTATGTCTTTTAAATTTTGATTTTGGAGCTTGTGTGCCCATTATTTCCTTTGCACATTTTGGGCGTGTTAATTACTTGTTAGTCTTTGTGTAGTGTTGGGTGAGTTGATTACTTGTGGGCTCGAAAAGAAGACACACTTCATCTTAAAGCTTTTAAGACTTGATGTCTTGTGGGCTTGTGGTCCGATATGGGCTTATTGATTAGTTGGGCTTATCAGCCTAATGTAAATATGGGTCGGGTAACCCATGGTCCGGGCGGACCGAAACTCAATCTATAAATATCAGACACCACCCAAGCGGTGGGGGATCCAACTCTTTACACAATTTCTGACTTTCTCTCTTTCTCTCTTGGCTTTCTGACTTGCTTAGCCCTGCTTCTTTAGTTCTATACCGGAACAGTTTCCCAATGCCAAGGTGCTCCCGTCAGCTCCCATGTCAAAATTTGAGAATTCTTGCCCCGAGGATGGATTTCTCAAGGCTAGCCTATGCAACTTTGGGTGGAAAATGAGTTTTGAAGGGAAAATCTCAAGTTGGAAGGGAAACTTGGTTTTCCATGGCATGCCTCGTTTCCCAAATGGTTTCCTTATGCCAAGATGCCCCCATCAGCTCCCATATCAAAATTTGAGATTTCTTGCCCCGAGGATGGATTTCCCAAGGCTAACCAATGCAAATTTGGGTGGAAAATGAGTTTTGAAGGGAAAATCTCAAGTTGGAAGGGAAACTTGGTTTGCCATGGCATTCCTCGTTTCCCAAATGGTTCCCGATGCCAAGGTTCCCCCGTCAGTTCCCATGTCAAAATTTTAGAATTCTTGCCCCGATGATGGATTTCCCAAGGCTAACTTATGCAAATTTGGGTAGAAAATGAGTTTTCAAGGGAAAATATCAAGTTGGAAGGGAAACTTGGTTTGTCATGGCATGTCTCGTTTCCCAAATGATTTCCTTATGCAAAGATGCCCCCATGAGCTCCCATATCAAAATTTGAGAATTCTTGCCCCGAGAATGGATTTCCCAAGGCTATCCAATGCAAATTTGGGTGGAAAATGAGTTTTGAAGGGAAAATCTCAAGTTGGAAGGGAAACTTGGTTTGCCATGGCATGCCTCGTTTCCCAGATGCCAAGGTGCCCCCGTTAGCTCCTATGTCAAAATTTGAGAATTCTTGTCCCGAGAATGGATTTCCCAAGGCTATAACTTATGCAAATTTGGGTGGAAAATTAGTTTTCAAGAGAAAATCTCAAGTTAGAAGGGAAGCTTGGTTTGCCATGGCATGCCTCGTTCCCAAATGGTTTCCCATTGTCAAGGAGCCCCCGTGTGCTCCTATGTCAAAATATTAGAATTCTTGCCTCGAGAATGGATTTTCCAAGACTAGCCTATGCAACTTTGGGTGGAAAATGAGTTTTGAAGGGAAAATCTTAAGATGGAAGGGAAACTTGGTTTGCCATGTCATGCCTCGTTTCCCAAATGATTTCATCATGCCAAGGTGCCCCTGTCAGCTCCCATGTCAAAATTTTAGAATACTTGCCCCGAGGATGGATTTCCCAAGGCTAACCTAGGCAAATTTGGGTGGAAAATTAGTTTTCAAGGGAAAATCTCAAGATGGATGGGAAACTTGATTTTCCATGGCATGCCTCGTTTCCTTAATGATTTTCCTATGCCAAGGTGGACCTGTGAGCTTCCATGTCAAAATTTGAGAATTCTTACCCCGAGGAAGGATTTCCCAAGGCTAACCTATGCAAATTTGGGTGGAAAATGAGTTTTCATGGGAAAATATCAAGTTGGAAGGGAAACTTGGTTTGCCATGGCATGTCTCGTTTCCCAAATGGATTCGTTATGCCAAGATGCCCCCATGAACTCCCATGTCAAAATTTGAGAATTCTTGCCCCGAGGAAGGATTTCCCAAGGCTAACCTATGCAAATTTGGGTGGAAAATGAGTTTTCATGGGAAAATATCAAGTTGGAAGGGAAACTTGGTTTGCCATGGCATGTCTCGTTTCCCAAATGGATTTGTTATGCCAAGATGCCCCCATGAGCTCCCATGTCAAAATTTGAGAATTCTTGCCCCGAGGATGGATTTCTCAAGGCTTGCCTATGCAACTTTGGGTGGAAAATGAGTTTTGAAGGGAAAATCTCAAGTTGGAAGGGAAACTTGGTTTGCCATGGCATGTCTCGTTTCCCAAATGGATTCGTTATGCCAAGGTGGCTCTGTGAGCTTCCATGTAAAAATTTGAGAATCTTGCCCCGAGGATGGATTTCCCAAGGCTAACATATGCAAATTTGGGTCGAAAATGAGTTTTCAAGGGAAAATATCAAGTTGGATGGGAAACTTGGTTTTCCACGGCATGCCTAGTTCCCCAAATGGTTTCCTTATCCCAAGATTCCCCAATGAGCTCCCATGTCAAAATTTTTGAATTCTTGCCCTGATGATGGATTTCCAAAGGCTAACCTATGCAACTTTGGGTGGAAATTGAGTTTTGAAGAGAAAATTTCAAGTTGGAAGGGAAACTTGGTTTGTCATGGCATTCCTCGTTTCCCAAATGGTTTCCCAATTCCAAGGTGTCCCCGTTAGCTCCCATGTCAAAATTTGAGAATTCTTGCCCCGAGGAAAGATTTCTCAAGGCTAGCCTATGCAACTTTGGGTGGAAAATGAGTTTTGAAGGGAAAATCTTAATTGGGAAGGGAAACTTGGTTTGCCAGGCCATGCCTCGTTTCCCAAATGGTTTCCCCATGCCAAGGTGCCCCCGTCAGCTCCCACGTCAAAATTTTAGAATTCTTGCCCCGAGGATGGATTCCCCAAGGCTAACCTATGCAAATTTGGGTGGAAAATGAGTTTTGAAGGGAAAATCTTAAGTTGGAAGGGAAACTTGGTTTGCCATGCCATGCCTCGTTTCCGAAATGGTTTCCCCATGCCAAGGTGCCCCCGTCAGCTCCCATGTCAAAATTTTAGAATTCTTGCCCCGAGGATGGATTCCCCAAGGCTAACCTATGCAAATGTGGGTGGAAAATTAGTTTTCAAGTGAAAATCTCAAGTTGGATGGGAAACTTGGTTTTCCATGGCATGACTCGTTTCCCAAATGATTTCCCTATCCCAAGGTGGCCCCGTGAGCTTCCATGTCAAAATTTGAGAATTCTTGCCCCGAGGATGGATTTCCCAAGTCTAACCTATGCAAATTTGGGTGGAAAATGAGTTTTCATGGGAAAATATCAAGTTGGAAGGGAAACTTGGTTTTCCACGGCATGTCTCGTTCCCCAAATGGTTTCCTTATTCCAAGATTCCCCAATGAGCTCCCATGTCAAAATTTGAGAATTCTTGCCCCGATGAGGGATTTCCAAAGGCTAACCATTGCAAATTTTTGTGAAAAATGAGTTTTCATGAGAGAATATCAAGTTGGAAGGGAAACTTGGTTTGCCATGGCATGTCTCGTTTCCCAAATGGATTCGTTATGCCAAGATGCCCCAATGAGCTCCCATGTCAAAATTTGAGATCCCAAGGCTAACCTATGCATAATTGGGTAGTTTTCATTGGAAAATATCAAGTTGGAAGGGAAACTTGGTTTGCCATGGCATGTCTCGTTTCCCAAATGGATTCGTTATGCGAAGATGCCCCCATGAGCTCCCATGTCAAAATTTGAGAATTCTTGCCCCGAGGAAGGATTTCACAAGGCTAACCTATGCATATTTGGGTGGAAAATGAGTTTTCATGGGAAAATATCAAGTTGGAAGGGAAACTTGGTTTGCCATGGCATGTTTCGTTTCCCAAATGGATTCGGTATGCCAAGATGCCCCCATGAGCTCTCATGTCAAAATTTGAGAATTCTTGCCCCGAGGATGGATTTCTCAAGGCTTGCCTATGCAACTTTGGGTGGAAAATGAGTTTTGAAGGGATAATCTCAAGTTGGAAGGGAAACTTGGTTTGCCATGGCATGTCTCGTTTCCCAAATGGATTCGTTATGCCAAGGTGGCTCTGTGAGCTTTCATGTAAAAATTTGGGAATCTTGCCCCGAGGATGGATTTCTCAAGGCTAACCTATGCAAATTTGGGTCGAAAATGAGTTTTCAAGGGAAAATATCAAGTTGGATGGGAAACTTGGTTTTCCACTGCATGCCTCGTTCCTCAAATGGTTTCCTTATGCCAAGATACCCCAATGAGCTCCCATGTCAAAATTTGAGAATTCTTGCCCCGATGATGGATTTCCAAAGGCTAACCTTAGCAACTTTGGGTGGAAATTGAATTTTGAAGGGAAAATTTCAAGTTGGAAGGGAAACTTGGTTTGTCATGGCATGCCTCGTTTCCCAAATGGTTTCCCAATTCCAAGGTGTCCCCGTTAGCTCCCATGTCAAAATTTGAGAAGTCTTTCCTCGAGGATAGATTTCCCAAGGCTAGCCTATGCAACTTTGGGTGGAAAATGAGTTTTCAAGGGAAAATCTCAATTTTGATGGGTCTCTTGGTTTGCCATGGCTTGCCTCGTTGTCCAAATTGTTTCCCTATGCCAAGGTGTCCCCGTGAGCTCCCATGTCAAGGCTAACCTATGCGAATTTGGGTGGAAAATGAGTTTTCAAGGGAAAATCTCAAGTTGGATGGGAGACTTGGTTTTCCATGGCATACCTCGTTGCCCAAATGGTTTCCCTTGCTAAGGTTCCCCCATGAGCTTCAATGTCAAAATTTGAGAATTCATGCCCCGATGA
The DNA here is from genome assembly GCF_012489685.1 of Lotus japonicus. NCBI lineage: Eukaryota > Viridiplantae > Streptophyta > Magnoliopsida > Fabales > Fabaceae > Lotus > Lotus japonicus. The sequence goes on from NC_080044.1 coordinate 568,147, forward strand.
TAGATTTCCCAAGGCTAACCTATGGGAAATAGGGTGGAAAATGAGTTTTCAAGGGAAAATCTCAAGTTGGAAGGGACACTTGGTTTTCCATGCCTTGCCTCGTTGTCCAAATGGTTTCCCTAAGCCAAGGTGCCCCCGTGAGCTCTCATGTCAATATTTGAGAATTCTTGCCCCGATGATGGATTCCCAAGACTAACCTATGCGAATTTGGGTGGAAAATGTGTTTTCAAGGGAAATCTCAAGTTGAAAGGGCCTTTTGGTTTGCCATTGGTTGCCTCGTTGCCCAAATGGTTTCCCTATGCCAAGTTGCTCCTGTGAGCTCCCATGTCAAAATTTGAGAATTTTTGCCCCGAGGATAGATTTCTCAAAGGCTAATTTATGCGTATTTGGGTGGAAAATGAGTATTCAAGGGAAAATCTCAAGTTTAATGGGTTCCTTGGTTTTCCATGGAATACCTCGTTGCCTAAATGGTTTTCGTATGCCATGGTGCCCTCTAAAACTCCTATGTCATAATTTGAGTATCCTGCCCTGACGAAGGATTTCCCAAGGCTAACCTATGCGTATTTGGGTAGAAAATGAGTTTTTAAGGGAAAATCTTAAGTTGAAAGGGATTTTGGTTTTCCATGGCTTGGTTGGTTGTCCAAATGGTTTCCCTATGCCAAGGTGCCTCCGTGAGCTCCCATGTCAATATTTAAGAATTCTTTCCTCGATGATGGATTTCCAAGGCTAACCCACGCGAATTGAGGTGGAAAATGAGTTTTCTAGGGAAAATCTCAAGTTGGGAGGGCCTCTTGGTTTGCCATGGGTTGCCTCGTTGCCCAAATAGTTTTCCTATGCCAAGTTACCCCGTGAGCTCCCATGTCAATATTTGAGAATTCATGCCCCTATGATGGATTTCTCAAGGCTAACTTATGCGAATTTGGGTGGAAAATGAGTTTTCAAGGGAAAATCTCATGTTGGAAGGGACTCTTGGTTTGTCATGGCTTGCCTCGTTTTCCAAATGGTTTCCTTATACCAAGGTGACCTCGTGAGCTCCCATGTCAATATTTGAGAATTTTTTCCTCGATGATGGATTTCCAAGGCTAACCCATGCGAAGGGAAAATCTCATGTTGGGAGGGCCTCTTGGTTTGCCATGGGTTGCCTCGTTGCCCAAATAGTTTTCCTATGCCAAGGTACCCCGTGAGCTCCCATGTCAATATTTGAGAATTCATGCCCCTATGATGGATTTCTCAAGGAATCAATGAGTAAGTATCTAGGCTATAACAATAAGGGAATGATTCAAGGTTTCAATTGCATAGGGTAGGTTGTTTAGGAAGGATTGGATGAATATTAACCCAGAGCATTTTCATCAATTGATATTTTAATCTCTTTACCATTGCTAATTTTGCAAACTCTTGTTACAAACAAACAAATCCAAAAACTGAATTTTATTTGCTTTCAAACTCAAAAGCTTTGAGCTTAAACCACAATTCTCACTCCCGGTCCCTGTCGATTCGATATTAAAACCCGGAGATATCTGTGCACTTGCAGATTGACCAACACTTGCCTGTGCAACTTTGGGTGGAAAATGAGTTTTGAAGGGAAAATCTCAAGTTGGAAGGGAAACTTGGTTTTCCATGGCATGCCTTGTTTCCCAAATGGTTTCCTTATGCCAAGGTGCCCCCATCAGCTCCCATGTCAAAATTTAGGAATTCTTGCCCCGATAATGGATTTCCCAAGGCTAGCCTATACAACTTTTGGTGGAAAATGAGTTTTGAAGGGAAAATCTCAAGTTGGAAGGGAAACTTGGTTTTCCATTGCATGCCTCATTTCCCAAATGGTTTCTCCATGCCTAGGTTCCCCAGTCAGCTCCCATGTCAAAATTTGAGAATTCTTGCCCCGATGATGGATTTCCCAAGGCTAGCCTAGGCAAATTTGTGTGGAAAATCAGTATTGAAGGGAAAATCTCAAGTTGGAAGGGAAACTTGGTTTGTCATGGCATGCCTCTTTATAAGATCAAGTTTTGATCGTGTAGTACAACTCTATGTTTTGATGATTACAAGTTAACATTTTAGTATGAACAATTATGGTACTCTAACGTGTTTTTCTGAGTGTGCTCTTACATGCTCTGACCTTAATCCAATCTCACACAAATCAGAAGCACTATGCTTAAAGAGTGACCCAAGCAATGCTTTCGCAATCTCTATGTTCAGTCTGAACAGTAGAAAAGCTTCAGAAGATCTGAAGTATATCAAGCTCTGATAAGGACTCAGCTCACTTGAAGTTCTGAAGATCCAGACGTTCTGACAACTCAGACACTCTGAAGGTTCAGATGTTCTGATGGTGTAGAAGACTCTGAAGATCCAGAAGATGAAAAGTGGAGACTCTGAAGTCCAGAAGCAAAATGGCTCAGAAGACCAAGTACTTCGCTCTGAGTTCAGAATCAGAAGATACAACGGTCAGAGGATCAATGCTTGGTTTGCCAAGGCATGCCTCGTTTCCCAAATGTTTTCCCCATGCCAAGGTGCCCCAGTCAGCTCCCATGTCAAAATTAGTGAATTCTTGCCCCGAGGATGGATTTCCCAAGGCTAACCTATGCAAATTTGGGTGGAAAATGATTTTCAAGGGAAATTCTCAAGTTGGAAGGAAACTTGGTTTTCCATTGCTTGTCTAATTTCCCAAATGGTTTCACAATGCCAAGGTGCCCTCGTTAGCTCTCATGTCTAAATTTGAGAATTCTTGCCCCGAGGATGGATTTCCCAAGGCTAGCCTATGCAAATTTGGGTGGAAAATGAGTTTTCAAAGTAAAATCTCAAGTTGGAAGGGAAACTTGGTTTGTCATGGCATGCCTCGTTTCCCAAATGTTTTCTTTATGTCAAGATGCCCCCATGAGCTCTCATATTAAAATTTGAGAATTCTTGCCCCGAGGATGGATTTCCCAAAGCTAACCAATGGAAATTTGGGTGGAAAATGAGTTTTCAAGGGAAATTCTCAAGTTGGAAGAGAAACTTGGTTTGTCATAGCTTGCCTCGTTTCCCAAATGGTTTCCCAATGCCAAGGTGCCCCCGTGTGCTCCCATGTCAAAATATTAGAATTCTTGCCCCGAGAATGGATTTCCCAAGGCTAGCCTATGCAAATTTGGGTGGAAAACGAGTTTTCAAGGGAAAATCTCAAGTTGGAAGGGAAACTTGGTCTGCAAGGCTTACCTCGTTTCCCAAATGGTTTCCCTATGCCCAGGTTCCCCCGTGAGCTCCCATGCCAAAATTTGTGAATTCTTGCCCCGAGGATGGATTTCCCAAGGCTCACCTATGCAAATTTGGGTGGAAAATAAGTTTTCAAGGGAAAATCTCAAGTGGGAAGGGAAACTTGGTCTGCCACGGCATGCCTCGTTTCCCAAATGGTTTCCGTATGCCAAGGTGCCCCCGTGAGCTCCCATGCCAAAATATTAGAATTCTTGCCCCGAGAATGGATTTCCCAAGGCTCACCTATGCAAATTTGGGTGGAAAATGAGTTTTCAAGGGAATATCTCAAGTTGGAAGGGAAACTTGGTCTGCCATGGCTTGCCTCGTTTCCCAAATGGTTTCCTTATGCCAAGGTGCCCCCGTGAGCTCCCATGCCAAAATTTGTGAATTCTTGCCCCGAGGATGGATTTCCCAAGGCTAACCTATGCAAATTTGGGTGGAAAATGAGTTTTCAAGGGAAACTCTCAAGTTGGAAGAGAAACTTGGTTTGTCATGGCTAACCTCGTTTCCCAAATGGTTTCCCAATGCCAAGGTGCCCCCGTGTGCTCCCATGTCAAAATATTAGAATTCTTGCCCCGAGAATGGATTTCCCAAGGCTAACCTATGCAAATTTGAGTGGAAAATTAGTTTTCAAGGGAAAATCTCAAGTTGGAAGGGAAACTTGGTTTTCAATGGCTTGCCTCGTTTCCCAAATGGTTTCCCTGTACCAAAGTGCCCCCGTGAGCTACCATGCCAAAATTTGTGAATTCTTGCCCCGAGGATGGATTTCCCAAGGCACACCTATGCAAATTTGGGTGGAAAATAAGTTTTCAAGGAAAAATATCAAGTTCGATAGGAAACTTTGTTTTCCATGGCATGCCTCGTTTCCCAAATGATTTCTCTATGCAAAGGTGGCCCCGTGGGCTTCCATGTCAAAATATTAGAATTCTTGCCTCGAGAATGGATTTTCCAAGGCTAGCCTATGTAACTTTGTGTGAAAATGAGTTTTCAAGGGAAAATATCAAGTTGGAAGGGAAACTTGGTTTGTCATGGCATGCCCTGTTTCCCAAATGGTTTCCTTAGGCCAAGATGGCCCCATGAGCTCCCATATCAAAATTTGAGAATTCTTGCTCCGAGGATGGATTTCCCAAGGTTAACCAATGCAAATTTGGGTGGAAAATGAGTTTTCAAGGGAAAATCTGAAGTTGGAAGGGAAACTTGGTCTGCCATGGCTTGCCTCGTTTCCCAAATGGTTTCCTTATACCAAGGTGCACCCGTGAGCTCCCATGCCAAAATTTCTGAATTCTTGCCCCAAGGAAGGATTTCGCAAGGCTAACCTATGCAAATTTGGGTGAAAAATGAGTTTTCAAGAGAAAATCTCAAGTTGGAAGGGAAACTTGGTTTTCAATGGCTTGCCTCGTTTCCCAAATGGTTTCCCTGTGCCAAGGTGCCCCCGTGAGCTACCATGCCAAAATTTGTAAATTCTTGCCCCGAGGATGGATTTCCCAAGGCTCACCTATGCAAATTTGGGTGGAAAATGAATTTTCAAGGGAAAATATCAAGTTCGATAGGAAACTTGGTTTTCCATGGCATGTCTCGTTTCCCAAATGATTTCTCTATGCCAAGGTGGCCCCGTGAGCTTCCATGTCAAAATATTAGAATTCTTCCCTCGAGAATGGATTTTCCAAGGCTAGCCTATGTAACTTTGGGTGAAAATGAGTTTTCAAGGGAAAATATGAAGTTGGAAGGGAAACTTGGTTTGTCATGGCATGCCCTGTTTCCCAAATGGTTTCCTTAGGCCAAGATGGCCCCATGAGCTCTCATATCAAAATTTGAGAATTCTTGCCCCGATGATGGATTTCCCAAGGCTATCCAATGCAAATTTGGGTGGAAAATGAGTTTTGAAGGGAAAATCTCAAGTTGGAAGGGAAACTTGGTTTGCCATGGCATGCCTCGTTTTCCAAACGGTTCCCGATGCCAAGGTGCCCCCGTTAGCTCCTATGTCAAAATTTGAGAATTCTTGTCCCGATGATGGATTTCCCAAGGCTATAACTTATGCAAATTTGGGTGGAAAATGAGTTTTCAAGAGAAAATCTCAAGTTAGAAGGGAAGCTTGGTTTGCCATGGCATGCCTCGTTCCTAAATGGTTTCCCAATGTCAAGGTGCCCCCGTGTGCTCCCATGTCAAAATTTTAGAATTCTTGCCCAGAGGATGGATTTCCCAAGGCTAACCTATGCAAATTTGGGTAGAAAATTAGTTTTCAAGAGAAAATCTCAAGATCGATGGGAAACTTGATTTTCCATGGCATGCCTCGTTTCCCAAATGATTTCCCCATGCCAAGGTGCCCCCGTCAGCTTCCATGTCAAAATTTGAGAATTCTTGCCCCGAGGATGGATTTCCCAAGGCAATATGCAAATTTGGGTGGAAAATGAGTTTTCATGGGAAAATATCAAGTTGGAAGGGAAACTTGATTTGTCATGGCATGTCTCGTTTCCCAAATGGATTCGTTATGCCATGATGCCCCCATGAGCTCCCATATCAAAATTTGAGATTTCTTGCCACGATGGTGGATTTCCCAAGGCTAACTAGTGCAAATTTGGGTGGAAATTGAGTTTTCAAGGGAAAATCTCAAGTTGGAAGGGAAACTTGGTTTTCCATAGCATGCCTCGTCTCCCAAATGGTTTCCCTATGCCAAGGTGCCCCCATGAGCTCCGATGTCAAAATTTGAGAATTCTTGCTCCGATGATGGATTTCCCAAGGCTAACCTATGCAAAATTGCGTGAAAATTGAGTTTTCAAGGGAAAATCTCAAGTTGGATGGGAAACTTGATTTTCCATGGCATGCCTCGTTTCACTAATGATTTCCCTATGCCAAGGTGGCTCTGTGAGCTTTCATGTTAAAATTTGAGAATTCTTGTCCCGATGATGGATTTCCCAAGGCTAACCTATGCAAATTTGGGTCGAAAATGAGTTTTCAAGGGAAAAGATCAAGTTGGATGGGAAACTTGGTTTTCCACGGCATGCCTCGTTCCCCAAATTGTTTCCTTATGCCAAGATTCCCCAATGAGCTCCCATGTCAAAATTTGAGAATTCTTGCCCCGATGATGGATTTCCAAAGGCTAACCTATGCAACTTTGGGTGGAAATTGAGTTTTGAAGGGAAAATTTCAAGTTGGAAGGGAAACCTTGTTTGTCATGGCATGCCTCGTTTCCCAAATGGTTTCCCAATTCCAAGGTGTCCCTGTTAGCTCCCATGTTAAAATTTGAGAATTCTTGCCCCGAGGATGGATTTTACAAGGCTAGCCTTTGCAAATTTGGGTGGAAAATGAGTTTTGAAGGAACAATCTCAAGTTGGAAAGGAAACTTTGTCTGCCATAGCTTGCCTCGTTTCGCAAATGGTTTCCATATGCCAAGGTGCCCCGTGAGCTCCTAAGCCAAAATTTGTGAATTCTTGCCCCGAGGATGTATTTACCAAGGCTAACCTATGCAAATTTGGGTGGAAAATGAGTTTTGAAGGGAAAATCTCAAGTTGGAAAGGCCTCTTGGTTTGCTTGGGTTGCCTCGTTGCCCAAATGGTTTCCTTATGCAAAGGGGCCCATGTGACCTCCCATGTCAAAATTGAGAATTCTTGCCCCGAGAATGGATTTCCCAAGGCTAGCCTATGCAACTTTGGGTGGTAAATGTGTTTTGAAGGGAAAATCTCAAGTTGGAAGGGAAACTTGGTTTGTCATGGCATGCTTCATTTCCCAAATGGTTTCCGAATGCCAAGATGCCCTCGTGTGCTCCCAGGTCTAAATATTAGAATTCTTGCCCCGAGAATGGATTTCCCAAGGCTAGTCTATGCAACTTTGGGTGGAAAATTAGTTTTGAAGGGAAAATCTTAAGTTGAAAGGGAAACTTTGTTTGTCATGGCATGCATCGTTTCCCAAATGGTTTCCCCTTGCCAAGGTGCCCCCGTTAGCTCCCATGTCAAAATTTGAGAATTCTTGCCCCGAGGATGGATTTCCTAAGGCTAACCTATGCAAATTTGGTTGGAAAATGAGTTTTCAAGGGAAAATCTCAAGTTGGAAGGGAAACTTGATTTGTCATGGCATGCCTCATTTCCCAAATGGTTTCCCAATGCCAAGGTGCTCCCGTCAGCTCCCATGTCAAAATTTGAGAATTCTTGCCCCGAGGATGGATTTCCCAAGGCTAGCCTACGCAACTTTGGGTGGAAAATGAGTTTTGAAGGGAAAATCTCAAGTTGGAAGGGAAACTTGGTTTGCCTTGGCATGCCTTGTTTCCTGGACTGGGCGAGACCCCAGGGTCCCTCGCCCAGGGGTATTTGGCCTTAGGCGGGGAGCGCGCCAGGGGCTTGGGCCTCTCTCCCCGAGGCCCAACTAGCCCATTAAGATACATTAGTAGTGTCAAGCCCAACTCCACACCTATAAATAGGGGGCGGTTACCAATTGTAAGGGACTCGTGACTCATTTGTGAAATATTCAGATTGAAATTCAGTTATTCTCTCTCCCTTTAGCGGTTATAACTTCTCTCTCTAACACATTCATATCACTCTCCTCACGCTTTGGGTACTCTACCCCCATTCGATGTTCTTAGGATAGAACATTTGGCGCCGTCTGTGGGGATCTGTAGATTTCGATTCCCGGACTACGTGGATCGTGATTCAGCTGAGTGAAGCTCGTTTCTCTGCGCGAGCTTTCTTCAGTTTTTTCTTGGTGGGTTGTGATTTGGTTCCTGCGCGATTTTGGTGGAAAATGAGTATTCAAGGGAAAATTTCAAGTTGAATGGGAGACATGGTTTTCCATGGAATACCTCGGTTCCCAAATGGTTTCCTTATGTCATGGTTCCCCCATGAACTTTAATGTCAAAACTTGAGAATTCTTGCCCCGATGATAAATTTCACAAGGCTAACCTATGCGAAATAGGGTGGAAAATGAGTTTTCAAAGGAAAATCTCAAGTTGGAAGGGACTCTATGTTTTCCATGGCTTGTCTCGTTGTCCAAATTGTTTCCCTATGCCAAGGTGCCCCCGTGAGCTCCCATGTCAATATTTGAGAATTCTTGCCCCGAGGATGGATTTCTCACGGATAACCTATGCGAAGTTGGGTGGAAAATGTGTTTTCAAGGGAAAATCTCAAGTTGGGTGGGAGACTTGTTTTTCAATGGAATACCTCGTTGCCCAAATGGTTTCCCTATGCCATGGTGCTACCATGAACTCCTATGTCAAAATTTGAGAACTCTTGCCCCTGATGATGGATTTCCCAAGGCTAACCTATGCGAATTTTGGTGGAAAATGAGTTTTCAAGGGAAAATCTCAAGTTGGAAGGGACTCTTGGTTTGTCATGGCTTGCCTCGTTGTCCAAATGGTTTCCTTATACCAAGGTGCCCCCGTGAGCTCCCATGTCAATATTTGAGAATTATTTCCCCGATGATTGATTTCCAAGGCGTTATGCGAATTTGGGTGGAAAATGAGTTTTCAAGGGAAAATCTCAAGTTGGAAGGGCCTCTTGGTTGGCCATGGGTTGGCTCGTTGCCCAAATGGTTTCCCTATGCCAAGGTGCCCCGTGAGCTCCCATGTCAATTTTTGAGAATTCATTCCCCAATGATGGATTTCCAAGACTAACCTATGCGAATTTAGGTGGAAAATGAGTAGTGACATGGGATCTCACGGGGGCTCTCTATGCCAATGTGCCCCCGTGAGCGGAGCCCCCGTGAGCTCCCAGGTGCATTAAAATAATGCGAGAGAATGTGTAGTAGTGAGTGTTAACAAAACCATACTCGTACCCCTTGTGTTTGAGTGATTTATTCATAATTTTATCATTAATATTAGTAGTTGAATCATTCTTAATAAAATTTAAACTGTGCTATTATTGCATCTTTTAACTCATTAAAGAGAATCATATATGTATATTATCTTAATTTACATCTTAAGAGTAAATTATATTTGAAGTAAATGAATAAGGGGGGTGAAAAACATGTAAGAGGATACAATTCCTTTTCAACTATTTTATATTATTCTTTTTTCCCTCAATTCACACATCTTAAAAATTCTTTCATTTTCTCTGTATTTTCTTTTCCTTCTATATTCTTTTTATTCGTTTTTTCCCTCTTATTTCCACTTCCCATCCAAACAAAACATAAATATCTTCGCATGGAGAAAGAGCAACACAAAAGCAATAAAGTTAACATGATGATAAACTGTGGTAAAGCCTAAAAGTCAAATTAAGAAAGAAATAATGAATGAACTTAATTAACTGAATTTATTTCTAGAGTTTACCAAGGGCTATCTCAAGCTCATAGCAGATCCCTTTTCTTAGTTAATAGTTTGATCTCAAAATAGTCATGGGCAAAAATAAAGAACTTGCAAAATACTCAATTTAGGTTTTTTCCTCAGGCAGCAACTACTAATATGTAGTGGTAGCTAAGACAGAGCTAACCACAAAACAAGGCTCAAGCAGCAGTATAATTGGTTTACATTGGAGGCTTCCCAGAACCAAGCAGCTGACCAATTAGATTAGTAACCTGTCCCAACAAAAAAAACTCTTCAGACAAGACTATGACTACAGTCAATACTTGCAGTTTCCAGTTTGTAAAAGTAAAAAATATAATAAAATCAGAACTTCTATAATCCATAAATGAAGAGCTTGTTTGGAAGAACTTATTTGAGCTTAGCTTATGTTAACTTATAACATAAGCGCTTATGCAAGTGTTTGAGAGGGTTAGGTTAATAGCTTGTGGCCTACCTATAAGCTGTTTGAAGCTTATTTTTCATAAGATGTTCAGATTAGCTTTTACTAAGTTTCTCAAATTAGATTAGGAATAGCTCTTGTGCAATAAGCGCTTATGGGTTAATTAAGTTGTTTACCAAAATGCACCCTAAACTGTTCTGCATCACATCAAATTATCAAAACATTAAACAGCAGAAATTTCAAACTTAGCGCACATATGAACAGATAAAAATATTTAACACAGCCAAGATTGCATACTATTATACTAAAACATCTAAGAAACTGTCTTGTCTTAGCAGTAACCAGTTAGCATGGAAAACAACCAGAATTGAATATATATGAGGAAAAAGAATGACTAATAGTGTAAAAAATGGCAGTGACTCATCCAAAGGGAACATAAGCAACATCTTACATGCCAATATTTTGAAACACAGCGGTCAATGCAACTATTTTCACCCATATTTAGCTCAGACTCCTTGTACCTGAGAAGACAAAGTAATATTGTATCAGCCACATTCAGTTAAACGATCAAACATAATCCTTCCTCAAACAGTTTTATGCAATTGGAAAAGAGTTATTCTTACCTATTCTCAACACACTTGTTGAAACAGGTCTGGGTCATCCTGAATGGTAAAGACAACAGCACATTAGGCCAAATGAATTGATATACCACCCATGCATCTCCCCTCCCCCCTTCCCCTCCCCCCAAAAAAAAAGTTAGATCCTACATGAAACTTGCAAACATAAAGATAAATATTCTACTCTAACTGAGAACCTGCCTTAATTTCTACATCAGAATGAAGTTCATTAGGTGAGTTACCAAGATAAGAAAAAGGTTCACACTTCACAGTAGCAGAGGAATTTATATATATCTGCACAATAAGGGTGCTAGGATTTAGCACGTATGTGGTCACTGGTCGATAATAATGAAACTCCCATTTGCTGCCTGTTGTCCTAATTCTGTCGCTCTATTGGGAGTCATCAAACATGGAGTGTAGGTTTAGCATGTTTGTTTCCATTGTTAAATGCTCAAGAATAAGTCAATAACTAATGATTAGTAGCTACAAGTCTTATAACATGTTTGGTTTCATGATTTGCACAGAATCTTAGACAATCACCCGTGTCCGGGATTATTCGCAAACCGTGAAACCAAACAACCAATCAGGATTCAGCTAATGTACTGTGTAAGGCCATATATTAACACCCACTTAGAATTCAATTCTTCTATCTTTTGTTTAGCAGTAAGAGGCAGGGCAAGTTTAGAGAAACCTACTTGTTGAACAATTCAACCCTGTATTCCATCTCCTTCTCAGCCATTCCAAAAATCTGCTCCATTACAAAATAAATTATCCAAACGCATCCAAATAAAAGTAATCAAATTAAAGCCCCCCCGAATAAAATCCAAACTTAAATTCAAATTGGGAATATAAAAACGAGAAACTGAAAAGAATACCTGTTCTTTATCAAGGGCGGAAGGCGGTGCAGCCATTGTAACTTGAAAATCCCGAAAAGAAATTCAGCTATGGAAGGAAGAAGATGAGCGATCAAGCGCTAGTGTTGCGTTGGTTATGAACTGCAAATAAACCCTAAACCTTAGGATTCGGTTCCAATGTATAATTTTAGAGTTTGGGGAAACCTACTTGTTGTTTAGATGACAAACCCTAATATATTACAACAATTGCATTCTTCTCTAGCTTCATATAAAAATAACCAAGAAGTTCATACTACTAAGTGGTAACTTTTAGCAACCATATATCATGTGAAAGATAACTTCCTTTCCTAATATCTTATGCCAAACCTCATAACGCTAAAAAAAATAGTGAGTCATTCATTTGTATACAGCTTTGATAATCCAAGTAGCAACTCTGTTCAATAAATTGAATCTAAAATCTAAAGCAGCAATGGTGTGTCACCATAACAATGACTTGAATTAACGAGAAATTATTCCCATTGAACAATTGAATTAGATTGGGGAAAAGAAGAAGAGTGCATGGTACCTGGAGAGGAGAGCAGACGCAGACGGCGGCGTAATCACCCGGTGATCGGAAGAGGGGTTGGGGCGGTAGTCACAGTAGGGTTGGGTTCGAGTCAGTGGTGTGGAGGAACATAAACATAAACATAAACATAAACAAGAACATTAACTGGCTACAAATCAATTTTAAGGAACCGATGATAGCATGGTCGGGTTGGACTCTACAATCAGCAGCAGGCCCAAAAGGATTGTTGCCAGGCCCAATATTTACCAAAAAAAAAGACTTCCTCTAAACTCGACGGTCCTGCATTTTAAATTATAATGGGCATTTGTCACACACTCACACTACACGATAAGCAACATAGTCTGATATGAACCTGCAATTGCTTTTCAATTAAAATCAACTTTACCAGTGGTGCTGGTAGGCAAAGTAAAGTGCCTTTATATGCACGCTCGCTAAACTCACGCATGCCAGCTTTTCTTCCAACTCCACTATAATCATTTTTCAACATATTAGTAATTTTCCTTTCTTCCTCTTTTACTGTATTTTATTTTATTGCTCCATTTTCCTTTACAATAGAGTTCTAACATTCATCAGTGTTAGATTGCTTGGACTAGACTAATTTCGAAGGATAAAGTAGCAAGAATTATTCAGGCAATTCCGATTTTGTACAAAGGAAACTAAAAATGTTTCAAAGTTCCTCTTTATTACTTCCGTGAATAAAGGATGGAGCAAAAGGATCACACAAGTTGCTGAACTACATAACCTTCACATTTCACTCTCACATCCTTGAAGAATCGCGACTCCCTAAAAAAATAAAGCTTTGTTCGATAAAGCAAACGATTCGTTCCGACAACTTCGGACCGGATGGATGCCTTTCTTTGAATTAGCCGATCTTACAAAAATAGATCGAGGAAAAAAAAACATAGAAAAATTGTGGGGAAAAAATAAGAAAGAAAATATCCAATGCCGGATAAACCAACCACCTTATCTTCTCCGCTCCTTTTTCTTTGTCTTACCACCACATTCACCAAACAACGTTAAACAACCAGCTTTACGCGCTCTAACTGGGGTGCCTTTCACCTGCTTGCAACACAATTGAACATGTTTCTTCACACAACTTGTTCATGTTATTGAGACAAGACAAATATTCAATTCAAAAAGAAAATAATAAGTTACCTTAACTACCCTTTTAGTCTTGGACTTGTTCCAACATAAAAATCCACAACCTCCTGGTCTGGAGCTGGACTCATATCCCCTACAGAAACAATGGCAGAAGTAAACAACAAAGTAAATTTGATACAAGCAATCATTTTGCTCTAGCGTACAATATTTTATTGTTGGCTATCATTCACATCCTCACTTTTAAATGTTAAACTAAATTAGGCGTGACAAAAGGTGCACGAATAACACTTTTTTTTGTTATAAAACAAAGGTAGCAAATTATGAATACCGAGCTGCAGGAACATGTATCAGATTAGAGGCCTTGAGTTGTGGGTTTTATTTTGATTTGTCACAACAACAAAAAAATCATTGAAATGAAAAACTACAAATAAAATTTCAAGATGAAGTATTCAAACAGGCTAATCCCCATCAAAGAAGTTACAGCTACAGTCATGGGTCAGCTAACTTCCAAAAGCCCCAAATGACCAAACCAGACGCTAAAGCAACATTAAAATACCACAAGCAAGCATGTCAACCATAATGACTTTCAACCTATGCATATACCACCATAGAATTAACTAGAAACAATCCAAACTCCAAAAGATATCTTACTCTTCGGAAATATGAGTAATTTTACCTAAAACTTAACATTCAAATTCCACCTATTCAATCCACTTCCATATCACATGTTAAAGGGGAAAAATTAATATGTTTCAATAGCAAGGGTGAAAACCATCAGCATACTTGCCGATCTAGGCAATGAAATCTAATTTATCTTCAAAGACAAAAGCATTCCACTATCCTAGAAATTAATTCATGCATCAAACAAGCATCTTGTAACCATGACAGATACTAAGTCCACCAACAATCATGCCAGGGCTTTCACCTTGCAATTTGTAACAGTTTCTAATCATATTGTACAAGAGAGACCAATTGCAAAATTGATGGAAGACTTACAGATTATCTTTTCCAGAAATTGTTGCTAAACTGTTGTCATGCAATAAACTTGGGGACATAGGATAATGATCTGCCCTTTTACTAATCTGATCCTTCTGCAGGACCCTTCCATTTTTAATACTCAATGCTTTCAAACTATTATTGAGGTCATCTTCCCAATGCTGATGAGAGGAAAATCTAGTTGAATCCATGGGCTCCTTCGGGTCTACGCAGTAGATGCCATCCTGCGGCAGGACCTGATTCTTCTCAGGTCTCAGACGACTCAATGATCCAGGGGAACCTTTTTCAACAGCCTGTAACCAGGCAGTTTCCAACCTTTGTTCCCGAATGATGGACTCAATTCGCTGCATTGGATTATCCTGTCTCCTCTCTCTCGTAACATTTCCTTCAGCCCGAATATCTGATGAACTAGTGGCAGATTGAAGTTTTCCATCCAGTACAGGAGGCAAATTAGAATAAGACTCTGTTCCATTCATATGACCTCGTCTTTGTTCCTTCGCACTTGCCATTTTTGACTCTGCCTGGTTTTCACCCGGTGGATTAATCTGAATTTCACCTTCATCTGGCAAGTGGATAATTCTGACCTCCACATTGCGTCTAAGAACCATTTCCATGGAGTTTGTAATGCTTCTTAAAAACCTCTCAGCCCTAAGTTTAATGTCTCCATCCCCAAATGCAACATATGCTGCCAGAACACCTGAAAGAAGAACTATATTAGGAGAGGGGGAAACATTATATGACAAAACAAAAGCTGAAGTTTAGCATTAAGGTACAAAAAGCAGGATCAAGTTTTGAGGGGAAAGAAAAAAGGGATATCTGATACTGTATAGGAACAAGGAAGAAGGTACAGAACTAGGTTAATACAATAGGTTTGTCCAAGATGCTTCTAAATAGTCTTAAAAAAGCAAAAGCTTCAGTTTGGAGAAAAAAAAAATATCAGCTAACCTTCAACTTCACATAAGGACACAAGCTTTCCATGATTGTGTAGCAGCTGCCTTAATGTCTTAGAGTGACACCTCTCAATACAATGTGCCCAAATGTCACCTAACTGCCCTGAATCTATGCATCTAAACATTGCATTCCCAACAATAAGATCATCAGATGAGACCACTGTGGAGCTAGCAGGGCTATTTGACGGCTTCGGTCTCTTGATGAAACCATCAATCCTTGAGGATATAACCTTTTGATGGACGGAACTTCCGTTTGCTGCTTTTAGATGTGATGCGGGGGATAGGTCTGACTTCTGCTTGAAAGAAGTAACATCTCTAGAAGCACTTGATGGATCATCTTCAGTTGTCTTGCTGCTGCTCTGCCTCCTACTGGTGCCTGACTGAGTAAGATCTGGAGAAGGTATAGAACCAAGCTGTAATAGAGTCGCTGTGAACCATGTTGTGCGTTCACTGGATGTTCTTAACTGTTTCTCAGCCTCTGAGAGAAGCTTCAAAGCATTCTTTAACCTCTCCAACTCTGATTCATTCACTGACATGAAATCAAGTTTGTATTTCAAAAACCATCAAAGGATTGTAGAATTTACATTATATTAACAAATGATGACATTCAAAAGGGACAGAAATCACTTTGATCAGGCAAGAAGTAACCAGAAAATGTCAAAAGCAGATATCAGTTTTTATAAACATTGTGTATTGATAATGTGTATCAAAGCCTAAAGTCTCAACCAGAAAACAAGATTTAGGAGGAAGCAGACTCAAGAAGTCAAATGACATTGTTGAAATTCATTAAACCAGAAGGCTTGTTTACTTATTACTTTTAAATGGTTTTACTGTTTCCAAGTTGATCATTGTGAAGCTCCATTAAACACAGTAAAAGAATATCTTAAATATCAGAAACGAGAAGTTGTGCATTATAAACCAAATAATACACAGGTTTCCCAGTGGTTTTTATGCAGTACATAACCAGGACAACAAATCAGTAGCATAAACCACTTCTAGTAAAGAAAACCAGTAAGTAACATCATAGCAAAGTATTGATATGTTTCAGTTGGCCAAACACACACTGAAACTCTAAGATTATATGATATAACAGTATCATGGTGCAAAACAATGCTATTGGTCCATGCTAGCCAATATCCTTTCTGATTTAGATGAGTACATGTAATTCTCACTGTAAACTTTTGAATGAGAAAGGGCACTGCATTCAATAAAACCTAAGTTATTCTCCGTGTTTTGAAGATTTTTCACCATATCAATGCCAAAATTAAGATGAATAACAGAGATACAAATCTTCTTTAAATTTAGAACAGAAATTGTACTCACAACTACGTCCGCCAAAGTGTGAATCATCAGGTTTGACATCAACGACAGTATACGATCCAGCAATAATGTCCATAATAAGGCCAGCTAGTTGAGACATTAAAACCATTGGATCAACCCCAGAGTCCATCAATTCTCTGGCTCTTTTCACTGTCTCTGCATTGTCTGATGACATTGCTAACTCCAAAAGTTCCAATAGTTTTTCATCTGAAACAACTCCCACCTGTTGCAAATAATACAAAACAGCATTATTTTAAATGATATCCATGTTACTAAAAAAATTGAATCAATTCAAAACCCACTGGGAAAGAAGTTAGAGCTGTTGCATTTCAAAGAATAACAGTCACAGCAAACTCACAAGTTCATTGACAAGAGAAGTGGTAATTCTTTTTCCTAGCAAACTAAGCTGCTCTAACATTGTTTCTGCATCTCGAAGTGAACCATCTGCATTCATAGCAATGAGGTCCAGTGCATCTGTTTCAACATCGAGGCTCTCCTGAGTCGATATTTTCCTCAACCTGATCACAATATCCCCATCTTTAATTTTATTAAAAAGGTACTTTTGGCATCGAGATTGTATTGTCCGTGGCACATTGTCAAGATCAGATGTTATAAATATGAATACAACTCGCTGAGGTGGTTCTTCCAGAAACTTGAGTAATCCCAGCCATGTCTTGGAGGGTAACAAGTGACACTCATCAAAAACAAAAACTGTATATCGTGAGGAGGAGGATGAAGACCCAATTGACAGTCTTTTCAGAAGATATCTAGCTTTATCGATTCCCCTCTTATTAGTTCCATCAACTTCCACGAGATCACTGCTCTTGCCAGAAATGAAATCAGTGCATTCCCTGCAGTAGCCACAAGGCTTATTACTCTCATCAGAAGCCACACAATTCAAGGCAGCAGCAAATATCCTAGCTGTTGATGTTTTACCAGTCCCACGGGGACCTTGAAACAGATATACTGGAGCAATTCGGCCCCTTGAAACAGCATTGATAAGTGACTGAACCACAATATTTTGCCCAATCAGCTCACCAAAGAACATAGGTTTATACTTCTGGCTGAAACTCCGACTGTTATCTGGCGTGCTTCCATCCTCCCCTTCCCCGTTGAGAGCTACAATCTCCAATCCTTCTTGACTCCTACAACTTGTCGACCACCTTCTTCCATCCAGTCGGCTCAAGCCCTCAAGATCAAGCTCCCCAAAGTTTGTAGAAAGTTCATCATCACTCCTACCAGTTCCTATAGATGACCCTTCTCTAACATCGCCACTGTTGGTGAGCAATGGAAGAACACCTTGAGCACTCCTTGAAGAAATTCTCCGCTTGTTGGAGGCTGAAAAGGATCTCCTGTGGTTTGGATAAAAAGTTTGACTTCCACATAGCATGCTGCTTCCCTTCCTCCTCAAAGTGTCTGACAGTGAAGGAGAATAACACCTCCCACACGCCCCTCTGTGTTTGGGTGTCCTCTTTGACCAATAGCAAGGAATTCCGCATCCTTGGCGGCCAGGCAAATCCAAATGATCATCAATCTCATCATCACCATCGTTCATTGAGGTTGTGGTACCATCCCAGGATCCAACAGTGCTTGGATCACGGTGACCACAGTACCTATTGTAAGAACTGGTTGACAATGCAGGGGTACTATATGAATAAGAAGAGTCCTCTTTCCGGCTTCTTCTCAACAACTTGGAGGAAGAACGAGACCAATTCTTGTTCTTGAGTTTGGCAAGCAAAGGAGAGGCCCCGGAAACCCCTCTTACATCCTCCGAATGACAGTAATCTTCAGTATCATCAGAGTGCTCAACCAAGTCATCCCTGGTGAAAAAAGGCATGGAAGGACGCCCCTCTAGCAATGGCTTGGAGTTGGAGCTCACAAGTTTTCTACCTAGATTGGTTTGTCTATTATGCTGGTGTTTTGCTGCTAAAAAATCAAGATGAGGGTTGGTTTTCTTACTCTTTTTCTTCATAGGGGTAGTTCTTCTGGCAGCAGGTGTGCCCTTGGAAACAGGATTTGCATCCCCACAGAGGAAAATGGAAGCGCGAGTCCCAGCATCACTCTTCAAATCACAAGCATTGCGTGCGTCACTCAAGCTGTCCTCAAAACTTCCCAGAAGTGAAGAAGATCCATCGCCATCTTCATCTTCTTCTTCTTGTTCTTCTTCCTCCACATTGTACTTGGGCACTCCACTCTTTTCACTAGACGATTTGTAATTCTTCCAGTTATACAAGAAGACCCTCTTGTCTTTATCATTGATAGAAGGTGGCAGTGCTGAATCAAGTTGAGAATTGGGGTTGGCAGTGGCAGTGAACCTTGTACTCCCACTGTCCTTCCATGCAGCTACAGATCTTGAGGAGCTGAGGGGTGATTTCCAGGAAGATGTTGTGCCAGGATCCCTCAATACACGAGCAGCTTTTCGAATTTGGGTGAGCTCCTTCTTGAGGTGGAGCTTGCTCGGGTCAGACACCCGCATTTCCGACATGGTTCAGCAACCTCAACAAAATCAAACAAAGAATGAGAGAGATTTACATTAACTCACAACAACAACAACAACAAGTACTCATGAATTTGAAGATGGGCAGTTGATGAATATTGATGTATCAGGTAAAAATCATAAGTTTGATTGAAATGAATGGTGGGTGGTGGATGGCGACGGAGAAGGGAGATAGATCTGACAGACACACATTGACATTAGTCAGTCGTCGTGACATGTGCCAAAATGAGTTCACCGTCTGTTTTAGTTGACTGCCTCTCTCTCTCTCTCTCTCTCTTACTTGTTACTACAACTCTTTTTTTTTTGGTTTTCTTAGTTGGCTAGGGTTTTCAATTTTTCTTAATTTGGCGCTGGAAGTGAAATCTTGAATCTGGGGTCACTCACTTTGTCTGTTTTTGTGGGATGATTCCGAGAGAAAAACTAACTTTTTAAGGGAAAACTCCCTCCAAACACGGAGACAAATTAAATTGCTCTTGTTCGTGGGAAATGGAAATTCTTTCTAAAATGCCTTTTTTACTGCCTTTCATTCATCTCTCACTAATTCTTTACTTTTATAGGATTTCTATGTATTTAATTGCCATCATATCCGCAAAGAAAATATGCTTTTTAAAAAAGGAAACAAAAAATGATTAGGTATGTATAAGATAATTCATAATTCTATCTCTTTATTTGCTAAAGCCTAAAAGAACAAATGAATATCAAGTTATTGAAGATCATTGATTGCCTTTACTTGCCAATGCTATGTGTGATAAGAGGTTAATATTTTTCAGTCATAAGAAAATGTACATTTTTTTCCTGAGAAAATCTAGTTGTTGGACTGAGTGACAGACTCCTAATCCAAAGTATCATTTTCCAATTTATTGTGAAATTTGGTGTGGACATTGAAGTTATTTGGTACTATTTGAAGACTAGCTTTTAGCTTAGTTCCACTCTACCACAGTCATTTATTGGATGCATGGGAACCTTGCAAGTTTCATGTGTCTTTATCAATGTTAGTTGAAGCTACATGATGATTTCAAATTCTTGTAACACTTGTTTGGTTTTGGCTGTGCTCTGTCTACAAATAAGGTACTGTAATTCCTGTTTGATAGCGCTGGGATGTCGAATTAATTTCATTTCTTGCTACCTGCCAATCGTCTTTCTATTATTCAATTAGGTACAAACAGTGACTTAGCCTCAAAACAAAACAAAATAATTAGGCAAAACAGTAACTATGGGACAGTGGCGTCTCGTGCTATGCAGAAGTAGTAGTAGTCTTTATCTTGTTGTCTATTTGTAAGAATTCACAAGTTGGCATGTCAAGTACCTCCTTCGAGCACAAAAGCTCTTTCTTTGACTAGAGTTTCTCTCAATTGTTCTTTTACTATTAATTAATTTATATTAATATTCTCTTTTGGTAGATATTTCCAAATTCAATCGAACATGATCACCGCAAGAAATATGATACACCAAATAGCTAGCTTTAATAGTTTCCCTTTCTAGTCATGTGAGTCCGTCACATGATAATCAATCTGAATGATATGATTTAGCAATAAAGAACAACATTGATTACTATACTATATCCTGCCATGACGAGGATGGTTGGTGTGTTTAATTTTCACCCTTGGAACATGCATCAGCATGAGTTGCCTTTGCCAGATTGCTAATAATACCCGTTACTGTTGACTAAGTTCCCCTTTGACGTGTCATTGTTCAATTTGATGTGTCAAAAATTGAACCAAACAAAAAAAAAAGAATTGCAGGAGAATGCAACCAGAATTGGGCATTTGATCTCATTACACATTAAAAAGTGCTCATGTTATATTGTTGACATATTAATAGTATTAGACAAATATTTACTAAATAATTTGGAGTAATGATTCATTCCCAACTTATTTAATTCAACAAAAAAAAACTCACCTTAATTCCTCTTCCATCTTATTTCCACATAATTTTTTTCATATATCTCTTTGCATTTCCTATCACTTCATCTATCATATCACTTATTTATCTCTTTATTTCTTATTTCACTCATGGTGTGAGTGGAAATAGAATGTAAACTAAGTAGTTTTCAAAACGTTAAAAAAAAGTAGTATTCAAAATGATATCATGTAATGAACAATGAATGGAACCCTTCTTCCCCCTGTTTCTCTATTCTTTCTCTGATTCTATCTTCTTCTTTCCCTATCTCTAATTCTATCCCTATCATTGGTATCAGAGCACCGATCCGGTGCAACTGAACCAGAAAATCAAAAAGAAAAAAAATGGAAGCGTGGTGGATTTCATTCGAACAGATGTGCGAGAAGAACAAGCGAGAAGATGAAGAAAGACGCCGGCGTTTAGAAGCGGCAGCGGCGTACGAGAGACACGTCGCAGAATACGAGCGGTACATGGCGGCGTATGAGCGGTACGAGGCGAAAGCAGCGGCGGAGGCCGTGCGCATCGCCGAGGAAGAGCGCGCGGCGGCGGCGGCGCGAGAATCGTCATTTGAACGATTCTGCACAGAACTCCCAACGACGGTGACGGTTGAGGCTGAAACTGTCGCGGTGGAGGACGTGCCGGCGGCGGAACGCGAGGCAGAGGTGCTCTCGGTGGCGGAGCGTGCGACGACGGTGAGGGAGGCTGAACTCGAAGTCGTTCCGGAGGCTGAGGGCGTTGCGGCATCGAAGGTGCCGGCGATTCAAGAAAATGAAAAAACAGAGTGTCCGATCTTTGTCCAGAAACTGCAGATCGGGTCTTCCATGGCGATTCCAGCCCAAAGCGGCGGCGAATTGGAGTTCGTTAGAGTCGTCGTTCCTCCAATTGGTGATTCCAGATTCGCAATGTTGCAAATCAAATATCTAGGGTTTGTGGTTTCACCAATAATTGTGGATTTTGAGATTGACGGAGGAAGAAGTCCTCCAAGGAAGCCACCGGACGTGTTTCTTCCCGGCGGAGACCCCTGCTGCTTGGTCAGAGATCGTTACCTTCTGATCTTGTCCAATCGTCTACCGGCGAAGCCGCCAGATTCGTTCTTGTGTGGCGGTGCTTTTGCAGTCGTTGCCGGAGATTCTTGCTTGCTGGTCATGGCGCACCGGCCACCGGCGAAGCCTCCGGATTCGGCGGAGGACGGCGGCGAAAGAAAGGGAGATGACGGTGTGAAAGGCTCGATACTCGCTGTTACAGTGAAGGGGAAGAGGCCACAAAAGAGTGGGTGCCTTCTGAACCCCTCTTCCATTCGAGTGGGTCAAGCCCAAGCTGCTCAAAGAGGGAATTGGGCCTTGCTGGAGTTGGGTGAGATGGGCCTGGATGCATGGATCAGAAAGAAGATGGGCTTGCTGTTTCATTTGTTTTTTTTTTTTTTGTTATGTTTGTTTCATTTCAATTTTCATGTTATCTTTCAGCTGTATTTTTTTATTTTTTGGGGTATGTTCCATTCCATTGTTGCTTCGAGTCTTGTACTCTTGTTTCATTTAGTTTAGTTGTTCATTTTGTCGATTGGATTTTTTTCTTGTGTTTCCTTGAGGACAAGGAAAATTTTAAGGGGAGGGATATGTTACACATCATTTAGGGAGAGGGTATATATACCAGAGTCAGTCCTTGTATTTGCTATGTTGTGATTGATATCCTGTAATGGAACCCTTCTTCCCCCTGTTTCTCTATTCTTTCTCTGATTCTATCTTCTTCTTTCCCTATCTCTAATTCTATCCCTATCAGAAGCCTTAAGAGGACCATGTGCCCCACCACCTTTTCCACTTCCCTTGTAAAACTTTTCATCCTCAGAACTTTTGCCTGGTTTCCCAGATTCACATGGTTCAGCAGATGCAGAAGTTTTTGTAGAGCCGGAGGAAAGGTGCAATAAAGAGCTTTCGCTGTTTGAGTCGCCCTCATCATCTTCATTATCAATGGTGTGTTTCCTTATATTCTTCTTAATAACAGGCTTTCTGAAGAAACTACACACTGAAAATAAAACATAGCAAAGGAAAAACTTAAGATAGTAACAAGCAGAAATACAGAGAACAGGAGCAAACATCTTTGTTTTTCAGAGTGGTTTAATCTTCAATTTTGAAGCCTCAGAAAGTGGTAGAACAGAATTTGGAGGGGGAATGTCAGTACTCAGTATTCAATATTGAACATTCAAATTATGTCCTACTGTTCAAGGGAATGTCAGTATTGAATATGAAACATTCTGACTTACAACTTACGACCAATATTCAAATTATGTCCTACTGTTCACCACACAAAACGTCAAAACAGGAAAGGGGAACTAATTGAGACTTCAATACAAGTGAAGACTCGAGAATCTTTCCCCATAGTTGCTCAATCTAAGCATGCCAACAGTTGAAACATTCATGCTTCAGTTCCCTGAAAGATTTCTTCAAAAACCTGTTAAAAAGAATCCTTACATCAAAACAGGAAAGGGGAACTAATTGAGATCTCAATACAAGAGAAGACTCGAGAATATTTCCCCATAGTAGCTCAATCTAAAAATGCCAACAGTTGGAACATTCATGCTTGAGTTCCCTCAAAGATTTCTTCAAAAACCTGCTAAAAAGAATCCTCACTTTAAAAAAATGTTGCAAATTTTCAGTACCCTGCTCTTTTCTTTCTAAATTCAAAATCAAAGATGCACAGGCCTGGTATGTACACCTTGACCAAGAGCCTTGCCTCGAGCAGCAATGAAGTCCGTAGGAGGATTACTTAACCTTGGACTTGAATCCCAGTGAGGCGGAATACCACTTTGGTTTCAACATTAAAAAAATGCATAAAAGCTGCAAAATATATATCATAATATAGTATTGTTGTTGCCAATGACTACTTAAAAACACAATTCCGAAGATTAGACAGTAGAAATGAAAAGTAACAAAACTTGAAATTCCGCATAGTGATTAAAGAGCATTGACTAGGACAGGTAACAATGTTTTTCACTTGTAAATATGTTATCAGACACTTTGAAGCTTGCTCTTCTTTAAACTGTCACTGGTCCAAAGTTTCAGAGCTTTCACCCAACTCTTGCCCTCTTGCTACAGCTTGGACACTTGTACTGCTTGATGTGCTCAGCCTTAGCGGGAGTAATTTTGACACATTTACCATGGAACCATCTCTCGCACATATCACAACAGATCCAGAATTCATCAGTGCCATAATTCTCACCGCAAGCGCCACAGGTTGCACCTTGTTCATCATCATCTTCTTCTTCTCCACTCTCATTCTCTTCTTTAGGTGGTGCAGACATCTTCATTCCCTTGGCCTGAGGCTCAGATGGGTGGGACTGTACAAAGGAAGTATCCAAACAGGAACATATCTAAGTGACTTTCCACACAAGGGCAGTGATAGAAACATAAACTAGAACATAAATGGAAAACCGCATACCTTTCCACTTGGTTTGAACTTACTACCATTGTTGTTAGCAACCAGTTGGTCCTTTGATTGCTTAGCAGCTCCTGTCACAAGCTCGAAGATAGTCGGCATATCATTTATCATCTGAAAAAGCCTTTTCCTGTGAATATCCATTTAAACATAGGCATTTTAATTTTTTCCTTTCTTCATTACAGTATTGCATTTGATCAGACTAATTTTGTTCACATTTAAGATTTGTCAACAGATAGTGAAAACGAGATCCAATGAGGAACTTGGATACACTCCATAGTATATAAGTAGATGGCTTTCAATCTATCCAATTTGAGACAGAAAAAAGTATTTAAGAATAAATCAGCCATGTAATAAAAAAAAATTTGTGATGAGCTATGTAATAATATACTTAATGATTAATGCAGCTGACAGCATGGAAATTGGTTTTCAATAGCTAATGAAAGATCAAATTCTAGCTTAAGACTAAGAATCAGTTACCATAGGAGGCACAGACACACACGTCTAAAAGCATATCTACCAATCAAGAATACATTATTTCCAAGGCCGTCATGGCATTAAGCTATAGTCTATCAATATGAAAACTGAGGTGAAAGGTGTTTGTTGTCCATTAGCTTTTAAGCATTAATAATTCACCGTACTAGTGGATGCATCGGCCCCCTACCCAGAATTTCTACCTTGAACTAATCCTTACTAAAAGCATGCAACATGGAGAACTATAACGTGTGTGTTCAAGAAAGGGAGGAAAACAGGTTTAAGTTAGTATTAACCAACCATGTATCAACAAAGTCTAAACCTCAAAACTTCATGAAGAAATATTTTAAACCTCATAAGAGTTACAAGTTCCATGACATGAAGCAAACAGTGTAAGTGATGGAAATTAAAAACTGAAAGTGGAAAAAGATTATTAAAAAAGAAGCCGTGTCAACACAGAGAAAACGAAGTGGCTCTTAATTGACATGGAGAAAATTTGACAACATGATGGTACTAGGAAAGTATAAACAATAGTAAGACTGACGAATATGAAATAAGATAGTCTTTGCACATAATTGGATAATATATTTATATTCTGAAAAGGCACACAGACATGGCCAGTCAGCATCTAGAAGTGGTGAGAAAGAAAAGTGATAGAACATGCAGTATCCAGAAAACATAAACCTTCAGGCATGAGAAAGAATACACATAAAGAAGTCAAGTCCAAAATTGGCTTTTCTAGCTTTCTGCATTATGACTTTCTTAACAAGGAATGAGAGAGAAATGAGAGAAAGAGCACTATTAGTTATAAGCCATCCATGAGTACACACTACACAAGAATAACATGAATGAACATTGCAATTTACAAAGAGACTAAGCTAATGATAAAGCGAAGAAGTTATTCTTACCTTTCGGTCTTGCCAAATCCAAAGCGAGCACCGAAATAGAAAGCAACAGCAAGCAGCCAAGAGTCACTGTGAACTGCAACGAGGGATAACCAGTCCTTCTCATGCATACCATCCCTAGCAAAGTTGATACCTAGAGCAGGCTCAGGAAGTTCAGGAGGCACTTCCTCAACGGGCAAATTGACTTCCCATGTTTCATTTGGAAATCCATACAGGCACAAATTCTCCTTCTCTACAATGACAAAATAATTGAAATAATGAGTCAACAGAATGGAATCATGAATCTGTTGCATATGCGAGTGAGAGAGAGAAAACCCACCAGGGTCGCACTGTTGGTAAAACTTGTCAACGTCTGCAACAACAAGAAGGATGGTGAGGGAAAAGGAAAAGAAGGAAAATGAGAGGAAAGAAAGAAAGAGCGAACCAGTGGTGAGGGCGTTGATGAGAGCAGCACGTCTTCCCTTAAAGTCGCTGAAAACCTCTTCAACAGTTCTGGGTACTGGGTGCGGTATTGCTTCCATTCCTCTCCCCCTCTTTCTCTCCTCTCCAGTCTCCACCCACAATTTCAATTTCAGTGCTCGCTGCTATAAATACTGTAATGTTATGTGCTTAATTTACCCCCAAATCATTTCTGACATGAACCCCCAAATCAAATAAACCAATTTTTTTGTTGGCTAGGGTTTTCTTTTTCTTGTCTTTCCTCTCTATCTTCTATCTCACAGTAGTAACAACAAGGTTTAGAAACAGGTACATTGGAATGGATGTCATGTGCTTATCCCGTCAAAATAAATATGCCATTCAAATTAAACACAAGAGATTTTCTAGTTTTCTAGTCCTTGTATATATAAATTTTCCATTTTTTGTATAAATATTACTACAAACATAAAAAAAATTGATTTTAATCTAGATATGATTTACTAGCTTTTAAAAGCATCCGACCATCCCAAAAGTCAAAAAGCCTAATATCATTTCAGTCAGCTTAAATGTCTCACAACTAAATAAATATTATATGGGCGGGTTTGATGACTTAAACAATGAACATCTCATCATAGTTAAAATCAATCGGTGGCACAACAACCTATTTAACCATGAACAAGCAAGGCTGTCTAAAAGCAATGTCACACTCCGAAAACCAGCTACAATGCTTATTTGCAAGGACAATGACAGTGACCTTCGAGCCTATAAATAAAGATGTAATTGTCCAATTATACAACACTTTGCTCATAATGCAAAACTACAAGTTCTTCTAAGTTTAGAGATTGTTTCTTTATTCTTTCACTTACTTGACCGATAGAGTGTCTTCAACAAGTGCACTCTTATTGTGTTTATGTTGCTTCGCCATACAAACAAAGTCAATTTAGGTCGTACTCCACAATCGAATATGAGGAGAGTCAATAAATCTCATTCATACGAGAACTAGTTGTTTAATTTGCACGTTTAGACAAAAGCACGGGAGGAAAATATTGACAGGGAACTCAGTTATATGGCTTAAAGGGTCCAAAGGCCCCTGAGATTACAAAGGGAATCAAATCCAGGACCTAGAAAATTATTTCATCAAACTGGGTCCCTAAAAAAAAATTAATTCAATTAAGGCCAAATGTTGCCACAGCTCAATTTTGTCCTAGTCACCTTTACCACGTGGCTTTTTTATTTTTTTTAATTAGAAAAATTAATTAAAAATTATTTTAAAATCCAACTCAATTATATAAGCAGAAAAAAATTAAAAAACTTAATAAAATCTATAATCTAAATAAATCCCTGAACTAAATTCAAACTAAACACATAATCTTCATCACTCTTCTTCAATCTCCATCTCAAGAACAAAACCCAAATAAAATGGTCTTCATCTTCTTCACTAATCTTCAGCCTCTTCTTCTTCTTTTCTTAACCCCAACATCTTCTTCCCCCACACTGTCATTCTTCACCACCACAGCACCACCAACACGAGAAAACAAGAAAAGAAAAAAAAACAGAGGAAACAACCCCAGATGAGTTCCAAAAAAAAAACAACCCCAGATATTAGATTACCCAAAACCAGCAAAAAGCACCCACAATACACCCAATTTACCCAGCCACATTGATGCTCAAATCCTAAATCAAGAAGTGTGAAAACAAGGTACATATTCTCAACACGCACAACATGAGTCTCTGCACACAATTCAAGCACATCAAAGGTCTGCCCTATTTTCCCATCAAAATTTGTGGAATCCAAATCATCTTTGTTGGCCATGATCTTTCTTCCATGTTTTCTCAACACGCACAACATGGAGAAGGCACCATTTTCCACTTCAAAATCCCATGGTCATAATTTATGACCCACTTGCATTATAATTCTACTCACATGCGGGTTGTTTCTGCTCTGTAGGCTTCACTTGAAATGTAGTGGGCTAAAAGAGCCCTGTCGTTGCTGCGCTTGCTCAGATGCACAATGACCAGCAGAATGGGAATCACCCAGATCCAAACAGGACCCAATAACCTAAGAAGAAGGAGCAGTCGTGATTCCATGGAGAGGCAATGGTTGTTTGGCAGCGAGAGAGTTAGCGGCGTGGCGACGGCACGGTGGTGCACAACGGTAAAGGTGGTCCAAAACAGAAATTGATTGAGGGCTTTTGTTCTCCTTGTGGCAAGGATCATCGTGGTCCAACTCCTTTTCCCATTGGTGGCCGGATTTGGCCGGAAAACGCCCTTGAAAGCGGCGATTGTGGCGGTCGATGGCGACGGAACGAGGATCCGAAGCATGGGTTTTGTTGTGGAACTCACCAAGACCCCAATGGTGGTGGACTTGCTGCGGACAGAGGCCGGAGCATGTCGGAACCGAGAAGAGAGGGTGGTGGCGGTGACACTTCATTCTTTTCATGGTGGCTGCCATTTGGAGAGAAAGAAAGAAGATGATCTTAAATTTAGGGTTTAGTTTAGGTTAGAGATTAATTAGATTAGGGATTTTATTTAAATTAGTTTTTGTTTAGGTTATTATTAGATTAGGGATTTTATTATGTTTTTTTTTTCTATTTAAATAAATGATTTGGAATTAAAAAAAAATTAATTAATTTTTCTAATTAAAAAAAATAAATAAGCCACGTGGTAAATGTGACTAGGACAAAATTGAGCTCTGGCACACTTTGGTCTTAATTGAATTAAAAAAAAAAATTATATGGACCCAATTTGATGCAAAAAATTTTTAGGTCCTGGATTTAATTCCCTTTGTAATTTCAGGGGCCTTTGGACCCTTTAAGCCTATTTATTTTGATCAATTTTATAAAATCAATATGAAGTTTAATCCAATATAATAGAATAAATTCACGTTTTTCTTTTGATGAACACAAGACTCACATTTTATATGCCTTGGGTTCATCATACAACATGACAATGAGATAAAGGACAAGAAGTTGATTCAAGGAGGGTGGGTGAATTAGTCCTCTACTTTACGTGTGACATATGATGAAAGAGTATAGCTCAAGCTTAAATGAAGCTAATAAGGTGTTGCATTTAATGGTAGACAAACTATATTTTTATAAAGATGAGGACACATGTTCGAACCATACGAAAGTTGTTTATTGAAAGAGATTAATATAACTTTTCGAATAAGATTAGTCCACTCCAAGAAAGTATGATTTAGAGTAAAAGATTAGAGTCGGCCTCCGACTGCAACACTATTTTTGCCTAGTTAATATTAGTCAAACAAACGCTAAATGTTGAAATTCAATTGTATTTCCCTTAAAGATTTAACTAGCGCCAGCTTTTCCTGGATTTGGAATCAGTTTGGGACGATACCAAATTTGCGTCCAACCAACGACCAACAAGGTTGGTTTTGGAAGACGCAAGTGTCACTGACCAATCTAGTGTCGGTTATGACCAATGCTAATGTAAATTCTATCCACAGGCCTATTGTTCCATGAGTTAGCGTTAATTTATTCAGCTCTCATGTTCTCTAGTCTCTCACTCTCAAAGCTCTTCACTTCAATACCCTTCACTCTCAATGTCTATCTCTCTTTGGTGGGATGACGGTAAATTTACCTAACAAATTTAAGCCTAGCCAACGACCAATAAGGTCGGTTTTGACAGACATGGCTATCATCGGCCAA
Organism: Lotus japonicus; assembly: GCF_012489685.1. Lineage (NCBI taxonomy): Eukaryota > Viridiplantae > Streptophyta > Magnoliopsida > Fabales > Fabaceae > Lotus > Lotus japonicus. The sequence goes on from NC_080044.1 coordinate 597,723, forward strand.
TCTAGCGTCGGTTATGACCAACGGTAACCTTAATTCAATATGTTCATTAATTGACCGTGTTGATCTAGCCAACGCCAACTTTCGATAAAATCTACGCTAAGTCCTCTTTATAAGCTCTTAGACTCTCGAGTCTCTCATTGTCATAGAGTCTCACTTCATAGCCCTTCACTCTCACTACATATCTCTCTCCTTCTTTCCCCTGCCCGACCTAGCCACCACGACCTAGCCTAGCCAGCCAGTCCCCCTACCCTAACCTCCATCACCACCATCATTCGCTCAACCTCTATCTCACTCTTACTGTACTGCCCCTACCTTGCCCAACCAGCTGCAACCCTTACCCCAATCTCTATCATCATCACATCACTCAAATCCCCCCTCTCTCTCTCTCTCTCTCTCTCTATATATATATATATATATATATATATATATATATACCGCCCCCCTTGGCCCTTACCCCAACCTAGCTCAGCCAGAGACTACCCTCACCTCGACATCCATTATTATCGCCTCTCACTCAGGCATATCTCACTTTCATTCATCGCCCAAACTCAAACCCTAATTTATAAGCTATAATATGCAGCCTGTATGCTACTCCTTATGTTTCTCATTATAAGTCACTTTTTGTGAAAACAATTTGTTCATAAATATAAGTCACTTTAAAATATCTAGGAAGCATTAAATAATTTTTCCAAATTCACCCTCATATTTAATATGAAAGGGGTGATGAGATTTTAGAATATTAACTTGGAGAGAGAAATTTATAGGAAATTAATTAAGGGAAATTTTATTTTTGAAAGTAATTAAAGGTAAACTAAGAATGCTAATAATGTTTTTACAAAATTATTACTCGTAACTATTTTTCTTAATTTAAAAGAATTAGGTAAAGTCATTGCATGATAACTCAAATGGTAAGAGTTTGAGCACATATAGATTAAGGCGGAGAATTCGAGGGATATGGAGTAATATTTTAGAGTGTGTGTGCAATACAAGTACATAAGTAACATACGTAGTAGAAAGGATAAAACGCACATAGCAAGGGAAAACAGGGAAAAACAGGGCAACGGCAGTATATAAAAAAGGTTGAGAGTTTGGAAACACAAAGAAGACAGCAGCAGCATCCCACAAGAGCAATGCCCAGAAAAGCGGCACCCAAATTAACACCAGATCAAGCTTAAGTGAAGGAACAAAATCCAAGCACACCTACCCAGCAAATCTCTTTTGTTATTGAGCCACGCTTGCTTTGTAATTCCAGTTCCAATTATGCTGCCACGTGTTTGATAAAATGCTTCAGTAAAACTAAAACCCACACACCACACCAGTTAACAAACTATGTCTGAGTTATTCTTGCTGCTTCTGCGCCGGACCCGGAGCAAACTCAGTCCTTCTCCTAGCATTTTCTTGTTCAATTCCTCTGCGACTGCGACGAGGGGTTTTAGCAGCACCAAAAACAAGCCCCTGGATTTGGATTTCACTCAACTTCCAATTTCGAGCCTCCCCACCGTCATCATCATCGGCCGACCTAACGTCGGCAAGTCCGCCTTGTTCAACCGTCTTATCCGTAGGAGGGAGGCTCTCGTCTACAACACTCCGGAAGATCACGTCACCCGCGACATCCGTGAAGGTGTAGCCAAGTTGGGTAACTTGCGTTTCAGAGTGCTCGACTCTGCTGGCTTGGAAACCGAATCTACCTCCTCCTCTTCCATCCTTCACCGCACCGCTTCCATCACTGCTAATCTCTTGCCAGCCTCTCACGTCGCTCTCTTCCTCACCGATGCAAGGCAAGTACCACCAATGCACGCACGCAACTAACCAACCTTATATATTCTCAATTCTCAATTCAAACTAGTAATGTCTTTTGTTCCTTTGCAGAGCTGGACTTCATCCTCTTGATCAGGAGGTTGGAAAATGGCTGCGGAAAAACGCACCTCAACTCAAACCTATTGTTGCCATGAATAAATCCGAGTCACTCTTCGATGCCGATGCGTCTCTCGCCGCGGCTGGTAATGAAATGTGCCGGTTAGGATTTGGGGATCCTATTGCTATTTCTGCTGAGACTGGACTCGGCATGCATGACTTGTATCTCTCTCTCAAGCCCCTCCTTGAGGACTACATGCTTCGTGTATTGAATGTTAATGGTAACTGAACTCAACCCCCAATTCTTATTCTTAATTGCAACATTGTTTTTTACTTTGCTGCTAGCTTATTATATATAAATGTGATCAAATTGTCTTTTTTCGAGGCCACAAAGAAGCTATTTGTTATGTCGAACCAATTACTTTTTCATAACTTTTGGTGATGCAAGTTTGCAACTTTGACTTCGGTGTTACAGTGCCGTCTAATTACTTCTTTTAATTCTGCATTCAATCATAGATGAAGGTGCTCAGGAAAATAGCAACAGTGAGGACACTAGTTCCCCTGAGGCTGAAGAAAGTAAGCTGCCGTTGCAGTTAGCAATCGTAGGACGCCCCAATGTTGGTAAATCTACCTTAATGAATACGTTGTTGCAAGAAGACCGGGTTCTCGTGGGCCCGGAAGCAGGTCTGACAAGAGATTCAATCAGAACCCAGTTCGAATTTGAAGGAAGAACAATTTATCTAGTAAGTATCCGTGAATGTTTTCTACATTTCCAGTAATCTTGATAGAGTTGAAGACTGATAGATCTATGAAGGAATGTTGCTTGTAAGAGCTAAATACAAAAAGTTATTCGTTCCTCTGACCTTACTGGCGCACATTTCATTTCCCTTTCATCTGTGTGTGCAAGCCCGTGGGCTTTTGTATGTGGTGTTGAGTTTGTCAGTACAACTTAGGAAGTTTTCTCTTTCAAGTTTATAATACCCTTTATTTGCCTTGTCATGGGAGCTATTGCCCAATTTTGTCTAGTAAGTATGGTCAACTCACAACAATTTGCTATCCTTCAATTCTTTAATCTTTATTATCCTGCTGAATATGGTTTGCTTTATGGGTTCTATATTCTAAGTAACATTTAATCTTGAAACTTTGGTTACAATTTAAAAATATATCTTGGTTTCCTCTCATTCAGGTTGATACGGCTGGTTGGTTACAGCGGACAAAACAGGAGAAAGGGGCAGCATCCTTAAGCATTATGCAATCAAGAAAGAGTCTACTCCGGGCTCATGTAGTTGCTTTGGTACTAGATGCAGAAGAGGTATGCTACATAAATTGCACATTTCGGACCATAGCACATTACTGTATATCATCAGACAAGTTTGAAACTTGCTAAATTGAAATGTCATGAAGTCTATTATTCTAATTTACTTAATGTGTTTCTATTCACAAATACTAATATAAGCTTATTAAAATATAACTGTTCTGGTATTTCATTTTTTGATTGGAAAATGTTGAATTATACTTGGATTTTGCTGATTGTGATTTGAAATACTTTTGTCATCGAAGGTTCCCTAATGCATTGGTGGCGTGTTCTATCTAATGATAGGAACATGCATCCTATTTCATTCCCTTTTTTTATATTGGTTCAGCTTTTCTATTTGGTATGAGACAAATAGTACTAATTGGTGAGAAGAGAGAAAAACAAATTGTAGGATAGAAAGAAAAGGAAGAGAGAAAACACAAAGAAACCTGTGCAGTTATCTTTTTGTACGAAAGGTTTGAATTACTTTTCGTACCATTCAATATTTTCCTTATTGGTTCACTGATAGGTACCCGCATCCCTTTAGTGAGTAGCAGTTCAGTTAGAGTGTTGTAAGCGGTTTGGTTAGAATTCTGTTAGCTAATAGAGTTAGTTAGTGTAGGGGAGGAGATACCATAAATAAGGGAGTTACTATTAGTGTAGGGGAGGAGATACCATAATAGAGTTACTATTATTGACTTTGAAGAATTGTTTCTGTCTACTGGTATCTCTACTTGTTTTCTGTGGCTTATCTACTGGATGTGCTGTCTTGGATTCAAAATCTGCTGGTGTTGCCCTGTATATGCTGATAAATTTTGCAGACTTGGAATGTGTTTTATTTTGGGGGTATATACTAGAGTGCTTGGAAAGCATTTACATATTGCTAAATTAGCATGCGTTGGGTTGGGTCTGACTAAAGTTTTGCTTCAGTTGTAGGAGTTATTAAGCTAGTTTCTTCTCTTGACTGTTCTTGTATTCTTTTCCTTTCTAATGTTGTCCTATTTGTATTGGGTTGATGCACCCCTAGTGCTTCTCTTTAATACATATTCTTTGCCTTTCAAAAAAAAAACCATAAATAAGGGAGTGCTAAGAGGGATTGAGGATCCTTTGGATCATTTGGGATTGGGACTAGGGGAGAGAAGCTGAATAGCTGATATTCTCGAATATCTCAGCAACTGTGTACTTTCCTACATCTAGTAATATCAATGTTCTTCTTCTATTTGGGCTGGTTCTATCATTTACCCTTAGTTGTAATTATAATGTCCATTAGTGTGTGAATGAGTGAGGTATGCTTGTATGTGTACCGTGATTCATCAGAATAGATTTTCCTCCCATCACCATTTCTACATGCTAATCAGTAACTTCATCTTGTATTGATAAAAAATTATTGAAAAATCTATGTTGATCAGATTATAAACGAAAGACGAAGTATGAAACATGCTGAAGTAGTTATTGCCCGACGGGCAGTGGAAGAGGGACGCGGGCTGGTTGTGATTGTCAACAAGATGGACCTTCTAAGAGGCAAAGCATCATCGTTTGAGAAGGTTATGGAGATTGTTCCACAAGAAATTCAGACAATTATACCTCAGGTCTGCAATGCAATAATATTGTCAACATTAAGTCTAGCTGCTCAATAAATTGGATTGCTACGCATCATGCTTTAAACTGATATTTTTAAATTAGATGCCAAAATTATTTATTTGAACATGATGGTCATGGTTCAAACAGAACAAAAAAGTCTGTTAGGCTATCAACTCATCATACTGTCCTCAGTCCTCACCATTATCTCTTACTTTTCTTTTAGGTATATATAACAAACTTCACCCATTTTTAGTATTGTGATTTAGCTTTGAGTTTTGACAATTGTCAACAGATAACAGGAATCCCAGTTGTATTCACTTCAGCATTAGAAGGACGGGGTCGGACCGCTGTCTTGGAACAGGTCATTGATACATACGAGAAATGGTGCTCAAGATTGTCTACAGCTCGTCTTAACCGTTGGATGCAAAAGGTAATATTATTGCATTCAACATCACTTTATGTATCGGTAAAACATGCAATTGGTAGTAATTCTTTTCTCCTCCCTCTTTCGTTCAGGTTATGAGCAGGCATTCTTGGAAAGACCAGGCAGCGCAGCCTAAGATCAAATATTTCACTCAGGTCAAGGCCAGGCCACCTACATTTGTTGCGTTTCTGCGCGGGAAGACTCAGCTTGCTGACACTGACATTAGGTTCTTGACAAAATCCTTAAAGGAGGACTTTGATTTGGGTGGAATTCCTATACGGATCATGCAACGTGCTGTCACTAAGAAAGAAGTCAGTGGAAATAGCAAGAGTGGGCATTCAGCAGGCAGAGTAGCTGAAAGGATGATGTCTGACAAGAGAAGCGTCTTAGCTGAATGACATTTTTCACTTTTCATCTCTTGGTTGCCTCATCCTGCAAATAATTACCAAAATGAAAGCTTATAGTTTATTAGATGCTTACAGTAATTTTATTATTTATCAGTTCACAAGCTTGATTCTGGGTTCTTGAACTGTGTGAAGTGATGATGAACTCAGTAACCATTGTTGCCTTGCCATCTAGAGAGGTAACCGGTCACCAGAGCCCCAGAGATTAGAGAAAAATGACACTCCAATAGACACATGAATGAGGGCAGCCACTGCACGTTTTTTATTAAACGAAAAAGATGAGATTGTAATGTGATTAACGCCGCACAGGTCCAGTCAAATCGATGTTAACCACCACCTAATTAGTTCAGCGATATTCAGAACTCAAAAGGTGTTGAGATCTGCTAGATCTTGAGGTATCATAGATATAAATGCTGACAACTCTATAAAATACAAATGTAAAGGAAATGTAATTCTGTTAAGTAAACGTAAAGTGGCAAACCTTTCAGAGTTTACACATGCGAGAAAGAGGTTTAAAAACTAATAAGGATTAGGAAGTTAACAATATCAGAAATTGTATTCTATTAAAAAGAAGGAAAATGTAATAGAGCTAGCTGTTGAATTAATTAGTAGAAGCTGATCGAGATACTTCAAATTAGTTTTAATTTATTTTAAAAAAATCTATACCTTGTTTAGATAAAAAAAAATTGTGATTTTTTTTTATACGTTGCAGGTTTGAACCCCTATTAGTCCCTTGAGAGGGTGCTCTTTGAGACCGACAATTTTCACATCATTCTCTCATCCTAATTTTTTTATAACCACATAATAAATTGTTTCTGTCAATGACAATGATATTAAGTGTTTGGAGTTTTCCGTCCCTTTGATTGTTTGGATTGTTTTCCTTGCGGACTCAAAAAAGGGCTCGCTCTTAGTTTGTTTTATGGGCTCTATCCCCTTGTTTCACAAAAAAAAAAACTCAAATTTATTATGATATATAGTTTAGATGATTATTTGACAAGAAACAAGTTGAGATCGTCAACTTTAAACTTACCGATCAAGAACCAAAACTTTATTTTTTTACATCAGGAAACATTTAATTTTTCCTTCCACATATCTATCTCAAACTCATGTGTGTCTAGCTATTATCACTTGAGCCATACTGCAGGACATAAGCAAAAGTTTTTTTTATTACCATTAACTTTAGATCTAATACAAAAATACTTATTTTGTGCTTCAGAAAGTTAACAACAAAACAAACGAAAACAAACTAGGGAACGAATAAAGAATTCTTCAAGAGGAGTAACTCTAGCGGGGGGGGGGGAGTTTATCCACAATCCAAACACCTCAAGGGGGAAAAGGGCACCTCGTCTAGCAACCCAATCAGCCGAAGAATTTCCCTCACGATGGATTCAGGACAAACTAGTTATCCAATTGCTGGCAATGAGCTCACTAATTTCTCATCTTACATGGGCATGCACATGGAATCTAACTTTGTCCGCATACGTGAGAATCGCAACGAGGCATGTACCAGTGCAGGTTCGACTCCTCTAAAGTGAGTTCATTAACTTTAGAGGTAAATTAAGTTCATTAACTCCAGGAAAATCTTCCTACTGTTGGAGTTCCTAGGTTACCAAACTTTATCGACCCAAATATGTGCTATCAAGCGTCATTTCGGTAACGCCATTAAACCTTACGCATTTGGACAACCGAAACATATATAATTGCACTAATGTACCAACTCAACAATTTCAACGTGAAATGCAACTTTTATCAATTTAAGAGTGAAGTTATAATTACCATTTTGATTATTTATATTAAGTTTATAAAAAATGAAGAATATTATATAAAAATTGAATAAATTATTCTTATTTATTGAAAGGATTTTGTATAACTTTATTATTCAATTTATTGCAATATTCAATTGTATTACTAAGCCCGGGTAATTTTTTGGTATTGTCTCACATGAGACAGTTTCAAAACATTCCCAAATCAACAAATAAAGGCATGACACGTGTTATTTCTATTTATTTATTTTTTATTTTTAATAGTCACAAAATATTCAATCTTTGAACCCCAACATTTTACTAAACTAAATTTTAGTCCCAACGACTAATTTACATTATTATACTTTTTTCTCAAGATGTAATAAATTATAATTTCGACCGTGAAAAAAACGTATTTTCATCGTGAACATCATCTTCTTCCTCAGTCCGCCGATGTACGCCCCGCAGAGTGTCGCTCGCCGCAGACGGCTGACGCTCGTTGTTCGCCGAAGATCACCGCTCGCCGCATCCAAGACTTAATAATGACGACGGCAACAAGTCGAGCGGCACGTATGGCGAGATGATTTGTAGGCGAAAGGCTAGGGTCACCGGCGGCGGTCTGCGGCAAGCGGCGATGGCGAGAGGTGGCGGCAAAAGATTTTAAGGATGAAGTTTCTTTTTTTTTTAACGTGGTTGAATTGATTTTTACGGTTATTAAGTTTTTTTTTTTGAACTAACGGTTACAAAGTCAAGATTTGTGATAGTTTTTGAAATACAACATAAAATATTGACTGCTGAAGATTTAAATGTTATGGGTTAAATCATAATTTTTGATATCTTGAGAAGAAAGTATAATAATGTAGATTAGTTTGGACTAAAATTTAGTTTAGTAAAATGTTAGTGTTAAAAGATTGAATATCTAGTTACTACTAAAAATAAAAAAATAATTAACACGTGTCATGCCTTTATTGATTACATTTAAGACTGCTTTGAAACTGTCTCAAATAAGACAATAGCCCAGAGGTCACCCATACAGAATTTGTAAAGTTCCAACGCGAAATGCCATCACTTTTGCGGTTTTGTTTTTCGTAGTACTTATGGAAAATGGGGTTGTACATTTTTAATAAAACATTACACATGAAACAACAAATTCAATAAACTAATCTCTTTGTGTTTGGATATTACTACTAATTAAAGAGGAACGTGAAACTTAACCTAGACATATATAGCTACACATGCACACAGTAGCCGTTTGATATGAAAAATTGCAAATTAAATGTACACTATCTTAATTGAGGCCTATATATATATATCCATCATCAGCTAGTTGGAAGTTGGAACACGCCAATAATTGGAAGAAATTAAATATAAATTGGTGAGTTTGAAAAGCTTTTTTGGACTCTTTAAGCTAGTTCGTTTCTTATATATATGGACATTAAAATGTATAAAATAGAAGAATTGGGGTACTGTGGAGGGGACTAAAACTATAAAAAAGCTTAATATATTGGTAGCTACCAAAATATACACACTGATGATAAATCAATATGAGTACTCATACAATTATGTTATTGATAAGATACTAGATTATTGATTAACTAGCTAGAGTAAGGAAATTAAAACAAGCTAGCTACACATAAAGTTGATACTTGGAAATTAGCAAGCACAAGTAAATTAATGTCCCCCTCTCTCTATATATATGTATGTGCAATAGTACTCATAGATAAATTAAGATAAAATTAAGAGTGGCAGTACTAGCTAGTTTAATTACTTGAAGGGCATGATGTTTGGGTGGTCTTGGTTTACCTCAGGGATTGGATTCCAGTCCCACAGTCGGTCAGAGAAGGTAGTTGGAAGTGTATTTGGTAGTGAGTTGAGAGACATTGGTGGCGCCGTTTGCATCAGTAAAGCAGATAATTGATGATTGGGATGACTTTGAACATTGAAGAACTGTGGTTGATAACTTACTAGCCTGTTCAGATCATCCATCATCACTACATTATTATTGTTATTATTTGAAGGCACAGCATTTGCAGGGAAACATGCATGGACTAAAGAGTTATTTGGTGGTTGCTTTGGATTATTAGATTGGTGGTGCTGCGGCAGGAGCATCAACCCTTCCTCCTCCGCTGGCAGTCCTATTGTATTTGTGTTGCTGAGTGAACCCACCGCAGCACGGTAAGCATTGTACTTGGAGAGCCCAAGAGCTGTTGTTACATGATGTTCTGAACCCGAACCCGAACCAGTGCTGCTAATTCCCTCCGTTTCATGATTCTCAACTATTTGTCCATCATGAACTGGTTTTGAATTTGATTGGCCAAGAAATAAGCCCATGTTGTGTGGCAGATGTTGATGCTGAGCTATTTCACTTGGTTTTGATGATCTTGAGGATGATGGCTGCTTGGTAATTGGGAGACAACGAGGGAGGGAAGGATGATCTTCTACTCCAGCTCTCTTGTATACCCGGCAAAGCGATATCTCAGCCTTCAATTGATCCAAATTCAAATTCAAATTTCAATCAATCAATGAATATATGTAACTAGAGATGAAATTGAGAAATGTCTAGTACTATTCATCATTGATCAAAGTCACGAGACATGAGTGTCAGAATTCACAATTCATGCGTGTAATCATAAATATGTTCGAGTGAGAGTTAATTTCAAACGGTGCTACAAGCGTGAACATTTCCTGCAAAATCTTTTCTATCAGTATTTATTAAATGCAAAGAGTACTCTTGAATATAAATTTAATGGGTGGCTGCGAGTTTCACGCACCTACTGGTTTGGCATGCTATAGCTAGCTTTGGATCTAAATTTTGCTACTTAAAGTGTGTGAGAGAAATTAAGATGATTTATGATGTATGGCAATTGCTAATGATCGAATTATCAAAAGAGCTGGGAAAACCAACATGACACAGAATTAATGATCATAGCTTTAAAACTAGGGTTGAATTTTAAACCTTTGACTGGGCTAGCTTCATGAAAGAAGAATGAGCAAAAAAGGCTATGTACTAGAACTGGTTTTTAAAGCTTTTATCAAATACCCGTGTAACATTGCAGGTTTTTAAAATCCTCTTAGAGTTTTAGAATTGGTGGAAAATCTTCTGTAAATAGATTCCGAGTTTAATAATTGATTCTGAGTGTACGTCTTCATGGTAAGAGTAGATTTGTGTGTGTACGGTACCTTTTGATATCGTTCAGTTTCATGCTGAGGCAAGCGATACTCATTCATAATCCAACTGGTTCGGATGCCTTTGGGAGCTTTCCCAGAATAGAAAACTAGGGTTTTCTTCAGCCCAATTGACCTGAAGTTTTCAGTTCGAATCATCCTGTCAGCTCCGGTTGCCTTCCAATACCCAGAAGTAGTCACACGGTTGGGACGATCGCCGTTGCGATACTTCCTATCTCTCGGCACATAGAAGTACCACTCCTTCTCACCAATAGCTGCCAAAGCTGCACCTCATCATAGATATTGATTCAACTCAGCTCATTAAAGATTCAATAACAGATCCAACAATAAACATTAAACAACACTAAAATTTGAAACAAGCAAAATATTAACTAATAAGCATGGGATAAAGAAGATTGCACACCCCCATGCGTGCAATGAACTATATATTAAATAAACCTAGCTTAGCTAGTTGTATCAAGAAAAGTTAAATATAAAATTGAAGGGAGATAGATGGCAGAAAAAAGAGGGAAGAAGAGGAGGCGGCGTGGAAAATGAAAAATGATGAATTTTCTTACAGAAATTGCTTCAAGAAAAGGGAAGCTTGCTTTCAAATTTGAATAAATAATAATTGTTATTTGTATGTATGTACATGCGTGTGTAATAGTATAGTATATATACCAGGAAGCTCCCAAGGGTCATAGCGATAAAGATCAAGGAAAGTGATGAGCTCAACATTGAAACGCTTGCCCTCCACCTTACGGCGAAGGTAGAACTCCACCAGCTCCTCTTCAGTTGGGTGGAATCGAAACCCCGGCATCACCGTGTCGTTCTCGTGATCATCTAATAATTGCTTGTTAGAGTTCTCGTTTGCCGAGGATGTGGTTGTTGTGGTGGTTCCATCTTCATGGCTCATGCTTCCCTGCTGCTTTGACTCTCTTCTCTTCTCTTCTCTGCAACTGAAAATTAACTACTCTTTGCTTTGCCTTGCCTTCTCTCTCACATCCTCTTTATGTACTCCAAAAGTACAATAGTAACAGTGTTAGGCAAATTAAACATATATAACAGATTTTTCGCTGCTATATATCAAGAAAATTAATGAAGATGATAATCAGTTTAATGATTTTTCTTTTCTTTTTTGTCTATCTCTTTCTCTCTCTAGAAAGTTGGACAACATGGATTAATTTAATTGTATAAATTGACAAAAAATAAATAATTAAAAGAAGGTAGAGAGGGGAGTTTTCCCAAGAGTGACTAACGCGTGTGCTGATAAGCTAGCCTCTTTAAATTTGTATTTTACTTATCTCCTTTAGAGTTAAGTTCGCTTTTAATTTCTGACCGACATTGTTGTGCCGGGTTAATGTAGTTTGTCTTTATATAGATATATAGAAAGAAGAAAAAAAGAGAGGGGGGAGTTAATAGAAAGATCTACTACATGTATAGGTCTAGGGCCCTACACTACATGGCAAGGGGGTATACATACGCGCGCTAACTAACGTGTTTTTAAGATGAGAAAATGACATTGTAAGAACTAGACAGAGTGGCCACACCCCAGAAGCGGTGCCCTTGGATCTTTCTTCTTTCACCATACATACAAATTTCAAACCACCCTTAGCTTTCAACTATATATTTCTTCCTTCACCCAACAATATATAATATATATATTATTGAAAGTTAGCTTGTATCACAAATATATATCGATCGATCTCACCTAAACCACTCAGCTCGCATCGATCAGTTTTTACCCTACGAAATTAATTTTGAAAAAGATAACACTCGTGCGCTATCTGATTCTGATCTCTCTTTCTCTACGTCCTTTTCCAATGTAGATAATGATTATGTCAGGTCTCACAAATTGTTTTAACTACTACTGCAAATTTTTCATCATATTCTATTATATTATCTAGTGAAGCTAGCTAACACTACGTTTATCTAGAAAAT